>NC_045430.1:271263180-271575680 GCF_902635505.1 Sarcophilus harrisii
TGGACAGACAGATGGATAGATAGGTAGAGAGACAAACAGATGACAGATATATCTAGATAAAAGAATAGGTAGATAGAGATAGATGATGGCTAGATGGATGGATGAATGGAGAGATAGACAGACTGGTGGATGGATGGATAGATAGGTAGAGAGATAACTAGATGTCATATAGATATATAGATAAATTAATAGGTAGAGATAGATGCCAAAGAGGTAGCTATATTTCAATATGTTTGATTCCCTTCACAATCCCAAGTATCTTAATTAGGTATTTAAATTTAAATGCGAGAAGAGGGCCATATGCTCCACCACTCAAGGAATGACGACGCCAAAACGGTCAAGAACCCTTATGGTATTTATCCCGTCTGCGCCGAGTCCATTTCACACTCGTGGCTTCCCATCCAGAAGTCTCACGTGCCCTTTCCTATGGACAGAATGTCTTTGGTGTGGGCCTACTACACTCTTAGGAACTTTCTTTTTAATACCTTGCACAGCACATGGTGCATTACTAGGTCTATAGCAAGTGCTCAAGCATGTATCTATTGACTGATTTCACAACCACATACACACATACACAGAGTGTCAATCAACTGTGTCTAACTCTCTGCTTTGTGAAGTTTTCTTGGCAAAGACACAGGACTCATTTGCCATTTCCTTCTCCAGCTTATTTTATAGATGAGAAACTGAGGCAAACGATAAAGTGACTTGCCCAGGATCACGCAGCGAGTATGTGTCCAGGGCCAGATTTGAAGATCTCCTCGATGCCAGAGCAGGCACTTTATCATTGTACCACTTATCTGCCCCACTGATTATATTAAGGAGTTTAAAGAACACAGTGTGTGTGCTGATGTGCTATAAATAAAAGGAGTGAGCTCTGACACCTATGCCAGACATTTACTAGATGTATAATTCTAGTCGACTCAGTTAAATTCTCTTAGCCTCACATTTACTATCTGTAAAATGGGGATAATCACCTTCTTTAGAGGGTTTCTATGATGACCCAGTGAAATTGTGGATGCATCAAATCTTAAAAGGGAAGCATGTTAATATAGAACCGGTGACTACAGTGATATGGAGGATGCCCCATGAAGGGTCTTCCTCTACCACCACCATTTAGTCGCAGGGAGCTTCCTCTCCAAAAGGCCTTGAAGGGAGTCAGAAAGAAGTGGGACGATCTCGCCTCAGACCCGTGCTGACCTCCACTTATCCCCTCGGTGTCGGAGGCAAGGTGTGATATAAATCTGAGCTATTATTGTCAATGTTCTACACTCCCAGAAAGGTGGGAATCCCGAGTCAGCTGCTGGCCTATGTGCTACATGACTTCAGCGGTCGCTATTCTGGGGGCCCGGCCTTTGCCGGCAGCCCGGCCTCTCCCCCTGTGCCCCAGGAGGCCGGAGCAGGTCCTCCCCCGTCAGAGGCTCCTTACCTGTTAACAAACTGTCTGTTTTTATTGAGGTAAACTTCAAAGTCATCTCATGCTTGTGTCTGTGAATCATCAGATGGTCCTCGGTCGGGAAGCGCTGTCAGACAAATACAAAGAAAAGAAATCAGAAAGGAAGGGGATTCAGCAAGTTTCCCAATAGTCATTTGGCACCCACTGGAGGGAGCAGAATGGGAAATGATCATCCAGCAATTTAAACATGGCAGGGGAGCCGAGAGTCGCTTGGGAGAAGTGAGAAAGTGTGAGCTGGGGTTCCAGTTTTTCTTATGGAATGAAGCACTCCATCTGCCACCCCAGTGAGTGAGTCAAAAATAGGTGCCTTTCACTGGCTGAGCAGAGAACCCAATGGCGGGCAGCATCTCCCGGAGGAAGGCCAAGAGTCTAGCGCATTTGTGTTCTCCTGCCCCCCCCCCCCGCCCCCAGGGCAGGACTCCAACCTGGAATTCTGGGCTTTTTCAAATAACTTTTGTCACTCTCTGGGACAAATGAGGGAGGGATGTGCTGAGAACTGTCAGTGATTTCAAAGCAAAATGTATCAATATTTTTGAAAAAACACCAAAACAAATGAACTCAATCAGTTGAGAGCATTAGGGGAATCTAACTCCATTCGATTCAACAGGTAATTTTTAAAGCACCTGCTATATGCACTATATAGTGAACTCACAATGGGGTACCCAAAAATAGAGCAAACTTTGCTTTTGAGGAACCAAAATTTTACTGGGGAAGAAAAGATGTGAATACAGGTATCCAAAAAGCATTTTAAAGTGACAACTATGTACCAAGAAGCCATGTTGGATGATGGGAATAAAGTGAGAAAGGAAAGAGAAAGAAAGAAAGAAAGAAAGAAAGAAAGAAAGAAAGGAAAGAAAGAAAGAAAAAGAAAGAAAGAAAGAAAGAAAGAAAGAAAGAAAGAAAGAAAGAAAGAAAGAAAGAAAGAAAGAAAGAAAGAAAGAAAGAAAGAAAGAAAGAAAGAAAGAAAGAAAGAAAAAGAAAGGAAAAAGAGAGAAAGGAAGGAAGGAAAAGAAAAGAAAATCTTTATTCTCAAGTTGTTGACATTCTCCTGGGGGTTTTGGAGAGACCTCCTTGTGGGAGGTGACCAATGAGTTGTGCTTTGAAGCTAGAAGGGGGTTCCATGCAGCAGAGGTGAAGGAGGAAGCTCTCCAAGATGAGGGAGATCTCACAGAAGGGGAAGATGGACACTCCTGTGCAACAGCCACCTAACCAGTCTGATTGGGATGGAGCCTACAGAAAGGGGAAGAAGATGAAATTGGGCTGAAAGGTAGCAGGCCGGCAGACTGTGCAGAGCTTTAAGCACTTGGGCAGGAAGGAGATGTTTCTCTGGAGGCCCAGGGAGCCAGGAAGGTGCAGGACGCCACCACTGGATTTGAATCCATCAGAGAAGGCATCAGGCTCCAGCCCTACCTCTCCCCACGTGAAACAAAGTCACTCCCCTTCCTGGGTCTCAGTTTCCTCAACTGCAAAATCACGGGTTGCCGCAGGCCCCTGAAGCCCCTTCCAGCTTGGACCGAGGGTCCCCCATCCAACAGGTGAGTCCGGCTCAGAGCCATCCTGGGTCCATCAGGAAGCAGCATGTTCTTGTCTGAGCTCGGGATCTGAGAGAGCCGAGGGCCCCTCCCTGGGCTGGTGGGGAGGATTCAGCACAGAGATAAAGCCCGGGCCAGGATGTGCTTCGAGGCTGGCCCGGCATCCTGACCGCTGGCCCCACTGGGGGGGACTTGGGAAGCCCTTCCTTATGGCAGAGGCCCTGTCCTGTGTGCAAGGGCACCCTCTGTTCCCCACGGGTGCCGAGGCCCGGAAGAAGGGCCAGCGCCCGGCTCTGCACCGGGCACGAGGGGAAGCCGGCCCCACCAGACTCTGGGAAGGGCCCCGACACACGGACACAGTGTGATCGCCGTCACTGAGGCCCCGCTTTTCTAGAGACCGACTGGGCCGAGGGCCCGCAGAGACCCGCGGGGAGTCTCCTGGTGGTTGTGCTTGATCTCTTTGTGCTGTTACTCAGACCAGGGGACGGCCGGCTCCCTCTGCTCTGAGGCTCTTACATCACAATCTGCGTCCCCGGGCCGGGGCTTGGCACACTGCGGGTGATTAGGCAGGGCCTTGTGGGACTGCAGGGTCTCCAGGCCCAGCACAAGGGGCCGGGCAACCCAATGAGAGGCACCCACCTTGGGCTGGCTTGCCCTCTCTCTTCCGAGAGGCTGCCCCACCCAGCTGGACCCAGTCACCAGGCTGTGACAGAGGGGTCTGGCTTGTGGAGAGAAGGAAGGGCCTCCCTCGGGGGCTGCTGGTTGGTTTACACCTCTGACGTCACAAGCGGGTGAGTGCCAATCATAAAGGAAGCTGGAAGCTTCTGGCAGGGAATATTCGAGAGAGGGGGGTTCTGAGGAAGGGGAAGATAGGCTAGGGTACCAGGCTGGCATGAGGATGTCTCTGAAAGGGCCTGTCAAGGAAAAGGCTGGAGCCAAGAAACTAGGCCTCCTCTGCTTCCACAACCAAGCTGTACCGTTGTACAGTGGGAAGCAGACCCATCCAGCACGGATGGATGGATGAGTGAAAGGAAAAGCCACTATTAAATGCTTACTGTATGCAAAACTCATATAAGTGATGGGGATTCAGAGAGAAAAGAGACAGACTCAGTTTCTATTTCAAGTCTAACAAAATGGGGGGGGGGACTCAGAAAACATTTATTTAGAAAAAAAATCATCGTAACAAAGTGAAAACGACAACTCTTCTCCCTGTTCCATGTTAACCTGATGGGGAAATTCCTGCACCCAGAATCCCGCAGGCCCCACCCAGCCGGCCCTGCCCCAATTAAGCTGCAAGTGGATGTTGATGCGTCCTTGCTGATGTGGCTTTATAAAGTCTGGGGTCCTGGGACTCAGGCCCCGAAGAGGGTTAGACTGTCTCACTTTTACATGGAAGGAAACGCAGCCCTGGGCAGGGATGGGGACCTCCTGAGGTCAGTCACACAGCTAGTTAATAGTTAGGCGCCTCGTGGTGTGGCAGAATGGGTGAGACTCCTGGAGTCACCTGCATACCAATTATGCTTCCCATGTGCCTCCGCTTCCCAATCTGTAAAATGGGTATGCCGCTGGTCACATCGTCTCCTTCACAGGGCTGATGGGAGGAAAGGGAACGGACTGGAAGCCATTCTCTCCGTCTCTGGGATCTGGCATCCTCATGAAGTCTCTTTTAGAAGATATGACAACTTTTCAAAGTCTCTTGGGCTCACAGGATCATAGACTTTGCTTCAGATGGACAGGGGATCTTAGAAGGCTCCGAATGCAAAGAACCCATTGAACCCATTATACAGATAAGACCAGAGTCGGTGAATTGTCCAACTCTCATCTCTGTTGAGTAGAGTCCAACTCCTCAAGCCCCATTAGGGGTTTTCTGGGCAAAGAGATTCCAGTGGCTCCCATTTCATTCGAGTAATTATTGATATGAGAGGGCTTTACCTGCATTTCCTCATGCAGGGGCAGGAAGTAACTTGGAAGTGATGGACAGAGTCGGGCCTGGGGAGAAATGCCACAGAGCCCCCCCTCACTTACAGGTTAAAGGGGCAGCGAGGACTCCCCCCAACTCATCACCCAGGACGTTCCAACCGGGATTCTTCCTGCTGGTCAGGGGCCGAGGGCTGTGATTTCTAGCCGATTGACTGCAAGCTCCCTGAGCATCCTTTAAATCCGGTGCCAGCTGAATACAGAGACTGTTGGACCTCCTGGGGGGAAGGCCTGATCGCTCTGCCCTAGTTCTGGGTCTATTCATTTAAGCTTAGAGATAACCGTGGGAGGCAGGTACAGAGCAGACGTGGGATTTGAACTCTGGTCCTCAGCATCCGTCTCCAGCCACCATCCAGGGCAGCAGGCTCCCTCCCCTTCATTCCTTTCTTAGCCCCTCAGGGCTTCTCCATCATATTCAACGGCAGCATCACCTGGAAAAATGCCTCCACCCCCATCCTCAAACCTGTGACTCTCCCTCCATTTGAAGAAGTGAGCCAGCCAGCAGTGCTCCCTCCTCTCCTCGCCCAGGTTCTGCCTCCAGATTCTCCCTCGTGGCTCCACACGGGCTCCCTCTCCTCCCTCGCCACTTGTCGGCTCCCTTTGGGTTTTGTGCCCGCGGCCCCTCAGGTCGGTGACCGGCTTTCTTTTCTCCTGGATCGATGTTTCCTGCACTCGGCTCCCGTGCCGGGAGCTTAACACGCTTCAGCTAGCTTCATGGCTCAGTCATTTCCAGCAGTTCCCACTCTTTGTGACCCCAAAGCTTTCTTGACCAGGATGTTGCAGAGGCTCATCATCTCCTTCTCCAGCTCATTTTACAGAGGAGGAACCTGAGGCAGACAGGGGGAAGTGACTTGGCCAGGGTCCCACAGCTGGGAAGTGTCTGAGGCCAGATTTGAACTCACAAAGATGAGTTTTCCGGCCTTGAGGCCTGGAGCTCTTCCTCTGCCCCACTTAGCCAGCCACCTTGTCAGTGGGACTTGCCTTGCCACAAGAAGCCAGTGCAAGATTTCAAGGACCTCACTCTCCCGCAGGAGCCCTTTGCCCACTCATGGGAATTTGCCTTAAAAACACAGTTTCTTGAGGGCTTCATTTTATAATAGGAAAGGAAATGGAGGCTAATTGGTGAAAGCCACGGGTAAGCAGCCTCAATTTGGCAAAATCCTCTGTTCCTCTTTAACCATCTTGAGGTAAAGCCTCCCTTTGGGGCGTTTTCCTGGCCACCTGCACATGGGGGCATCAGGGAATTACTTTCGTGTCAATGAGCAGTGAGCACTTAAGGGCCTGCTGTGTCTGCGAGGCACTGGACATGCAAAGGCTCAATCAGTTCCTACCATAAGCATAGAGGGCTTATGTATCAGCAAAGGTCTTTTCTGAGCCGAGAGAAGGCCCCCGGAGCGTCACTGACCTCGAAGAGGAGCGGGCGGCTCACCGGGATGGAGGACCCCAGATTCTGAGGTCCCTGCCACTTCTAGCTCCTCTCGTCCTACCCACCTATTTTATTTCAAAGGGCAGAGAAGTATGAACTTACCCAAGAGCCCCAGACACAATGTGGGAGAGATGGCATGGGAACCTTGGACCCCAAGGACTCTCTCTGCCTCAATTCATTTCAAAAGACAATTTAGGGTCCCTGATCATTCCTCCAACATTCCCAATTCATGGGTCAGAAATCCCCATTTCCCATAGCCCTGAGGGGCCCTCCCATGTCCAGTTAGAGTAGAAGATACAGTTGCTCTTGGAGCATTGTCTCACATTTCTATGGCACCTCTCCTCCAGGAGCGCCTCCGAATGCAACAGGGGGAAATGCAAAGACCCTCAGAGGGCCCTTCCTAGGCCTCTGCTGCTCCCACCCTACAAGCCCTTCAGAGGAACATTCCAGATGGGAATCCTGCCTCTCATTAGACACTCTGGGGGCAATTTAAGGAAAGAGAGTGATTTCACAGCAACAGGCTCGAGATCTGACAGAACACAGCTCTTCTGTCCTGAGCAGCATGAAGCATAAGGACTCCCAGTAACCACAAGTAGCTCGCTGCCTCAGTTTCCCACATGTGTCTATCTGATGACAGGAAGGCCCGCTGCCTCAGTTTCCCACTTGTGTATAATGGCAGGAAGGCCTGCTGCCTCAGTTTCCTACATGTGCACCTGATGATTGATAGGCTCCAATGGCATCATGAGATGCTACAATATGATGAAAAGGTGACAGAGCTCTCAGGCTTTGCTCGGTGAGGAAGCCTCCCAGTCTGCCCCAGCGAGCCACCAGCTCTCCAAGGTGGAGAGGCCATAGAGGAGGGGGGGCTGCCTTTGGATTGAATTCCTGGGCAGCCTCTGGCACATGCTGGCCACGTGGCCCTGGGCAAGTGATTAACCTGCGTCAGTGCCGATCTGCGTGGATGGAGGGAGGCTCCGCGCCTGGAGTGTCCATCCCAATGAAAGGTCCTGCGGCCCTTTTCCCCGAGGAGCAGAAAAGGGGGCCTCGGCCCTCGGGGGGCAGTTCTCTTGGGCGAGGAGCCAGACGCTCCCGCAGTCTCCATGCTGGGTTATGTTTTCACCAATAATACGGCGCCAGGTCCAAACTGCTCCATGGAAAACCAGACTTCCTCTTTCTCCCCATTTCTCAAATGACAAGCCTGGACATCTGGAGGGGCCGCCCGCGGGTCTGGCCGGCTTCCTGGGGGTGGGGGAGGAGGCCTAGGAAGGGCCCGGCCCTATTAGATTTCAGTGGCTGTGGCTGTGGTTGGGGGGGGGGGGTCGGGGGGGGGCGCCGGCCCACATCATTTGGGGGGTGGGAAGGGAACCGTGAGGATAATAACAATCACAGGCTCTCCCAGAGAGACCAAACAGGATGCGGCGGTAATGGATCAGCCCCAGGAGCGGGCCTGGGAGCCGGAGCCAAAGCCTCCGGCCGGGCACCCACCCGGGCCTGCCGGGGGGCCACTCACCTGCGAGCAGCCCGGGGCGCTGCACACGAACGGCCTCTCCTGCTCCAAGTTCATCTTGGATTCCTCATAAATCTGCAGGTGGGGGGGGGGGGAAACAAAAAACAAAACACAACAATTCATTAATATCTCGCCGCAGCCCCAGGACCGCGCTCGGGGAGCCCTTGCCCCGCTCCCAGCATATCAAATTCCCCAAACAGACAAGGACAAATGAACGGGGATCCAAGGTTCTCATCGGCCCAGATTCATCAGGCTCCCCACAGGCTCAGATCTGCTTGTTTTTTATTTACTTTGAAGGGGAGCGGGTGGAGGGAAGCCCAGGCTGCCCCGGCTGGAGCCCCGCCTCCAAGCCCCCTCACATTGGCGGGATTGTTCATCCAGCAGGCCGGGGTGACTGGGAAGCCTCGGGACCGGGAGGCCCCGCTCGGAGGCCCGGAGATTCTGGTGCGAGGGGGCCTTCCACCTTAGCACGGAGCAGGTGGCCAAGGTCCCCCGGGTAGTCGGGGCAGAGCCAACGGCCGAGGGACCCTCAGCATCATACAGAGCGAGAACCTGAGGCCCAGGGCAGGGCGTCCATTTGTCCAAATTCACATGGTCATAAGTAACATAAGTAACAGCAGCAGAAGCTTCATCCCAGTCCCTGGTCTTAACAGGTCACTCCCTCACCCTACAGAAGCAGGAAGATGCGTATTTGTCCAGGGTCATGGAGACAGCGAGGGGCAGAGCTGGGCTCCGAACCCAGGTTCTCTGACCCCAAACCCAAAGTTCTTTAACTAAGACACTTGCGGCCTCCTTTGGTTTCTTCCAAAAGCCCTAAGTAGAGGCTGCCTTGGGACTTCGGGGCCACAGGCTGGCTGAGTATGAATGTGGCGTGTGCTGGGGGTCCATCCCAGATCCCAGAGAGCAGCAGGACCCCCGACCACTGATCCTTACCAGGAAATCTATAGCCCAACGGACAAACATGCTGATGGACAGTTTTATAGGTTACCCTTTCAACTGCTTGCCGTAGTCTATACAATAAGCGCTCTTCATCCACTTGGTTGTCCCTGTGTGGATGGTTACAGCTTTGAGTTTGGGAATGTTGCCACTCCCCACAACTATATATAGAGAGAGATGGGTAACTCGGAGGGTGATGGAGAAGCATATGGCAGACATGACTAAGCTATAACACATTACAAAGAACTGCAAAGAAAAGCTGGCCAGAAAAGAATTTCATCAAGACACTTTCTAGGAGCAGGCAGATGGCCGAGTAGATCACCGGTCCTAAAGTCAGGATCTGAGGTCAAAACTGGCCTCAGACACTCAACACTTCCTGGCTGTGCGACCCTGGGCAAGTCACTTAACCCCAATTGCCTCAGAGAAAAAAGAGTGAAAAGATGAGTTGGTCACATGCAAAAGGAATAACCGATGGACTGCCTTGTATCCCACCAGAATCATAAGATCACGACATCCTAGATTTCAAGCTGTAAGCAACCTTAGAGACCACCTGGCTTGACCCCTCCCCCTCATTTTACAAATGGGAAACTGATAAATAAGAGGCAGTCAGAACCTTGGATCCAGGTTCACTTGTTCATTAGGAAACTAAAATCTTGGGATTTTAAATGATTTGCCAAAGTCACATGAGGTAGTATCAGGCGCAGAATCTGAATCCAGGGGATCTTACTCCCAAACTAAGAATCTTGCATCGTATTGTAACGCCTCTCCTTATAATGGCAGGAGAACGAGGAAGAGATACGCTTCCCCCAATGCCTTATGGAGAATTGAAGGAAGGACAAGAACGAGAGTCACATATGATGGGCTGCAATCTGCATCGCTGGAGGGAGGGAGACCCCAGATCCATTAGTGAGACCCTAGATCCATTGGACAAGTCTCGGAAAATGCCTTCTGATACTGAGATAAGCCTTGGACACAATTCCAAGCCTTGGGACATTTGAGACAAGCTTAGGACACAATTCCAAGTCTTGGACACAATTCCAAGCCTTGGGACACTGAGACAAGCCTGGGACACAATTCCAAGTCTTGGACACAATTCTTCTGTAAGGTTGGATCTCCTGACATTTCCTCAATATGAGAGGAAAAAGCATTTGAAATAATCAGAAGCTAATAAGAATCTTAGAACACAACTGAGGGCCCCCAGAAACACTGACTCTGCTTGATTTTATAGCCGATTGTGAATCAAGGTTCGAAAAAGGATTCAATACGTCTGGACAGATAAATGGCTAAGATGGATGACTTGAACAAGGCACCTTCCCTGGGAGGACTGGGAAAAAAACACATCTAATGCTCCATGTCATTTTTCAAATCCTAATTTAACTAATAGCCCCCGTACGTAGCCAGGCACCCACTGGGGGAGGCAGCAATCAGCATCATTGCGGGGAAGGGGCTGCCTGCTCCCTCTCTGCTTCCGCTGAATAGGACTGAGGCAGTTCTTAGGGAAACGGTCATGAATCAAGGCGACTACACAGACAAGCTTCTCCTGAAATGCTCTGGGATTTTGTAACCAGGTGATGGGAAGCACACTCTCGCCTTCATTTTCTGAAGCATAAATAAGCCGAGGGATGTGGAGCTCTTAATGCACACCGACCTCTCACCATTACTCAAATGGGGACGGAAAGTCTTCCCGTGGGACAAGGTTTCACACTAGGCGCACCAGTGGGATTTTCCCATGCTCCCTTCTACCTGAAGGAGGGGGCTCATTCCTCCACAGATCAGAGGTTGAGAATTGGAGGAGCCTTTGGGGTCTTTAATCTTTTATTTTCCAGATGAAGAAACTGAGGTTACATAGATGATGAATGTCAAAAGCGGGCTTAGAAGTCTGATCATCTGATCCTCTTCCCACTGCTCCAAGCTATATCCAATTCCTCCTTAGAACAGCAGATAGTCTCCAGGAGATGACAGTGGAAACATTTCTCAGTTTATAATCATCTGAGTGAAGGGCCTCGTCAAACACAGGCCGGACCAAGGATAAGAGAAATTAAGGGTTCCAGAGTTAAAGCCTTTACCAGCATTTGGGAGTCCTCCCCATCCTCAGTGAAACACTGAAAGAGGACTTCTGTGATATGATTTTTGGAGAAAAAAATAAACATTTTGTTCTAAGGAGATTTAAAATAAACACATTTCACTTTGAAAGGGAGCATGATACAAGAAAGGGAGCACGATGCAAGAGAGCAAGCTCCTTATATGGGATCGGGAAATCTTAGGTTCAAATTCTGTCTCTCCCACTTAGCAGTTACACGATTCTGGGGGGCACATTATATTGATCTTGGCTTCAGAACTATAACATGTAGATAATATTTGTATTCCTACTTCCCTGTGGTGGTTATGGGGAAAGTGCACCCCACTTTTCCAAAGAGCTCTGTAAAGAGGGACCCACGTGTGCAAAAATATTTGAGGCAGTAATTTTTGTAGTGGCAAGAAAGTGGAAACTCTCAGTCGGGGAATGGCTGAATAAGCTATGATATATGAATGCAATGGAACACTATTGTTCTATAAGAAACGATCAGTAGGATAATTTCAGAGGCGCAGGAACTCCTGCAGTTGCAGGAACTGATCCTGAGTGAAATGAGCAGAACCAGGTGGCCATTGTACCCAGCAACAGCAAGATTATACAAAGATCAATTCTGATGGACGCGGCTCTTTGCAACAATGAAATGATTCAGGCCAATGATCTTGTGATGGAGATAGCCATCTGTACCCAGAGACAGGGTTATAAGAACTGAGGCTGCATCATAACATAAAATTCTCTTTTTTGTGTTCTTTGCTTGCATTTTATTTTTTTTCCTGTTTGATTTTGATTTTTCTTGTGCAGCAAGATAATTGTATTTTTTACCTTGTTTAATATATATTGGATTACATGCCATCAGAGAAGGAGGTATGGAGAACAGGGGCAGAACTGGAACACAAGGTTTTTTGAAAGTTAATGTTGAATTTGTTTTTTAAAGAGGGGCTCTGTAAGATAATAGGATGCCAGATTTAGAGATGACGAAACCTGGGACTTCTGTTAGTCCAACTTCCTCACTTTATAGATAAGGAGACTGAGGCCCAGGAATGTTAAAAGACTTAGGATCAAAGATTTAGAAATGAGAGAGGTCTCATGCTTGGGATAAAAACCGCCATCTGCATCCAGAGAGAGAACTATGGAGACTTAATGTGGATCAAAGCATAGTATTTTCACTCTTTTTTTATTTTTTTCTGGTGTTTTTTTTTCCCCTTTTGATATGATTTTTCTTGAATAACACGACAAATATGGAAATATGCTTAAAAGGATGGCATGGATTCAACCTTATCAGATTGCTTGCTATCTTGGGGAGGAGGGAGATGAGAGAAAGAGAAAACTTTGGAATTCAAAATCTTATAAAAATGAATGTTGAATACCATCTTTACACATATTTGGAAAAATAAAATACTATTGAGAGAAAAAAAGAAAGAAGCATCAATGGAACCCCCATCACCAATTTCTTGTGTGGGCCTGGCCATTCATTCCATTGCTCTTTCTCATCAGACTCCCACAATGTCAAGTAAGGAAATCTAACTTTGTTTTCTTTTTTATGATTATCAAATTGATAAGTTTGAAAGTCTTGAGAAACAGCTTCATGTATATATCCTGTATGAGTGGGTATGTATTTATACACACACACACATACCTATAAAGAGAGAGAGAGGTATCTGCATATTGCCATCCTCATTAGAATGTAGGCAGGGCAGGGGAGTTTCTGCCTTTGTTTCCATACTTAGAGCTTAACACAATGTCTGGCACACAGGAAGCGCTTCAGAAATGTTTGTTGACCTGACATGAGCCTGAGGGGGTGCGTTTCTGCAAGTGTAGACACTTGGGTACCGTTGGACAGGTGCAAGGTGGGAGACTGGGGGCTAAACAAATTAATCTGAAAAAGACTGGGGGTTTTAGTGCAGCCGAGCACAGCATGAATCCCACTCTGGCACCCAAAAAAGACTGAGTAAAAGATGGCAGCCCTCATCAAAGAGGGGCCGTGTCCAAACAGTGGGGAGGTGGAACTTTGTACGTGGTCTAGTACGTCCGTGAGACATCTAGAATACTGTGTTTTAATGGGGGGGGGGGAACATTTTAAGAGCTACATCAGTCCACCATGCTGAAGAGAACGTCAAGGAGGCTAATGTGGACACTGAGGGGGCCTAAGGCGACATCAGAATAGGATCAACTGAAGAGTCTGGCCTGAAAAGGAGGCAACATAGGGAGCACAAGACAGAGGTTCTCCTAGATGAGGTTTCATCATGTGGAAAGCGTGCTTACCTTGCGGGGCTTAGCCCTAGAGGGCAGAAGTCACCGAGAGGTGTATCTAAGGCTTAGGAAAACCATCATATCGAGAGCTCTCCATGAATGGAACAGACACCTCGAGATTGAGATTCTCCTCTCCTGGAGCTCTTTGAGCCAAAGCTAGATGGCATAGAAGGGACCCCTTAAGGCAGAAGGGTTGTACTAGAAGATCTGTTTCCCCCAAATTTTCACTGGTCATAACCCCCTTTACCAGAGATACCAGCCGGGATTTTTGTTCCGATGTAATGTACAGAATTAGCCACTACAGACGAGACTGACGTGGGCCCATACCTTGAGGCTCACCAGGTTAAACTAGATCTGACTTTGTTAACTCTGTCCAGAGGCTGATGCTTGTGTTTCTATACTTAAGTAACATCATCCCCACCATCACAGAGAATCGCTATGCTGCGGTAATCGTGCTTATTGCCCTCATTGCCATTTCACCTTCCTTGCTTCCAGCCCTTCCTCCCCTGCACACACTCCCTGGCCTCCTGGCTCCCTCTCTGCACTCAGGGCACTTTCCCTGGCATTCCCAGGCCTGGAATTCTCTCTCTCCTCATCTCCATCTTTTGGCTTCAAGTCTCGGCTAAAACCCTACCTCGGAGGACAAGCCTTTCCCAGTTCTCCTTGCACCTTCCATCTGGGATTACCCCCAATTCATCCTGTCTATAGCTCATTTTCACGTGTCATGTACAGATTGTCCCCAGGTAGACTGCAGGGACTGTCTTTTCCTCTGGCTCTCCAAAGCCGAGCTCAGTGTTTGGCATATAGTCAGTAGATGCTTAATAAATGCTCGTTAACTGACCGACTTGCTTTCAAAATTCAGCGCTCACTTAGCTGAAACTACCCCGGGGGGCCCCTGAGGGTTTCAGAAAACTCACAACTCAGGCAATAAAACATATAATAATCTCCAAAGTCATCCCAGACTTCCCACACTTGACAAGGAGATGACAGGCTTGATTTACAGCTGTAACCCACAGCCCCGGCCTTGGTTCCTTTAAGCAGGTAATAAGTGGGAATCACCTTCTCTCTGCCGTCACCCCAGCCAATCACTGTAGCTTCACTGAGCATAACTCTCCAGCCCATCGGCCCCCTTTGGGGCCTTCCATCGACATCGCGACTTCCATTTTGTGCTGTCCCCGATGCCTGAAATGTTTTCCTTTCCTATCTCTGCCTTGGAAAATTCTTTTCCTTCAAAATCACCTGCCTCAAACATCACCTCCTACCTACCGGGACCCTTTCCTGGTCCACATTTCCCTCCCCATCCTGAATTTAATTACTTTATATTGCATCCCTCATTGCAACATAAGCTCATTACAAGGAAGCACTGTTTCCTTTCCTCAATTCGTATTCCCAATGATTGGCACACAGTAGGTGTTGCTATTCAATGATTTAAGTCATGTGACTCTCTGTGACCTCATTTGGGGTTTTCTTGATTAAGAAACCATTTCCTTCTCCAACTCATTTTACAAGTGAGGAAACTGAGGCAAACGGGATTACGTGATTTGTCCAACATCCCACAGCTAGGAAGTGTCTGAGGCCACATTTGAATTCAAGGCAATGCGTCTTCTTGACTCCAAGCCTGTGCTCTGTGCACCATGGCACCACCCAGCTGTCCTTTTGATAGATTTGTTGATTAATCGATTGGTTTGCTCCAAGGCGCTTAGCTCTACTTTTTTGCTTAGAACAGCTGATCTTAAATCACTCTGTGTCATGGGGCACTTGGCAGTTTGATATGGCCAACTGATGGGCCCCTTCAGACGCAGGCTTTTTGATGCATAAGATACATAAGATTACAAAAAAAATCAATTTTTTGAAGTAGATTTTTTTTTAAAAAAAGTCATAGATCGCAGCTTAAGACAATGGTTTAGGACATGAAATAGCTCACAATGATGGATGTGTCTCATTCAACTGATCTGGCCACAGTCCAACCCCACCACAAAAGTTGTTGTTCTTCCCTCAAAATGCTCCAGATCCAGGACCCGTGCCTTTGTCTCCCTCGAATGCTCTCCCTCTTCATGTCCATTTCTTAAAATCTCCGGCTTCCTTCAAGAGTCAGCTCAAACACTATTTTCTTCCAGTGGTCTTTTCTGGCCTTCATTCCCCTCCCACAGCTGCTAGAGTCTTCCCTTGAAGGCTACCTCTCAAATAGGGATTTCGCTTCTATTTAGATCCAAGTTGTCTCTTTAGAATGAAAGCTTCTTGAGGACAAAGCCTAGTTTTGCTTTTGTAACTCAACACTTAGCAGAGCGCCTGGCGCATAGTAGGTACTTAATAAATGCTTCATGACTGTCTTCTGGGAGTCAGAGACTTCCCCATTTGACTCGGTCCCTCCCTGCATCCCCTGCCAATGTATCACTTTCTGTGGTCTCAGTGGGGCTATAAATGCTAACAGATGTCAGCCTTCCTGGTTTTGCAGATCCTCCGCCTCTAGCCTGGTATGAAGTGAGTGCTTAATCAACGCTTATTGATTAGTTGATCGAAAAAGCCGATGCACAAAACGGACACTGAGTGAAATTGTTGTGGTGGTTTGGGTTTGGTTTTTTCAGAGATGAAGCGTCCATATGAAGCACGTTACAAATGGCCCGTGACATCTCAGGTGCTGTAGCTAGACCTGGGGAGGTTCGGTAGCATTTGTCACCCGAGAAACACGAGGCACCTTAACGGGTGGTGAGTTAACGGCCAACTCTCATTCTAATGGAATTTCAACAAATTCTGCCAACCTCTGACACGAGCAGCCAATCAAAAGGTTGGTTTGACCAAAAATCTGGGCGGCCTTTCCGATCAGGACTTCAATTAAAGTGTCACCTGGGAATTATAAATATTGATGAGTGCTTCAGACAAACTGGATAAGTCAGCACTGGCTCTGATTAACATGCGTCTAAAAGGGAACGTAGCAGGGGGGAGGTGGGACAGGGAAACCTTGAATTTTAATATCGATGTTAACATCTATCAGCACTTATTGACTGGTAAGGGACGCAGCAAGGGACTCAACTGAATAGCTGAACCTCTGGCTCAGTCAATAAGCATTTATTCAACACCTACTATGTGCCAGGCAGAAGGGAGCAAACAGTCCCTATGAACATTTGGGTTGGGTCTAACTCCGCGTACCTGGCTTTTTTTCTAAGTTAGTTCAATTCTGCTTTGCTCCCAGAGCTTACATGTTAGCTGACTGACAAAAATGAAATGGTTCCTGCCCTTGAGCAGCGTACAGACAGGGAATCAGAAAGCTGGCCTTGGACACTTCCTACTGGGTGATTTGCCAGCAAATCATTATCTTCCTTATCTGGAAGCGTCTGGAATAACAGCTCTTACCTTCCATGTTATTGGGAGGATTAAATGAGATACATTCACAGTGACTTATAAGCCAAAAGGCCTTATGTATCATTCCATCCGATGATCTTACATTTTATCCTAAAAAAACTAAATCATAATAATCCCAACGATAACAACATCTGGGGTTTCTCTAGTGCTATATAAAGCCTTATATAAGGTTTACAGAGCGGTTTATGAAGATGATCTTGAGTTTCCCAGAGGAAGTGATTCTAGGAATGCCTGATTGTGTCCATTTTACACTTTAGAAACTGAGACTTGGAAGGGGCGAGTGAGCCACGGAAGGTTCTCAAGCAGGAGGAAGGACAGGTGGGCAAATGGCTAGGACTGGGTGGGGTTAAACACCAGCCTCTTCCATCCCTGGCACAGGGCTCAGCTCCCTCCCTGACGTTGTCAGACTTGTTCTTAAAAGCAGAGAGTGATATCACTTCCTTTGGGACGTGTGGGTGGGTGGGTGTGGAAGGGGAAATACATGACCAGAAAACTTCAGGGTCAGAGGCACACTGGAGGACCCGGGGGCCATCTTCCTAAGTGGAGGACTCGGAGCCGAGGCAGAAATGTCCCGTCAGCTACAGAGCCTCGTTTCTAGGTCTCTCAGGCCCCTCAGTCAGGAGGCCTGCAGGTCACTTCACAAAGAGCCAGCTAGAGAAGTACCAACAGCCACATGGTCAAGGGAAAATGCACCTCCTGACTGCAGCCCCTAATGGACAGAGTGGCTGTTTTGCCTGTTCTCAGCACAGGCCAGGGCCTGGAAAGGAGCATTGCAACAGGAAGATAGGAGCGCCCTCAGGGCAGGTATAGTGGATGATGCCCTGGAGTTGGAATCAAGAAGACCTGGATTCAAATTCTGCTCTGGACACTTATTTGCTGTGTAATGTTTCTGGAAAAATCACTTTCTCTAAACACTAGCTTCTTTATCTGCAAAATGGGACTAATACTAGCAGCCACCTTGCTGGGCTGTTATGTCACTTAAAAGAGTCAAAGAACTAGGCCTTTATTATTAATCTACTAGGAACCTGAAGTCAGGAAGCTTCTGAGCCACAGCATTTGAAAACATAACTCTTGGCTATTTAACCATGATATAATTAGAGATCTGATGCTTTGCTTTAAGTTTGTTCTCTATAGATTATTTTTTAAAAAATCACAAAATCACAGAAATCATCCAGGGTCAGAAGGGCCCTCAGCCCTAGTCCAGCCCCCATATAAAATGTTCCCAAGAAGTGGTCATCCAGCTTCTGTCTGAAGGCCTCCAGGGAGGGGAGAGGGACCCCCAGAGCCAGGCAAGTTTCAGATTGACAAAAAGAAACGCCAATCTGCCTTCCCTTTATTTCACCCCCCCCCAAATGAGCTCCTTTCCCCCTAACGCACCCCCTCTCTTTCACATTTTATCTGCCACAGTCTTACTTCTTTGCTGGTAAAAACATCAAGCAAGCTTGTTTCCTGTCTCAATGTTATTCTTGAAGTGGGCTGCAGTCAGAATCTGATTTTCATTGGGCTATTATTATTTGCAGCTGTGTGACCTTTTTAACCCTGCTTTAAAAGTGACATTTCAGCCCTCAAGCTCCAAACGTTGGAGGGCTGCGGAGATTTCCAAACTAGCAATGGGCCAGGCCAGGGAAAGGAGGAAGAGAGAGGGAAGAAGAGAGGGGGAGGGGACGAAGAAGGGGCATTTCTCGGGGGCACTCAGGGCATACTTGCCCCAAATCTGGCAGGAAGGGGGCCGGCGGCCACTGGCTGGAAATCCTCGGTTTGATTCATTATCGATTCTTTTTTTTCTTAATAATAAGCCAATAAAAACTTGAAAGAAACAAACTGGCAACAAGAGACCATCACTCAACCGCCCCCAAATCCAGAACGCTGCAAGTCCAATAAGCTGCTGATCACAGCTCATGGCCTCCCACTCTTTCCTGTCATTAAGTAGTTATTCAACCGTCAAAAACTTCGTCTGTGAGAATACAGCAAAGACAACGTGATGTCTAGAGTGAGCATCAACGCCACATTCCCAGGGTGGAAGTTCCCTCCACCGATTTTTGGGTCCGTGCCACCAAAATGAGATTTTCTTTTGTCCTTCCTTCCCCTCTCACTCTTCTTCATCCTCCTCTAGGGGCTATTCAGATATCACCCTGTTCTCTGACACAACAATCTCCACGTATCCATCCCCAGATGTGATGATGATGATGACGGTGATGATTCCAAGAGTCTGGTCAACATTTCCATTAGAAACTGCTGGGCTTATGTCAAAGAGATATTAAAGAGATCTTAAAGATGGGAAAGGGACCCACATGTGCAAAAAGGTGTGGCAGAAACTGGAAAGTGAGTGGATGCCCATCAGCTGGAGAATGGCTGTTATGGTATATGAAGGTTATGGAATATTACTGTTCTATAAGAAATGATCAGCATCACAACTAAAGTCAGATCTAACCAACTGGAAAAATATTAAATGCTCTTGGATAGGGCAAGCAAATATAATAAAGATGACAATACTCCCTAAACTAATCTATTTATTTAGCGCTATACCAATCAGACTCCCAAAAACTCTTTTAATGACATAGAAAAAATAACCAAGTTCAAATGGAAAAACAAGAATTTCAAGGGAATTAATGAAAAGAAAAAATCAAATGAAGGCGGCCTAGCTGTATCAGACCTACAATTATATTATAAAGCAGCAGTTACCAAAACCATCTGGTATTGGCTAAGAAATAGATTAGTTGACAATGGAATGGGTTAGGTTCAAAGGACAAAATAGTCAATAACTATAGCAAAGTTTGACAAACCCAAAGACCCCAACTTTTGGGATAAGAACTCACTGTTCGACAAAAATTGCTGGGAAATTGCAAATTAGTATGGCAGAAACTAGGCATGGACCCACACTTAACTTACACCAAGATAAGGTCAAAATGGGTTCATGACCTAGGCATAAAGAATGAGATTATAAATAAATTAGAAGAACATAGAAACAATCAGCAGGGTGATTTCAGAAAGGCCTGGAGAGACTTACAGGAACTGATGCTGAAGGAAATGAGCAGGACCAGGAGATCATTGTACACAGCAACAACAAAATTATACAATGATCAATTCTGATGGATGCGGCTTTTTCCAACAATGAGAAGATTGATGTCAGTTCCAATGATCTTTGATAAAGGGAGCCATCTGCACCCAAAGAGAGAACTGTGGGGACTGAGCGTGGATCTCAACATAACATTCTCACTCTTTTTGTTATTTGTTTCCATTTTGTTTTCTTACTCATTTACTTTCTTTTTTTGATCTGATTTTTCTTGTGTAGCAAGAGAATTGTGTAAAAGTTTATACATATTGGATTTAACACCTATTTTAACATGTATAATATATATTGAATTGCTTGCCCTCTAGGGGAGGGGTTAGGAGGAAGGAGGGGAAAATAGGAAACACAAGGCTATGCGAGGGTCAGTGTTGAAAAATTATCTGTGTGTATGCTTTGAAAAATAAAAAGCTTTAATAAAGCGGGGAGGGAAGAATCTCTGCTGTTGGTGGGATTGAGGCTTTTCTGAATGGGTTTAAGGAAAAGTAAGCCAGGTCTAGAGTCTTCCCAGAGGCATTAATAAGAGAGAGCACCAGGGGCTCCAGCCAGGTAGGGGTTTCTACACTCCAGCAGGAAGTGCTTTTCAGGTCTGTCGATTTTTCTGCTTTTTATCACTTTGCATGTCTTACCAAGCAGGAGGCCTGTTTTTAAAACAAATGGCTAAAAGCTACTTATGTTTTCATAAAACTTGATCCATGTATGTTGATATGCAGATGTACATATGAAATGCATATATCTGTGTGTGGTATAAAATGGGGATGTGTGTGTGTCCACATATGGATGTGTATAGGTGTATATTACAGGAGAGGCAATGTCTCCTCCCGGAGAGTTGCCTTTGCCCCAACACATACTGGTCACGGAACTATAAGATGGCCACTTAACCTTCAGGAGACTCTGAGAATCTGCACTAGGAGATGAAATTTCCTTACCAGGAGCTTCCTATATCAAAGAAATTTTAAGTATAAAACATACTGATAAAAAGCAGAAGTAAATATATGTATATGTACAAAAAGAAAACACCCATATGGATGTTTACATATGTGGAGATGTATGTACATATATGTGTATACATTTATATAAATGTGTATGTAGATATCTAAATATGCCCATCTCTACATATATTTATATGTATTTATAATATATAAATATGCACATGCTCTGTAGTGTGCATTTATACAATAACCTCTATGTGTAGATGTGTGTGGATATGTAAATATATAAATAAAACCTAAGTGTACATTTATATGATAACCTGTATGTATACACGTGTGTAGATATACATGTGCCCTCTTCCCTATCAGTGTGACCTTGGCCAAGACCCTTACTCTTCCTGTAACTCAATTCTATCTGCAAAAAAGAGAAGTTGTACTAAATTGCTTCCCAAACCCCCATCAACTCTCGATCTATGATTCTTATGCTGTGACATAACTCATAAAGGTTAATCATCATCATAATAGCTAATATTATGATGATGCTATAAAGTTTGTGAAATTATCTGAGTTGATGATTTCATGGCAACTTCTTTAGCCCTCAGTTTCCTCAACTGCCAAATGAGTTAGATTGCATCATCTCTGAAGTTCCTCCTAGTTATGATCCTATACTCTGTCCCAATTATTAGTAATGATGATAATAATAATAACATGTATATATAGCCCTTTAAGATTTACGAGGCAATTTACATATATTATCTCATTTGCTCATCCTATGACTGAACCTCCATGAGACTCAGTTTCTCCATCTATAAAATTATGAGGGAGAATGAAATGGATTCTAAAGGTCTCTTTCAATTCTGAACCCTATAACCTGTTATAGTTATTTCACTTTCTGGTAGCTGTGGGCGCATGTGTGCGTGCACACACACATAGAGACACACACTTACACACACACACACATACACACACACACACATACATACACACACACACACACACTGATAAACCACTTGCCCCCAGCATCTCATTAAAGGACCATTTCTTTACAGACTGAGCACAAGCAGGCCTAGAGAAGTTTGGCATCCAATAGCCATGTCCCCCAAGCTTGCAAATACCCCAGAAGGCAACATTCCAGACGGTGGATACAGAGCCAGAGAACACTGTATACAGTAACAGCAATGCTGGAAACAATGAATCTGGACAGAACTTTCGCCTCCCTCCAATCCCTGAAGTTTCCCAAGCACTGCAGAAGCCAAACCCGCTCACAGCTTCCCAGAGAAAAGTGGTCATTTTTCTCTCTAGAATTCCCGGGAAATCAGTTATGTCTAGTTCCTTCCAAGCCTTCCCTTTGCCCAGCCTGGTCTCCGGCATCTTCCCTCTGACACAAGGAGCAAGATGAAGCTACTAAGTAAAAACACGAAATAAACTTGGAAGAATCTTCCTGGGGGATTGGAGTGGGAAGTCAAAATGAGAGGGGGGAAAGCTGCAGGAGGTACATGGAGAAGGAGGTGGGAGCAACAGCTTCCCCGAGAGCAAGGGAGGCGGCAGGGACAGGGATCCGAGGGAACGCCCCCAAGCACCCGCAGACTTTCCCAAGCACAGTGACCGGCTCTCTTGGGGCCACAAGCCTGGGGTGGGGACGTGGCAACATCAGTAACAAGCGGCAGAAGCGATCCTTTTCCCCACTCCCAACTCTGTGGGGCCAGGGAAGGATGGGCAGGGGCTTCTCACCTAAATTCCCCTCTCCTGACTGAGCCAGCTGCAGATTTCTCCCAGGGATAACACCCTGCCCACTTCTGTGGGAGACAGATGTGGGTTTGAGGGGAATGAGAGACTTGTCACTGCCCTAGTAGTCTGGCCTGCTGTTCTAATTGGTAATATACACACACACACACACACACACACACACACACACACTCACACACATACACACACTTACACATGCTTGCACAATATATTCTCATATTCCCACTCATACATACACATACATGCGCACACACAATGCACACATTCACATACACACATGCACGTACACACTCACCCCCACACACACATCAAATGAGGAAAAATAATAGGATGAATGAATGGGCTTTCTGGGCTATGAGAATAATTCCATTTGTACAAACCAACCTGGGGCTTAGAACATATAGTCGGGATCCTTAGATGGGATGAGTAAGAGACCTCAGGCCCGTGGGACCAAAAGGAAAAATCCAGGGGTGTCCTTCCTTGCCGATTGGGGGAGCCTCAAAGTTTACCATGTTCAGGATCTTGAAATTGCTCTTTGAAATTACAGAATTCTCTGTCTCTTTTCTCTATTTGTCTATCTTGATTTCTCTCTGTATCATTCTTTCTTCTTCCTTCTGTTTATTTTATTATTCTATTTCTCTTGCCTGCTTTTTATTTTGGGTTTTTCTGCCTTCTTTCTTCCTCTCTCTCTGCCGGTATTTCTCTCTGGTTTATCTCTTTCTTTCTGACTTTATCTCTTCATCTCAGCTTTTATTTCTTTCACTTTCTCTTTCTATTCCTTTTTACTCCTATTTCTATGGTTCACTTTTTCTCTTTTCTTTCTTCTTTCTCCCCTTTCTATTTATTCTCTTCCTTTCTGATTTTTTTCCTTTTCAGTCATTCCTTTCTAGTTTTTCTTGCTGTTTTTCTCCCTCCCTCTTTCCTTCCATCCACCGTCCTTTTTTTTTTTTCCTTGTCTTCATGTAACCAGAAATCTCAATTTTTGGGGGGAATAAAAAAGCCTGCAAGACCTTGACTGTCTCCTCCCTCCCTCCCCCCCAGCCACCTTTCCCTGGGAAAGAAATTTGGAAATTGTCATTTCTCCCTCCAAGTCACACCCTCCCTCAACAAAAGGCTAATGTTGCCCCAATTTCCAATGCATCCAAATGCTTCTGCCATTAATAAGCTGAGGCCAGAGCCAGCTCCTTTTATTCCCTGAGGGGGCTGGCTCCAAAACAACAGCATTGGGTTTTTTCAATCAACAATCAGCACCGAGAAGGAAAAGAGGGAATTATTTTTGAAAAAATAAAAAGGGCCGCTGGTCTCCTAAGCCCAGCAGCCCCTCCCTTAGCAGGAAGACTGTTCTCTGAGGTCAGGGATCTCAAGGTCAGGCCCTGGAAAACACCCTTCTTCTGCTCTCCTGTGAGACTGGAGGTCAAAGGGATGAGGGGGCAGCTATCCCACCCAGGGTGGGAGCCAGTGCCTTCTCTTTGCAAGGCTGAATGAAGGTGCAGACAAGTGTCTGTTACCGAAAAACTCCTCGGACAAATAGGGGCCTGGTGATGAGGGGACTCAAGGGCTCTTCCCCGATATTGTTTGGGAGCTATTCTGGGGCCTGTCAGCAGTGATTGATTACCGGTCAGCCCTGGCTTGGGCCTTGGGAATTAGGTCTCTGGGTGAGGGATAGAATCAGAACTGGAGAATCTCTGGCTTCTTGTCATCAGTGGCAGAAAAAAGCGGGAGCCTTCCCCTGAGCGGCGGAGTCTGGCCTTGCCGGCTGCCCTGTCGCCCCCCACGGCAGCCAGCCTCAACCCCCTCATCAATAAAGCAGGACTAACCACATCTCAGAAGGGATGAAGCCACGGTTCTGGAACGCAGAGGCTGCAGTCCCCAAGGCCCCTTCCCACCCTCCCTAGCAAGGGGGCCAATGGAAGCAGAAAAAAGGAAGCGTTGGCTAGATCATCGGAGCCGTGTGTGAGTGTGCATGTGTGCATGCCTACAGACATGTGTACATGTACATATATGTATGTATTGTATGGGTATATATTCTCACTCACACACGCACATGCTGGTGGTCTAGTTCTATGATTTCATCCATGTAGGAAACTTCTGGTATTGAAATTCCCTCCCCTGGTACACGTCGGCAGCTCAGCTGCAGTTTCCAGTCTCTGAAACTTGGCCCCTCTCCCCCTTGGGGGCTTTGCTCTCTCTTCCTCTCTTCCTTTCTCTCTGTCTCTCTTGTGCGCTCTTTCTCAGTCTCTCTCTCTCTCTCTCTCGGTCTCTCTTTCTCTCTCTCTCTCTTTCTGTCCCTCTGTCTTTCTCTCTTCTCTCTCTCTGTCTCTGTCTCTCTCTCTTTTTGTCCTTCTCTGTCTCTTTCTCTCTGTCTCTCTCTCTTTCTCTGTCTCTCTCTCTCAGATGGACATCTCTATACAAATGGCGGTCCCCACCCCTCCGCCCCCGGCTGTCCTGCAGCAAGGCTTGTGTCAGCTCGGCTCTAGCTCCCAGGCGCCCGGCATAATGGCTTGTACGTGGCAGCGGACTCATAGATGGTTTTTAAATTGAAACGAGCCATGAGGGCAGGGACCGCTTTGCCACTTTGCCTTTGGATTTCTTGCTGAGTGGGTCTTTAATCTTTGGGGACTGATTGATGGATTGACTCTGCTTCATCCCAGACTTCCAAAGTGGGGAAGGGCCGAGGGCTCTGATGTCAGTTTGGTGGGGCTGCCTCTTGCCTCACTCCCTCCTTCAGTGGTGACCAAATAAGTGGAAGCTTTCCCAGATTGTGGAGTCATAGCATTTAAAGCTGAAAGTGATCCCCGATTGCTCACCCTGGCTTTTTTGGGGAAGAGCCAGCGAGGGCTAGAGGACAGATCATAGAAGTCACCTATGGCCGCCGGGAGCAGAGCCACCCTTGTGAGGCCCAGGTCCTTTCCACACCAACATCTTAGCATGAAACTCAGCTGTGGAGCATCTCCTGCCTCACCAGGGGACATTTCAAGGCTGTTCCAGCAGACAGCATCACACCCTGGCTTTCTTCTGAGATTTCCTCCCCAGCAGAGACGATCTTCTGGGGAATCTTCTGTCCCCACAATGGTAGGGGCATTTCCAGAAAACGGCCCATGGATCAGGATTGGGAGAACAAGAGAAAGAGGAAGGGGACCTAGCCAGGCTGGTGGTGGGTTGGAATGAAGTCCATAAAAGGCTAGACGGCCTGACTTTGCATACCACTAGGGTTACTTAAACTTAAAAGCACTGGCTAATAAAAAGCAAATGGGTTTACTTGGGGAAGAACTCCTGATCTGAACGTTTTCTGGAAAGTAATTTGGCAGAAAGTAGATCTAGGCTAATATCTTTTACCACGTACCACAGTCTGCTCAACGTGGATATGTGGCCTAATATTAGAGACCCTGGGGATAGAGCCCAGTCTGGGATTTCACTGATGTGGGAAAATCGTAGGTGACTGAACTCCCTCAAATAATGGGGATTATTCTCTGCAATGTATAGGCCAGAATAGGGGCCCAGACAAGAGGGGCTCACCCATCGTCGCTGTTTGCTAGAAGCAGGGAAGTCAAACAATCATCATGGAAATAGCTGTTGAAAGTTGACTCTGTTCCTGTCAGTTATTATTGACTTCAGACAATCATCTGCCATCAAGACTGATACGTTTTAGAAGCTGGAGTCACCCAGGGCTAAGATCTACCTTCTGTACTAAGTGTCTCTCCTGGAAATAGAGAAAAGCAGGAGGGTCAAAGGAGAAAGAAGTGAGATAGTTCACCCCGGCAGGACTCCCAGGTGCCTCAAGCTCCGGACTCAGTTTTCCTAGCCAGTGTATCTAAAAGGCAGGTCTGGCCACAGACGTGGATGTCTGTGAGATGCTCCAGTGACCTTGACTGGGAGGCACCGTCCGGTCATCCTGTCCCTGACTGTCCCGAAGGGCTAGCAACAACTGTTTTCTTCAAGTACACACAGAAATTCACTGGGTATCCGAGCCAACCAAAGTCAACTGAATTCCCTTTGCTAAAGACCAAACCACCAATCAGCCAGTCACCAGGCAAGCAGCTGAAAGGAAAACATGTTATTTTTCCGGGCAAGCCTTAACTTCGCTGTGTATGAAACATGGCCCCATAGGGCACATCCCACACATGGCGAGGTTCAGCCTTCCATCTATCATTTGAAACCAATAGTTACCCGTTAACGCCCACGGAGACGAAAGCACAAATTCACTCGCCTTCGTTTGCTCTCAGGCCTGGGCTTGGTTATTTTCAAAGGCGGCTGCACGGACCGGGATGGGCAACAGGCCTGCTTTACAGAGGGGAGCGTCTCCTCATGGCGAGGAAGTGGTACGTGGGCTGAGCAGCGTTCCCTGGGAGGCTGAGCAGCGTTCCCCCGGGGGGCTGAGCTCCCTCCAGAAGGCCGAGCTCCTCTGGCCTCACGGCAGCTGCTCCCTCAGAAACCCGTCCTTTCCCCGGGGGAGAAAGGCCCACAGAGCAGAGGTCTCCTTCAGGGTGGGTCAAAGAAAAGCACAATCCACTAGCCATAAACAACAGACTTTGGATCATCCCCAAGAGTCCTGGAAGACGTCAGCCAAAGCTCACAAAGCTGGACCCCAGACCACAAGATAGAAAACCCCAGAGGGCAAGTAATGGCCCCCCTGTGTTAAAAGCAAGAAGCAGAAAACCTGGGGTGTCAAGGAAGGACTCTCAGAAATGACAAACAAACCAGCCTTTCCTGGGCTGGAGAGAACATGTTCCCAGTCCTTCCTTCAAGAACCAGCCTCAGACCAGGTCCCCGAGTTTGGGGTCTTCGGGGCCCACTGCAGTGTTTCATAGAACATCACCAAGGCCCTCTTTCTGGGGCTAGTGTTTCAGAGGGAATTAATCCCATTAATTCCCCCATAGTTCTGATGCTCCCCTCTGCAGATTAATTCTGATTTACTCTGTATATAGATTATGTAAACTAGTTGTTTTTCCATAAAGTTCAAAGCTCCCTGAGGACAGCTCCTGTCTTTGGCCTTAGTTCGTATTCCTAAAATTTAGTGCAGGGCCTGGCACATAGTAGGTGCTAAATAAGCTTTTGCTGGCTGTCCTCAGTGGTCACTACCCAAGAGGTCCGTGACACACGATGGCTGGACTCTACTGAGCTCCTGGGCTTCTTCTCTGCAGAAGCAGCCTCTCTGTGGGACCAGAGGCCTGGCGCAGTCTTTCTGCTTTTCCTGTCTCGCACACAAAAGCTTCCCTTTAACTGCCTATGAGAGAGAAGGGGAACCTTTGATTTACTAGTGAAAGAAGGGCTCAGCTGACCTAAGCTGCCGAGAAAATGGGATCACCAATGTAGACATTGGCAGCATCTCAGACTGTCGAATCTAAGTTCTGGTTTTACAAACGAGGAAACCGAGGCTCCTCACACAGTCACACCGGGAGGCTCCTCACACAGTCGTCACCCAGGGAGTGGGCAGCAGAACTGGAACATGAATCTCCAAGTCCCGGCTTTTCCCCTTTCCACCCTGAAATGCCTGTGGAGAAAGTCTCCAGCTCCTTTCTTCTGATGAACAAAAGCCAAAACACAGGAATTTACTTGGACCAACCAAGAATTCGTCTCCTTTCAGATCAAAGCCTAAGGGAGCATCACCCATCTCAGGCCCAGCCAGAAAGAAAGGTAGCCTGGAGGGGAGGGCGACCGCAGCCACCAAAAAGGCCCCAGCCAAACAGCCCCGCTCCCTCACCCCCGGGCACCGACGGAAGTGCCGGCAGGAGGAGACCTTTAGAACAGATGCCGCACGTGGAACACAGTGAGAAAAGGGCGGCCTTGGTAGTGAGGGTAACGACCCAAAATGCAGCTCTGTGGAGCAGTGGGACAGGTCACAGCTCCCAGGAGTAAATGCCCACAGTCATCTTGGGCCTGATAAACCCAAGGAGCCGAGCCTGGAGGCAAGAATCTGACAAAGACTTAGAACTGGAAAATCACTTGGCAGAAAAACACACACATGCAAATATAGTACATATATACACACCATATACACACACACAGATACATGTATCTATATAAGTGTGTGTGTGTATATACATGAGTGAGGAGACTGACAAAGGTTACACTTGTCCATCAGCAAAGGAAATTCCCAGGTAAGGAATCAGTCCAGGGATGTCTTCTTCTCCTTCTGCAGAATGTCTAGAGTCGCCTAAGGCCCACGCCACCCCCCAGTCTCTGCCTTAGTCGTGACTGCCCTTCTGCCAGGGCAGCTAAAAAAGTATTTCCTTCAGACTTCAACTTCCCAGCATCCCTCTCCTCCTCTAAGACACAGCTCCACCCCCAGCATCTGCCAGAAACCCATCCTCATTCCCCACTCCCACCCCGCTACCCCAATGCCAGGGCCTTCCCTTGCATTCAGACTCTCCTGTTAGAAGTAAGCTATAATTATATATATAACATAAATTATATTAAAATATTTTATATGTGTATAATATATAAAATGTAATAATAGCTGGCATTTATATTGCACATTAAGGTTTCCAAAGCACTCTACAAATATTATCTCATTTGAGCCTCACAACAGCCTTGGGAAGTAAATGCAATTACTATCCCATTTTACAGGTGAGAAAACTTAGGCGAAATGTTGTGATTTGCTCAGATTTCCCACAACAATTTGGCACCTGAGTCATGTTTTGAACTCGGGTCTTCCTGTCTCTAAGGCATTATTTTGTTCTTTGTACTTATATCCCCCAAATATAGCAGGGTACCTGGCACTTAGTAGGTGCTTAATAAATGCCGACAATGGTCAATGTATTTATTGTGGCTCCCAGAGCAGCTCTCTGCCCACTACACCACACTGCCTCGGAGAATAAGTATTAAGGGAGCAAACAGGAATCAATAGCAAGTATTTAAAAGTATTTTTAAAAAGTATTTAAAATCAAGCTAATTGGAGACTGTGGACACTTGCCCCTGGGGGCTTCGCCATGGCTTCCATGTTGTGACTGAACAACCCCATCTCCTATTTTTCATTCTTGTTTATAGAAAACTTCTGGAACCGACCAGTTTGGCCCGTCCCAGAGTTCCTCCTTCTCTGGCACCAGGAGTGGCGAGCCGGGGGCTGGGAGCATCTCCCCCAGACTGAATGGGAGCCACTGAAGGCCAGCAGAGGAAGAGCCTCCAGCACCCTCCCACCTGCCCATTCTCACGCCCCACTTGCTCTCAAGGCAGCCGTGGGACTGGCACATTTATCACCCTCCTACCAGAGCTCACCAAGAGGCAGGAAACTTGGGGGCAGTGAAAAGGGGGGAGGCGCAGGTATTTATTACTCAGTTTAAAAAGATGTCAGAGACCACCCGGAGATGCAACTGTGAGCTGGACCAAGCTGGCCTCCACCCCATCTTCTAAATCATGATTTTAAAGGGTTTCCAGATACAGAAAATGAAAGGCCCCAGAAAAGTTAAAAAACCTGTCCCAAGAGTCACAGCCGACAAATAGCAAAGCCATGATTCGAATCTGCCCTCACAGATTCGGTCCTTTGGCCCCGTGATTGGGTCTGGCCCATTTCCTTTTATCTCCTTCCCCCTGTCTGAACTGGCATCTTCCTCCTCCCCTTTAATGGAATTTAAACAGAGTCCTCTGACTCCAAATTTGTTTCCCCAAACACAGAGCCTGGGCCCTTTACCCCATGAGCCCCCATGGGAGATGAATCCACACCCAGGCATTTCACCTTCCCCGTCCTCACTTCCAAGCTCGGTAGCCTGGGTCTTTCCCCTTAGGGCACTTCACCTAGCCGGGCTGATCTGAGAAAATCATTAGAGCCCCGATAATAGCTTAATAGGTTTTGTCTAGACCTGGGTTGGCATTTTACCTGGCACAGGAAAGCCCCTGTTAACTCCCTCCGTGGTGCACGAGGGCAGCTGGGCTCTTAGTTTCTAGTTTTAGAGGCTTGCCAGGGGGCACCGAAAAGTTATAGGATTTGTCCAGGGGGACAAGACTTTCTGTCAGAGAAAAGACTGGCCCTCTGCCCTGCCTCTCTGGAACTGCTCCCCATGATCTAGTTATCGGCAAGCGCATCTCCAGCCGCCTGGAGGAATCTCTGGCCAAAAACAGTTGCTCCCCATGGGCTAAGTAAGTACCTGGGCCTGAACTGGGTCTAAGAATGTTCCGCGCGGGGTCACGGGGCAGCAGGGCCTTGAGAAGCCGCTCCCTTTCCCTCACTGTACAGATGAGACCCAGAGACAGGTCCCATATCACACAAAGCCCAGCCTAGAACCTCTGCGTCCACTTTGAGGACACACGCTATTGTCCTTAAGCTCCTCACTCCCAAGAACTGAGAACCCAAAGAAGGAAAAAATCTCCTCCCTGATTTGGGGAGAAACGCAATCCTCCCACCAGGCCTGATGCTGTTCCAAGCCGACATCGGCAGGACCTGGTCTCTGCACGTAGAGGACGCAGGCTCCCTGAAAGGCCTGGCAGGCCACACGGCCCAGGGGAGCCCGGCTTCTGCCAGCCCCTCCGCCCTCTGCTCTCCCTCCTCCCCCCGACCCCCTGGGACGGGGCTCTCCATCTGGTCCTGCTCCCTTCTCACTGAGGAGTGCAGGCAGGCCAAGGGTCTGAGTGTGAGTGTGGTCTCTGCCACTGGCGAGTGCTGTGGGACAGGGCAAGCTCCGTGCCCCTCTCTGTGCCTCAGTTCCCTCATGTGGGGAATCTCAGCATTGAAACTGGCGGCACCAGGGGAGAGAGTTCCCTTCAAGCCCTTCTGCTGGAGCTGCAAGAACAAATTCCCATGTTTTGCTGAGGAACGTGTATCCAGGCAAGAGCCAAGTTTTGTTTATTTTGTGGATCTAGATTTACTTGACAACAATTGATGGGCAAGTAACAGTTGTAGTAAACAAAATGCTTACAAATGTTCTGTGAGAATGGAGGAGCCCGTGTTTTGTAGCGAGCCTGGAAAATCCATGTGCGGGGGAGTGGGGCCATCGGCGGGATCCTTGCCTCCCATCAAGCACAGCACAGAGGCACCTTTTCTCCAGGTCCTTCCTGATGCTTCCCCAGCAATTAGCACTTCTCTCTCTCTCTCTCTCTCTCTCTCTCTCTCTCTCTCTCTCTCTCTCTCTCTCTGTTCAGTCTCCCTCTCCCTCTGTCCTCTCCCTTCCTCTTTGTTTGTGTGTCTCTGTCTCTCATCTCTGTTCAGTCTCTCTCTCTCCCTCCTCCTTATACTCCCAGCACCTTTCTCATACACTTCCTTTCAGGAACGTGATCCCTGTTTGTTGGATTTTACTAAATGTGTGATGTGAATAAAGGGCCGCATCAGAAAAGAACATCGATTGCTAGTAATAATCCCCATCTCCCCGTATTTTATCTATTTAAAAACTTATTCTGAGTCCACAGCCCTCGCCAGGCTGCCCAAGGGACCCATGACCACAACGCCCCAAGGAGAGCCTGGGACAGTGAGGAAGCCGGGAGGTTTGGGGTTCAGGCGCACCCCTGATGCACCGGGGGTGTAGGCGGCTCTCCAAGACCCACGCACCGTAGGCGGTTCCACACTGGGAGGTCCCTAGAACAACTAAATTACCCAAGGCGCCCCCTGGCCAGACCCCACCCCAGCACGGTCCTGGGACATGCCCACCAGGAAGGCCACACAAGGGTATCCACAAAGCAGTGGGTGACATGTGGTCCCACACCCCCGGCCGAGCCCGGACCCGCCCGAGGGCCTGCCTGCAGATCCCGGCCTCCTTGGAGGGCACCAGGCTGCCTCCTCTCCCCCTCCCCCAGTAATTCTCACACACAGAGGCCCCAGATCAAGAGCCCCCCAGATCCCCCACGGTGCCCGCCGTGTTTTCTTTCATGACTGGCTAGAATTGGCCTGGGATGAATAAGGGACCCAGAAAAGCCCGTGATCTTCCCAGAGAAGTCTGGGCTGGGTACAGAAAGTGCCAAGGCAACCCCTGTGCTGGGCAGTGAATGGCAATGCTTCCTTTCCATGATGCCGAGGGGGCTCCTGACTAGGAGGGAACAGCCAAGAAGCAACGGGCTATCCTAGGAACCCAGGCCCAGGGCACCCAGGGCAGGCTGCGGGGGCGACCCTGGCGCAGGCTCGTCAGGGTCCGAGGCCGGATTTCCGCTCTGGTCCCCCCGATTCTGGGCCCAAGGCCAGCGTCCAGTAGGACTTTCCTTCCTTGTCTGTACAAAGAGAGTGGGCGAGCCACGATTTCATCTCTGGCTGTAAATCTTCAGTCTAAGACTCACCCAAACAAAGCCAATGGTCGATGTATCCCGTACTCCACACCCCTGACCCCCACCCCCAGGGATGAGCGGAGAACATGGGCAGGCAACACTGATGATGGGGGTGGGGGCGGGCGCAGCCACCACTGGGGAATTAACCAGGCGGCGCAGAATCCCGGGAACCCTGAAAATCCCGGATTTGTTGTTGTTGTTGGCTCATAATGATTATACTCCGGTAGTCAACACCTCTGTCCACACGCCCAGTGGTCTCCCTTGAAATTATAGGCATCAGGGCCGGGATGCTGAAGCAGCAGCGGGGGTGGGGGGTGGGAGGAAGGAAGAAAAGGCAGAGAGGGAGACTATAGAGACTTATCATTTTTAACAGAGAGGGGAAATCGGGCATCATCAGTTGGTAGCTGGCCCTAAAATGTCCTTCTCTCGCTTTTTTGGGAGGAGGGGAGTATTAATAAAGTCTGAAATGTTTTCCCCTCCTCCAATATCTTCCTCTCCTTTTGATACGTTGGGAATTGGTTTCTCAACACCCTCATAATGGTGTATCATTAAGAAGGCAATAGAGAGATCCAGAGGGTGTGAGCTGGCGGAACTAAGAAAACAAGAGTAAACTATGTAATTAAAGAAAGAAATAAAAAAGAAGATGGGCCGGTCAGCGGGCAAAACAATACCTAGCACGTCCTCGCCGCGGCAGACAGACAATATCAAAAACAAGGGAGGGAGGCCCCGACGGCCCCCATCGGTGAGCTTATCGGAAGGCAGGAACAAGACTCAACCAGGGAGGCGGACATGAATAACAGGAGAGCCCCTCAGCTTATCCGAAAACATAAGCCAAAGTCCCGTGGGATGGGGAGACAGGGAGAGGGTACAATTTATAGCATTGGAGGAAATTCCCAAATTAATAAATGAGCTCCCAGAGCTCACCTGATCCTCACAACAATCCTGGGGGGGAAGAAGATTCAGCCAAAGTCCCATTTGTCAGCAGCCTTGTCCCTGCCTAAGCAGCAAGACCTGAGGATATCCCAGGATGCTATTGTGTAAGCGGTATGATATGATGAATGGGGCACTTGTCAGAAACACTTCAATTTTAAAACTTCCTTAATAGCAAGCACTGATATTATGCTTAAGACATATAGTGACTGTGTGTGTGTATACACACAGACACGTGTTATATTGTACATATATGTACACATGATATTATAAAGATTATTATAATGATATATTAAAGCCACATGATATTATAGACAACACGTACCCACACACATATTCCGATATGTGTGTGTTCTCTAATTTGATTCTCACAACTCTGTAAGGTGAGCAATAGCCTCATTTACAGGCTTGACAAGATTAAAATGACTTGCCTGGATTAGATAGTAAGAGTCAGAGGCTGGACTAGAACTCAGGGCTTCCTACAAGTGCAAGATCTACTATAATCTCCCAGAGACTTCAGTTATTTCATCCCTGAAATGAGGGAACTGAATTAGGCCCAAAGTTCCCTCCCAGCTCTAAACTGTGAATGAGACAGAGAGAGAAACAGAGACAGAGAGACAAAGACTCAGAGAGAGACAGGGAAAGAAAGAGAGACAGACACAGGCAGAGACTAAAAGACAGATAGAAGAGAAAAAAAGATGGAAAGAGGAAGAAAGGAAAAAAGAAAGACACAAAGAGAGACAGAGACACTGACAAATAGAGAGAGACGAGCGACAAAGAGATAAAGACACAGAGAGATAGGGAAGGAAGGAGATGGAAAGAGGAAGAAAGGGAGAAAGACAGAATGAAAGACAGAGAGAGACAGACAGCAGAGAAGGCAGAGAGAGACACAGAGAGAGACAGAGAGAGAGAGAGACAGAGAGAGAGAGAGAGAGAGCAGAGAAGGCAGAAATGGAAAGAGGAAGAATAGAGAGACACAGAGACATAGATACAAACAGAAAGAGGAGAGATAGAGAAAAAAAGAAAGAGATGGAAAAAGGAAGAAAGGGAGAGAGACAGAGACATACACACATACAGAGAGAGAGATAGAGACAGTCAGGGGAGAGGGAGACAGACAGAATGAGAGACAGAGACAGAAAGAAAGACAGAGACAGAGACAGACAGAGAGGGGAAAGGGAGAGAGAGTTGGGGAAGGGGGGAAGGGAGAGAGGTAGAAATCTATCCCCCAGGTAGGGTTCACTATTAGTTAAACACAGACAATGACTACCGACCTTGAACCTGGAAAATCTCTTAGCCAGCAGACCCTGGCCATCCCTGCATTCAAATAAAGGCTAAAACACAAACTGGAGTTACCTGCCTGGATGCTGGCAAGGAGCAGGGTTTTTTTTTCCCTCCTCCTAGACTCCCATCCAAGCTCCCAGCGGCCCAGGCGCCTTCCTTAAGAGGATGACTGTTTTACCAAATGCATTTTAAAAGCCACCGTGCGGCTGGCAGAGCCGGCCTCCATTAAGCGGGCAACACATCACCATGGAACCAACCCTGGGCCAGGAAGATCCACAAATCTCTGGCTGGGGCCGATCCATAGTTCTCCACGAGAGCATTAGAAATAACACATAAAAGGCTCATTTTCCTTCCCCGAGACGAAGGCAACCGCCGGGCGAGGAGACAATTCTCCAAAGGCTGCCCCTTCGCAGCCACATAACGCCTGCTGGAGATTTATATGCCGGAGCATAAAAGCAGCGAAATCCAATAATCTCCCAGCCGCAGATTTGTAACTCTCACTTATGTAAATATTTATGGATTCTTCCAAATCAATCTTCTGAGCTTCTGGCTGAAGCGTGAGCCGTGGGCGCCCCCCCCCCCCCTTGGGGCCATGGGTGTGAGCTCTCAGAGCCTTCCACACTGGGTGACCTCAGGCAAGGCAGCCTCCGAGCCTCAGTTTCCTTGTCTGCTCAATGGGGGTATTAGAGTGAGTCTCCCTGTGGGTCCAGGATCCTATTTTTCCAATGGCTTCATCTGTAAGAGGCCCCTCCAGGGCTAGAGCTGGGATCATAGGGTCATAAATTCAGAATGGGAAGGCAGCTTCCAAGTCAACTGTTCAGCTATATCATATATTCATGTTATATGTTATAATTAATATATACATATATATTCAACCATGTAGACAGGTCACTAAGTACTTAAAGCAGGATTCAAACCGAAGGACTGCAAGTCTGTGTCTGTCGCCTAGCAGCCCGTCCTCATCTGGGTGCTCCTGTCCTGCCCCCCAAGCAAATCTTAAGCTCTCTGCAACCCGAGCAAAGGTCTCGGAGAGCTGCTGTAGGCAATTGGTCCGTTATCACCTTGCAGCCTTTCCAGCTAGCAGAGCTGGGCTGACACTCAAGGCCTCTGGAACTTCTTCAGTCTCCCAGGGCTTGTGCCCCTTGGCATGTGCCCCTTGGCGCAGCACCTGAGAGCTCAGGCTCTTCTCCATGCCTGGAGGAGCTGCCTTTTATGCGTCAGCTCGAGCCTTCTTAAGGGAAAGCAAAATAAACACAGGCCAGGGGAAACATGGGTTTGGAGCCCAAGAACAATTCCATCCCAGTCCAGATCGTAGCAGGCCCATCCTTGCACTCCCGCGGCCTCCTTGTAATCCCACGTATTCTATTTTGTATGTTTGAAAACACGATTCTGAGAAGAGCTCCACAGGTGTGCAAGAGGCCCAAGAAACCTATGGGGAGGGACACTCGTACTTTGGGATTTCTCCTCTGTAATCCAAGGCAAACAGGATGGCATGCACAGTCACAAGTATGCACACTCACACACACTCACACTCACATACACACACTCACACTCACTCAAATGTGCACACGCACACACACAAACACACACACACACACTCATACGCATATGCACACACACACACACACATATATACATACATGATGCTGAGGGAAGAAGCGAGGCCCAAGGGATCAATGAGCCTGCTTAGTAAATCATCCAGTTCATCGCTCAGATAAAAGGCTCGTCAAAGAAAGGCGGCGTCCCCTTTGAACGGGGCCATGGGTGAAAGCTGATTTCTAGAGCCATCAAAAGATCAACTACCAAGAACTAGAAGGGACTTTGGGGGCCACCTAATCAACCCTCTCATTTTACAGATGGGGGAACTGAGGCACAGAGGGCTTTAGAGACTCATTCAAAGTCACATGGGTAGAAGGCAGCAGAATCAGAATTTAAAACCCTGACTCACTATCCCACACTTCCTGCTCAGCTCAGTGCTTTCCAAGAACAGAATCCTCAGAGTTGTCTGAAATTTTTCCAAAGTCCCAACTACCTCTAGACACTTCCTTGTCCTGGACCTTCAGAACAACAACGACAATATAACGCCAGCATTGGTGACGCTTCTTCAAATTTGCAAAGCATTTTACAGTTGTTAATTTCATTTGGTTCTTATGACCCTTTTCCAGAAGGGGAAACTGAGGCATCACTCACTCAGTGTCCAAGGTATTATTTGAACTCGGGTCTTTAAGCCGTCCAGATCCAGAGCCCTGTGCACTGTGGCTCCCCTAGCTTCCTAGTACCGTCATCACCAACCCAAGGAGGAGCAAATAACAATGAACACTTATTTCCCTGATGTCTTCCACTGTGCATTTGTCCATAGGGTTAGAAGAGGCATCAATGCGGGGATTAAATAAGTTGCAAGTCCCAAATAGCCACATCCTTTATGACCCTAAGGGATGTGATTCCTTGAAGGGCAGCGAGAAGCTCCATTGTCCACAGGATATCATTCTCAACTGAGGAATCCCCCAAGTCAGGGCAAGCTATCGCTCTCTTTAGGGGATCTAACTTCATAAGTGAACAGACACGGGTGGAGAATGGAGTAACAGTTGTCTCCTTAGGGTGATGTGACAGAGCTAAGAATCCTGCCCAAAATGAGACACAAAGAAAGATGTTTATGAGAAAAGGATGAAAGAAAGGAAAAAAAGGAGGTTCAAGAATCCCCAAACGGTGCTCCTTGCCCCACCTTTGCCTCAGTCAGGAAAGGAGCATCCGGGGCCAGGAGCTGAGAAACGGGTCTCCCGACTGGACAACAAGTTAGTTGTGAAGATCTGGACACATCAATTCACTTCTAAGTGCCTCGGTTTCTTCGTCTGTAAAGGGAGGGAGTTGGAGTAGTTCATCTCTCTCCCCTCTCCAGCTCTGAAGCTCTGTGATCCCTCTCCAATCCCACAAACCCTGCTGGCTTGTCAGTTCCCACCATGGCGCTACTCAATCCACGGAGAGAGCCAAGAATCATCCACCCTCGAAGACATAGTTTGGTGTCCTGCCAAACCAGATGGGATTTAGGTAAACGTCTCAGCTCAAGATGTAAAAATCCCCGGAGGATTTTCTGAATTTTGAGAAAGAATGAAGATCACTTGAACCAACAATGACAATAACAACAAAAGTCTCCGGCCAAATTCTCCCCGCTCCATGTCGCCAACAAGACCCCGGGAACACGGCAGGGGGACGCGCGTCCCGGAGGATCGGCCGTCGTCGACCAGGGATCCCATCGGCGGGAACAGCGGCCAAGGAAACTTGGAGGTATGCGAGCCTAAATTAAGCTCAACTGAGAAAACGCTGAAAGCAATAAAAATGAAACCACGCACAAACACACAAAACCCTGCTTGAAGTGGCTTCTCCTGGTTGCTTAGGACTCCTGCTTCTCTACTGCGCTCTTGTGAGAAGAATCAAGGGGGAGGAAGTGGACCCTGGGCCTCCCTCGGTGTTCACTAGGAGAACAGGACAGGTGCCCCACAAATTTCATCTCATTCCCTCCACATCAAAAGAACCAGAACTTCATTCCTCCTGACTTCCCTCCCCAAGCCCCAGATACACACAGATGGAAGGACCTGGGGAAAGACCACTAGCCAGGTCAAAGGGCCCGAGTTCAAATCCCATCTCTGCTGCTGTGAGTTTTTCCTGGGCCTCAGTTTCCACATATGTAGAAAACACAGGTTAAAGTAGGGTTCTTAACCTAAGGTTCCTAAGCTTGCTAGTTCAATATAATTCATTTCCTCCCTAAGCCCTATTTTATTTTATACATTTAAAAACATTATTCTGTAAAGAGCACCTAAGTTTCGCTAGCCTGCCAAGGGGGACCAAGACACACAAAAAGGTGAATCAGAAGGGCCTCAAGGGTCCCTATGAGCTCCAGATGTAGGATCCTAATAATGAAACAAATGACTTCAGTGAAGAAGGTTATCCAGAAGATGAGGAGATAGACAGAGCTCAGAACTTGGTGTTAGGAAATCCGAGTTTGAATCCCGCCTTCAGATCTTACTAGTTGTGGGTCCCTGGGCTTGCCTCAGCTTCCTCATCTGTAAAATGGGAATAACAATAGCATCTCCTCCACAGGGTTGTTGTGAGAATGTTTATATGACATTTCATAAAGCCAAAAGCATTATAAGAATGGGTGCTGTGATGACAACCATGTTGACAACCATGATGACTTATTCAGAGGTCTTTCTTCTTTAGATTTAGGCCCAAATCGGGCAGAACAGAATCTTTAGAGAGCTCCATACCTAAGGCTTACTCTGCCTTTTCTCCAGGGGGCTAAAATGATAGCCCCTGTGCTACTTTAGCAGATAGGATGGATTTGGAAAATAAGCAGAATAATTCATTAAGATAAGACTAAAAGATAAGTTTCCTTCTTTCAGTCATCACACCCCCAGTTGAGCCTCATTGTGCTCCCTGCAGGTTTTCCAGAGTCTCTGTCTTTCCCCAGCCTAACTAGGACCTGTTTCCCAAATCTCAGCTTTCTCTCTGCTCTTCATCTGTCTCTGTCCGTGTATGTCTCTCTCTATCTCTCTGCCTCTGTTTCCCTTCTCCCTCCCTCACTCTTCTCTCTTCTTCCTTCCTCCCCCCTTTCAATCAACTGAATTTCCCTCTACATGCACGGTTCCCTTGCTACAGCAGCTCCAGGTGTCAGAACTGCTGGCAATGGCTCTGTCTCTGTCTCTGGCCTGTACCAACTTTCCTGGCAGATCTGCCCTTATAAAGCCCAAGGGCCAGCCCTAGCTCTTAGAACCAGGGATTTAGACTTAAAAGACTACCCAGTCACACTCCCCCCAATCACCATTTTATAGATGAAAAGCTGAGACAGACAAGGATCAATGATTTTCCCAGCATCCCACAGAGAATCTGGGTCTGAGGCTTCCCGACTCCAGGACAAGCACTCATCCACCACGACACCCCAGCTGCCTCAATTAAGTTGTTCCTTAAAAGAGAGAGACAGACAGACAGAGACAGACAGAGACCGACAGACAGAGATAGAGAGAAGGAAGGAAGGAGGCAGTGATGAGGATTTCACATTCTAACATAAGGGGGTCGGGGAACATTTGGTTCCTATTTCCCCTGGTGACATACTAAGTAGCTTCCCTGTCCTGCCAAGTCAGTCCCGAGTCTACCCCGGCTGTGCACGAGCAAACAGGCGAGGATGGGGGCTCAGCGAAGGGAAGACCAGAAAGACTCCTCAGAACCCGGGCCCACAGCCACTGGGACAGAGAAGGGGCTGGCCAGACCTGAGTGAGGCCCGCGACTGGAGGCAGGGAGGCCCCTGCTCTGGATGCTCCGGGGAAGCGTCTGCTAATACAGGGGGAGCTACAAAAAGGCTGATTCTGTCTGCCCAGCCTGTTGCCAGACCTGTTTGGCCTCTGCCCGAGCGCAGGCCTGGGATTTCTGGGCTGACCAAGGCCACCCATTCTTTGCCTTTATCAAGTGGATTTGGGTGGAGGGGGGCCTGTTCCTCAGCACCGGCCTCCACCAGAAAACATGGGTCCCAGGGAACGTGCTTTGCTATCGGAAAGCAGCTGCTCTTGGAGGCAGAGGAGGCCTGCGTTCCACCCCTGGCTCTGCTGCGTGGCCCTGGGCAAGGGGAGCTCATCCCCACATCTGTGAAATGGGGCAATGACCACAAAGCTTTTCGTTCTCTCTTCTCACCTCCCTGCGGAGACCCTGGAAGCGGTGAGCATGATCAGCGCGGAGCGGGGAGCAGCGAACGTGGTCAGCAGCAAACGTGGTCGGGGTGAGCGTGGTCAGCGGCAAAGCCAAACCCCGCAGAGCAGAGCGCCTCCCAGGCCTGGGAACTCCTGTTCTGTCCAGGTTCCTTCCAAGAAGCCTCTACTCCCTTCTTAAAAGTCCCCAGAAAGCTGGCGGCCTCTGGGGGTTCTGAACAGAATGTGCTTTCTACTCTGAAAATTTTAAACATGTTTGGACTTCCCGGGCCTAGAACCGTGCCCAGAGAACATGACAAAGTTCAGCTCACTGAGCTGAAGTGGAGCGACCTCGCAGGGATAGAGAAGCAGCTTTGGATGGCGCTGGCAGCCGGCATAATAATGGCCGACTTTGGGTATCCATCAGCCCACAAGTGGCTCAGGGCTGGACTCATCATCGCTCATAGCTCTGTCTCCATCTCCGTCTCTCTCTATCTCTGTGTGGGTCTGTCTCTCTGTGTCTCTCTCTCTTTTTCTGTCTCTCTGTCTCTCTCTCTTTTTGTGTCTCTGTCTCTCTTTTAGTGTCTCTCTGTCTGTCCCCCCCTCTTTCCCTCTTCTCTCTTTTTTAGCCTCCTCTTTTTGCCTCTCTCCTCCTCCACTTCCTCCTCTTCCTCCATCCCCTCCCCTGCACTGACGCCCAATGATCCCCAGCTGGGAGCGAGGATCTCTCCGAGGCACCCCCCGCAGACCGTGACGGCTGGCAGGATGGGAGGACTTCTGCGTGGCCGGTGACCCAAGGTCCGGCTCTTCTTCTGACAGTTTATTATCCTGGTTTAACAGATGAGGAAAGTGAAGGTCAGGTGGTAACAAAACTTGTGCAGAGTCACACGACTAATGAAGTTCAGAGGTCAGATGGCAGGTGATTGACAGGCAGAGGCATTCTTCCTCAGGGGTGATGAGGCTGATTCCAGCATCATAAACAGTTCTGGAAAGAACCTTGGAGGTCACCGAGTCCAATTCCTCCTCCCGCTTTAGATACAGGGAGCCAAGGCTCGGAGGACTGAAGCCACTTACCCAGAGCCTCTTGGGAAATAGCCATCAGAGCTAGACTGTGAACCAGCTTTTCTAACTCTGAATTCAGTGGGGTGGGGGTTCCCTTAACAGCATGAGGAGAAATAAGGATCTTGGTCATTATCCCCATTTGATGGATGAGGAAACTGAGGATTGGAATGATTATGCCTACGGCAGATTGGGAAATGGTGGACTTGAACCCAAAGGTTCTTTGTACCATAGGAGCCGACACAAAGTAAGCCCCTGACTTCCATGTGCTTTCAGACATCCTCCAAACAACCATCGTTACTTCCCAGTTGGAACCAGGAGCTCCAGCCGCCCAAAGAGTCAGGGGAAAGAAGGTTCTGAGGGAACGGTGGGGGAAGATTTCCATGAACTGATGCTGAGGGAAATGAGCAGTACCAGGAGCTCATGGTACAAGGCAACAGCAAGATTATATGACGATTATTCTGATGGACGTGGCTCTCATCAACAAAGAGGTGATTCAGACCAGTTCCAATGATCTTGTGATGGAGAGAGCCGTCTGACCCAGAGAGAGACTGTAGGAACTGAATGTGGATCACACCATAGCATTCTCACTCTTTTTGTTGTCGTTTGCTTGCTTTTTCCTTTCTTTCTCCTTTTTTTCTTTTGATTTGATTTTTTTCTTGTGCAGCAAGATCATTATGTAAATCCGTATGCATATAATGGATTTCACATCTATTTCTACCATGTTTAACATATATTGGATCACTTGCCATCTAGGGAAGAGGGTGAGGGGAAGGGGGAAAAATTAGATCATAAGGTTTTCCAAGAGTTAATGCTGAAAAACTATCCATGTATATGTTTTGAAAACTAATAAGTTTTAATAAAAAATAAACAAAATTAAAAATTAAAAAAGGGATTTCTTTTCAAGTTCTTTCCAGAGGTCTGAAGGCATCTGAAACCCTCTCCCTCCTGCAATTTCTGATTATTTTTATTATTCAGATTTTGAGATCCTCCATTCCAAGCAACCGATATTCTTTCCAAAAGACAGCCACGGCAAGACGGAGATCACAGAGGCCATGGGCATAAAGGAGCTCCCTTCGGTTCTGCTCCTTTGCCCCTCAAAGTAAAGCATTCCAGGGTCTTTTCAATAACAGCGTTCCCCAGGCCTGGAGGATAAATTTGGCTTCGCTTTCCAGACTTGTGGCTTTGGAACTTCCAACCAAACTCCTACTTCTGGTGCGTTAAGGTTTTGCCAAGAGTAAATTACTTTCTATTTTTGAAATGAAGGGAAAAAAAGTGCTTTGAAAGGTTATTAAAAGAGAGCTCTAACGTCTTCTTGGACATCAAATGACTCTTAGAAATCAACATTTTGATGAGTTAAGTGTAAATGAATCAGAAACATATGGACTAAATTTCCCTTGAAATACACATGGGTTTAAAAATTAAGGGGAAAAAATGCTCTGGTAAAACACGTTTGGGGATTTTATTGAAACCAAAACATTTAGAAAGTCATTTGATGAACCCAGAATCCAACCAGCTCCATGCAGCCTTTCCCATGTCCCTGCTGCTCAGAGGCCTAAACTGTCCCGCTCAATCCTCTCTGTTCATTTCCTGCCAAATCTCTCCTTTCTCACCGAAAAGGACTTGAATCGGTGCCCACCTGGGCACGGCCAGGGGCGGGGCCTGGGCAGCTACTCCACACCCATGATCCAAGGGCTTTCTGGGGGAAACAAGCAGCCTCTTGTCAGCTTAGTAACTAACGGAGGGAGAAGCTCCCACTGAAGGGAGAAGCTCCCACTCTATGGCACTTTCCACTTCGAAAAGTCATCATTTAATCCCTGAAAAACAAATCACGGGTGCTGCACTCCTTTCTCTCTTAAGTCCATTCAACAAGATGAACCAATAATAATGATGAGGTACAGAATTATGCAGCGCCTCAAGGTGTACAAAGCCCCGCACACAAACACAGTTTTTCCCTCCCAACATCCCTAGAGGTAGATGCTATTATTATCCCATTTTACAGAAGGGGAAACTGAGGCTGTTAGAAATTAAATGACTTCTCCAATGTCACGCAGCTAGTAAGTATATTTGAGGCAATATTTGAACTCGGGATTTCCTGACTCTGAACCTGCCCTCTAGCTGCCTGTGATTTTTTCCCAAGAATAGTAGTAGCAGCAGCAGCAGCAGTCATAATTCATATTTATTTCCTTTCTGTACATTTTCTCATTTGATATCTGAAACAACTCTTCAAGGAAGGCATTACCATGAGCCAGGCTTCAGTTTCCACTTCATTTTAATACCAGCTTTGTTTAAAGCCTCCCTTCTAAGAACTAATTTTCTTCTTGAAGGCCTTTCAGATTTGCAAAGCAACTGATGTATATTCTATCATTTGATTCTTGAAGAAAAAAAGTCAAACTAGGAGGGAGGTACATCCATTTTATAGATGAGCAAACTGAGGCTCCCGAGGTTGAAGTGATTTGGTAAGAACTGAAGCCTGGGGGTGGGATTTGAATGCTGGACTTCTGCCTCCAAGGTCATTGCTCTCTCTGCTGCCCCCCATTGTCTTCTGATTTGCTGTCAAAATGCCTATTTTCTGTCTCTGTTATTTCTCAAGCTTTCAGGAGGCATCAATATCCTTGATGATCCTAATAGTAATAATAGGGGAAGTCCCCGATAGGTTGTGGATGAGGCTGCAATGGAAGGGTTGCTATTTGAACTACTGGAGGGAATATCCCATCAAGGAGCTCATGCAGCCATGTGAACCAGCAAGAGAAATATTCCAAGCTATGATCCTAAAAGAGGAAAAAGCGCGAAGCCATCTCTCAGCTTCAGAGGGCAGAACTAGCAGAAACCAGTGGGAGTTACAGCAAGTCAGGGTTCCTTCCACATGATGAAGGGAAGAACTGCAGTGGAATGGCCTCCAGGGATAGGATCACACTGGCCTCCTGGCTGTTCCTCCCAGGAGATACTTCATCTCCAGACTCTAAGCAATTGCCTGGGCTGTGCCTCCCCCTAAAATGATCTTCTTCGTCATCCCCGCCTCCTCAATTCCTTCAATTCCCAGCTAAAATCCTGCCTTCTACAAGGTTCCCCCTTAATGCTCATGCCTTCCCTCGTGATTACCCCCGTTTTATCTGGTCTGCTTCTTGTTTGTACATAATTGCGTCCGCGTTCCGAGCTCCTAGGAATCAGGAATAAGGTTTTTTGCTTGTTTTTTTTTTCCTTTTGGGGGGCATCCCTAGCCCTTAGCCCCATTGCCTGACCCCCAATAGGTACTTAATAAATACATTGTTAAGCAAGTCACTTGGAAGTCTCTTCACTTGTAAAATGGGTCACATTTTTAAAATAACAATAAAAAATAACCTCTGTGTTACTTCACGGGGTTGTGGTGAGCATCGGATGAGCTCAATCAAGCATTTATGAAGCCCCTACTGTGTGCCAACGGACAGAAGAAGTCCAAGATAAAGTACGTCTCCTGTGAAAGCGGAATAAGGCCTTTGTAACTTGTAAAGCTGGGTAGACATGGCAGACAACTGCTGGTTTCTTTCCAAAGCGGGGGCTTGGGGGAAGGGACAGAAAGAGGCAAAGGGCCTTCATCAACACAACAACTCTCCCGACTTCCTGCAAGATGGCGTCCGGGCTTCCCCAAGGGAGAGGAGCGGGCTCTGAAATCAGCTGTGATATTAAGGGCACCCTGTCATTTAAGGAAACAAAATCAGCCAAGTAGTAATTAGCAAATTATTCTTAAACAACCCTCGCTTAAGCAATAAGACAAACGCGACCGACCGTTCTTCTAGAACTCGGCAGCAAAACGCTGACTTCTGCTTCAAGTAAATACAACTTAGAGACGGTGAGCCTTCGGAGGGCACCCAACCTATACTTAAAGAAATCAGGGCTGGGAGTCTCCGAGCCTGCTCAGATACTCAGCGGAATTCGCCGCACAGGCCCCAGAGGTCCAAAAATGGTTCACCGGCCGGCTCGGACAACCGGGTCTTCCCGATTCTGCAGAAAAAGGCAGAATCCGCCAGGGAGCGGGGTCACGGAAGGCACCTACTGTGTGCTGGGCATTGGGATCAGGAAAGAGAAGCTGATTCCCAATTCACGCAAGGTCGATAAGCAAAGAAACCTGGAGCCTAAGCTTAAGAAATCAGTGCCACATTTCCCTCCGTTGCCCCATCTGCCGGCCGCTGGGTTGGGCCGAGCAGAGGATGGAAATCCATCCATTCTCCTTCTTTTTAATTCAGCTCCACAACATTATGTGAACATTAACTATAAAGGAGTAAAAGTGACTTCTTGTTGATACTCTGGCATGTCACTTGTGTCTGACTTTCTTTGACCCCATTTGGGGTTTTCTTGGCAGAAATGCTGGAGGGCTTCACCATTTCCTTCTCCAGTTCTTTTTACAAATGCAGAAACTGAGGTAAACAAGGTGAAGTAACCTGCCCAGGCTCAGCACAGCTTCTAAATGTCTGGGGCCGGATTTGAACTCAGGGAGATGAGACTTCCTGACTCCAGGCCCAGCATTCAATCCACTGAACAAAATTTTTTAAAAAGGAAACAATAACTGACATTTCCATCATGAAGCAACTTGGAGCATTTTTTTTTTTTTTTTTTTTTTTGGCTGAGGCAATTGGGCCTCAGGGCCTCACAGCCAGGAAGTGTTAAGTGTCTGAGGCCAGATTTGAACTCAGATCCTCCTGACTTCAGGGCAACTTTGAGCATTTTGTCTCTAATAATCCTACAAGGGAGATGCAGCCTCATTTTATAGAGGAGAAAAATGAGACATCAGAGACGTTAAATCACTTGCTCAGCATCATGCAGCTGGGAATTCACCCTTAGCCCCCTCTTCCAAGCGATGGTTAAAGTCGAATGGGACGTGTCTCTGGGTGCCCTCTTTAGGAAGCAAGTGAAAAGTGGGGGTGAGCACAGTAGAGTGGAAGGTTTTGTGTCCTACAACTGGAACCAGGACATGGGGCAGAGTCCCAGCTCCAAGAATCACTGTACAAAAAAATGCTCTCGGAGCCTCAGTTTCTTCATCTGTAAAACGGAAGGGAGTGCTGGCATAGTAAGACCAGCCTTATCTCCTTCATGGGATTATTGTAAACAAGTCTTTGAAAACGACAAAGCCAGTGTGAGCATGAAGAATGAACCTGGACAGCGCAGAGCCTGGCACAAGAGCTTGCACACAGTAGGGATTTAAGAAATGCTCCCTAAACTGAATCAAATTACTCACCAAAGACAGGCTAGACTAAACATAACTGGAGGAGGAAGTTCTGATTTCTTATTAAAATGAGAAATGGGAACCGCCTGCTTCTCTCTCTTCCTGTCTTTCTCTCACTCTATCCCTCTTTGTCTGTCTCTCTCTCTCTCTCTCTCTCTCTCTCTCTCTCTCTCACTCTGTTTTTCTCTGTTCTCCATCCCTCTCTGCCTCTCTGTCTCTCTCTCTCTCTGGCTGTTTTCCTCTGTTCTCTGTCTCTATCTCTCTTTTTCTCTGTATGTGTGTGTGTATCTCTTCTCTCTCAGTATCTCTGTCTCTCTGTGTGTGTCTTGTCTCTGTCTCTCTCCTTCTGCCTGTGTCTCTCTTTCTTCCCCTTCTCTCTCTCTCTCTCTCCATGTCATCCCCTTCCCCTCAATCTTTTCCCCTCTTGCCTGAACCAGAGCATCTCAGAGCTGGGAGGGACCCTGAGAGTCCCTCTAATCCAACCTGGAGCTGCAAGGAAGCATGATGACCACGAGCGGCTCTCCAGAATGTTCACTCACATCTGACATGGGTTTTGAATGATGAAAAAACTCTAACAATCTTCACATAAAGAAATAATTAGTCCATCCATCACCCAGAATCACAAGATGGACTTTTGAGCTACGAGACCCTTAAAGTCATCAAGCCTGACCTTCTCCCCCATTACAGGGTGATTGTGATTATACTCTAATGATCAATTATTATATATATTATTATATGTATAATTATTATACTCAGTATTGTGGTTGCACTCTAATGGTCAAGTTTATGTTTTTCAACAGTCCTGCAAAGACCTTTTCGGGGGGTGCAGCTTGGCTGAATTGTATGTAGCCCTTTATGGTAGACAAAGCACTATATGCTATCTCGGTTGACCCTCAAAATGCTATCAAGTTGGTGCTATTTCTATGCCCATTTTACAGATGAGGAAGCTGAGACCCAGAGTCACCCAGTTAGCACCTGAGCCAGAATTTGAATGCATGTCCCACCGATCCCAAGTCCAGCCCCCTTGCTCTGAATAACCAAACTGCCCCCCTCGGCTGGCATTCGTCGCTGCCGGCTGTTTGCAAGAACCCGGGCACGCCTTCCCGGGCAGGGCTAACGCGGCCTGGAAGATTCTGGCTCTGAGTTCTCATGAAGGGAATGAGTTAAAGATTATCTAAGCCTGGATGAAATTCTATTACATAACTGTAAATGTGTCTCCAGATAGTTGGGGATTTGGGCAGGGTTCTCATTTGTCTCGCACACTCTCTGCCCAGCACACACTTAAGGCACGGCATAAATGATGCATCACCATATATTCCAGCCGCAAATGGCTCGCCAGCACAAGCCAGCGCCCAATAACTCGATAATCTCGGGCAGGGACACGTGAGCCAGGCTTAGTAAATTCCCCCTGAACTTGGACTAGTTTTGTAAAACCGTAGTAGCGACGTCCACTCAACGATGAGGTTTCAATTTACGAGCTGTCACCGAGACACCGAAGAGTAATAGTAATAATCAATGACATTTACACAGCCGCAAAGCATTTCCCCCAAAGCGCGCATTTTACTGGAGGGGGAACAAACTATCCACAGATAAGTGACTAAAGTAACTGGGGGGATGGAAATGGAGACTCTGGGACAGCCGCTGACCCGACCCTGAGAGAGAGCTCATGAAGCACAGGGGGGGAGGCAGCAGATGCCGGCCTGTGCCGAGAAGAGGAGACCAGGGATGGAACCGGGCGGGTGGGGAACGTGAGGCTGCTTGGGAGACGCTGCTCAAATTGCGGCAAATCTCCACCCATAGCCCTCAAATTAAAACCATTTCCATCCCCCTCAGATGTGTGGATGAAGAACAACAAATGTCATGTCTCCCTCACCCCTGGGGTTTTAGCTGCGAACAATCAAAGGAACAACTATAGATAAATGGATGAATGAATACATAAATCATTGAACTGACAGATAAATAAATGATTGATAGACAGATAGATGCACGGATGAAAGGATGAATAGATAGAAGGATGGATGAATAGACAGACAGACAGACAGATAGGCAGGCAGACAGGCAGGCAGACAGACAGACAGACAGACAGATAGGCAGGCAGACAGACAGACAGACAGATAGGCAGGCAGACAGACAGGCAGACAGACAGACAGATAGGCAGGCAGACAGACAGACAGACAGATAGATAGGTAGATAGGCAGACAGACAGACAGATAGATAGGTAGGCAGGCAGGCAGGCAGGCAGACAGGCAGACAGATAGGCAGACAGACAGATAGATAGATAGATAGATAGATAGATAGAATACAAGAAAGACAGGGTAGATAAATAGATGATAGATTGATAGACAGGATAAATATAAACAGGTGACATATTTCTGCTCTGAATCCTCATCCAAATAAGTGACTTGTTGAAGTTACTGAATAGTAACTTCGTACTATATCTGTCCGCTGGATGAACAGTATTCTTTTCCAATTTGGAACCTATTGGAAAAAAAATCCCAGGGAGACCACATCAGGTGTCGACGGACCACGTCTTAACAGTTTCTTAGTGAAGATTTCAAAGCACTGTGATTGGTCAATGGAACCTTCAAGGATCAGGAGTGGGCCTTTAAACATAGCTAACAAGGTGGTGGCCAGAGAGCCCTGACCCCACAGTCAGGAAGACCCAGGTTCATGTCTGGGACCCTGGGCAAGGGACATGATCCCCCTGGTTTTTTGGTTTCCTTATCTGGAAAATGAGGAGGTCAGGTGTGGTTTACAAGTCGTTTTCCAGTTCTAAATCGGAATTCTAGTTCTAAGCTACTAGAAATGGGTCTAACAAACGTGCAAGGAATGCTGCAGGATTAGGACAATTCCTTAGTCTTGGTGGAGGACAGAAAGAATCCTAATGATGGCTAATTTAAAAATATTTATTGATAATGTTTATATATGTCCTTATATATGTATGTGCATATATATACATTGGGTTCCCTCCTTTTCTCCAGACATTTGCTCCAAGAAATCACCCAAGGACCACGACTGGCTCCTTTTCCCAAGGAGGTAATTCCCTGCACGAATTCCCAAGGAGGTCCCTGCAGTCTTCTCACTGGCCTGTGTAATCCCAGACTGAGAGAAGCATCTTAGCCATTAGCAAAGGGGATGGAAAAGGTCAGAGCACAGCCCTCTGGGAGAGCTTCTCTCCAGAATCTGGGGCAGAGTGCCAGAGGGGGAGGGAGAGGCTTCATCGGATTTCCCCCACCTCCCTTCCTTAGAAAGGGGGACAGTGGGAAAGACTAGAATCCATGGCCCGGCTGTCCGCTGCCACTTGGATGCCTCCATCGGGTCTCCTGCAGGAACGTGAAAAGGTGGCCTTTCATTGGGTCGGATTCTCTTGTTTTTTAAGGACAAACACATGATATTGCCTCTCACTCCGGCAGCCTCACCCCTCAGACTTGTCCCGTGTGTATCAGTGCCGAAGGAAGCGTTCCAGGTATCGTGATGTCCATTTTACAGAAGAGGAAACCGAGGCAGACAGAAGCAAAGTGACTTTCGAGGGTCACACAGCTACTAAACATCAGAGACATGATTCAGTCAGGTCTTCCTGATGCAAACTCGGCCATCTGTGCACCACTAGTGGCCACCTCAGCTAAACGTCCTATCAGGCGGCCGGGAATAATGGGGCTGTTATAAAAGTGTCACATGTACATAAGTGTATGTATTTGTACAAATCGGCTCCAACGTGCCCCCTTTAGTCCCAGTTTGAAGCATGAGCACCTACAACACAGAGGGAAGCCTGGGAAAAACGTATCCCTGGAGCCATATTAAAAAAATAAATAAATGGGTTTGACTCATTCCCATTCAACTCAAAGAAAGCAAGAGCGGCAATCTCCCCTCAGCCGCTGGGATGGACAAGCGCTCCACAAACTCCCCTCACTCCTGCCTCCCAGACTTCCTCCTGCAGGGCCCGACCCAGCCTGGGAGCTAATGTCAAAGAAGGGGCCGAGCTTCGCAGAAGCTAGGAGATCTCCCTCAGTTTCTCAGCCAGCACCAAGGAGGGAGCCTCCCAAGCCGGCCCTGCCTCCTGCCCACTGGCCGCACACACACTGGGGAAGGGGGGAGCTTTCTCTCCCGTTATCTCACCAACACGCAGGGCACTGAGTGCGAACGCGCAGATGGAGGGCAAGTAGAGTGGGGGCTGTGGCTGTGTGTGACATAAACCAAATGCCAGGGATACAAGTCTGTCACAGACACACACTCACTCACAGACACACACACTTGCACACACATACACACACACAACTCACACACACTCACACACACACAACACACACACAATCATACACACACACACACAACTCACACACACAACACACACACAATCATACACACACACACACACACACACTCACACACACTCACACCACATGAGCTGCAATCTGGCTTCAGAAGATTAAGCAACAAGGACAAGAAACATTGATTTTTACTGGATAGGGCGGATCAGGTTACAGGAATGAAGGCATCTAATTTTTATGAGGCTGAGAGCTCCCAGAAGGGAGATGGGGGCTGGGGGGGGGGGGAGCCATCTCTTTGTGACACATTAAAGTCGAACTGAAACCAGCTGAGGATCAAATCTCAAATCTCCTAAAAGGAGAAGGCCCCGCTGCCCAGAGCATCCCAGTCCTCCCCTCCGGGTCTGGCTCCTCCCGGCTGAGCCCAGGAACGGGCCGGCTCCTGGGCCTGGGATGAGGGGGGGAGGCCGGGCCACTCGCCGTCTGGGGGCTCCTCGGGGCCGAGCCGGGTCTCAGAGGCCCCGACACCGGGGGCCAGCGAGGGCTGGAAGCAGGAGTCATCTGGCTCGATGCCAGAGCATCTTTCCCCAACCTGATGTGATTTCCTCCTGGGCACCCCTGCATCCATCCCAGGAGCATTCCCAGCCCCGCCACTATCTGGGGAACAGACACTCACACCCCAGAAAATGCTCTGGGCAGCACGAAATGAGCTTCACTGCAAAAGAAAAACCACTGCCGCCGCCGCCTCGCTCTGGGGGTGTTTCTCCTCAGGAGCCGCACGGACGAAGATGGAAAACGTGGCCGCCGCTGGCCACGGACGAGGACGTCCCCTCTGTCAAAGGGACTCCACGGTCTCTGCCAGGAAGCAGAATCCCCCAGCAGGAACCGGGAGAGGGGGAGAGAACTCCCCCATAAAGGAGTAAGGCGGCCTGGCAGCGCGGAAAGGCGCTGCCCTCGCACCGAGGCCTGTGGCAGCGTCTGCCCTCGGGGCTGTCCCGGCTCAGGAGACACCCAAGCGCCAGCATTCCTTCCTCCTCCCCCGGCCGCTACTGAACTTGCCCTGGACCAGAAGCGAGTGAAGGCTCCTCTCCCGGCCGACACAGAGAAGCAGAGTCTTATTGTCCCGGGCAAAGGGCAACGGGACGATGCCGACCCCTGCCATTCTTATAGGACCATGTTACAAGGAATAGCTATGGGTCAACTTGGCGGCGCAGTGGGCAGAGCACCAGCCCTGCAGGCAGGCAAGTCACTGATAAATGAATAAATAACGATAATAATAATAATAAAAGAATAGCCAGTCCCTGCCTCACAGCCTACAATAAGTGCTAATAATAATAACTCCAGAATTCTAGCTCCAAGAATAAGGAGCTTCTCTATCTATCAGGTTCGATGCATAACAGGACGGCAACGCCCTCTGCAACTGCCCTGTAAGCAGTCACCCAGCCAAGCGATATGGTACAAAACTCTGGACCTAGAGTTAGAAAGAACTGAGCTCAAATTCAGCCTCATGTATTTCCTTTACTGTGTAACCCTGGAGAAGTCACTTTTAAAAAGCTGTCTGCCTCAGTTTCCCCTCTGTAATTCCCCTGGCAAGCAGTCTTCCAGCTAGGTGATATGGTGGACAAAACACTGGACCTAGAATTAGAAAGAACTGAGTTCAAATTCAGCCCCATGTATTTACTTTACTATATAACCCTGGATAAGTCATAATAAAAAAATCTGCCTCAGTTTCCACAACTGTGAAATGGACAAAATAATGGCACCAGCCTCCCAGACTGTTGTGCTTTCTGCACAGCCTGACACTTCAAAGGTCCCATCCTTTTCCCACTGTTGGCTGGACTTCTAGTAAAACAGAGTCCACCACCCTTCCCTGGAAGCCCATTCTATCCCCTCAACTCGAAAGGGTTTTCCCCCCTCACTGCCTTTATCGCCAGTTCTGCCTCCCTGAGCCAAGCAACACAAGTCGAATCCCTCTTTCAAGGCACAAGAATAATTGGGATTTGAATCTGAGGCCTTCTGACTCCAAATCAAAGGATCTTTCCATTAGCCCAGTAGTTCATTCATTCATTCATTCATTCAGCTCCTCTGCACTGGGCACATGAGAGATACAAAGAAATATTCGGGACAATCGACTGAGGGCTAACGAGACTTTAGCATCAATCCCATCATTTAGATACAAGGAAATTGGGGCACAGAAAAATTAGGTGATTTGCTACCGCACTAATAAGAGGCTAGATTGAAGCAATTTCAAATCTTATCACTTTTTTTACACACAATTTATCACTTGATTACCAGGTTAGCCCTTCTTATGAGCTGGTTGTTAAACACACACTCACACACATCCACATACACACATATACACGTGTAACCAACAATATTAGGGTCAAATCAAAATACTGGAACAGCATAAAGCTGATCATAGGCAATTTGTGATTGAATGCAGAACACAGTCTACACCCAACAAGCCCAAGCTTCCTTACAAAGGGCAGGGCTAAGTCTTTCATTCAGGTTTGCAGGAAAGATGTCCCAGTTATTTACCCAAACTTTTTCCGGGAGAAATAGTGCAGTATTTTTGATCCACAGGACTACCCTACTGATACGGTGGTAAAAACACAATAGCCCTCTGTATAATTACTAATATTTCCCCCCACCGTGCCTCCAGGCCAAAAGGCTCATATTACAGAAAAAGGAATTCAGCTTTGAAAAAAAAATCAACATGCTGGGCCCCAAAGCCCTCGTCAACCGTGAATAACACCGAGAAGGCGGCGAGCCATAAAGCTGTGCTAGCATAATTGGGCATGTGTGTACACAGACACATACAGGGAGAGACAGGGAGGATGGAAAAAGATATAGAGATGGCAGAGGTCATAGATAAATGAATGGATAGATAGATGGATAGATAAGATAAAGATATGATAGATAAATGAATACACAGATGAATGAAGAAAGAGATGATGATGATGATGGAGAAAGAAATAGAGATGATAGGTGATGAATGAATAGATGATAGATTGATAGGTGGACGAATAGATGGATAGATAAGGTAAAGATATGGTAGATACAAATGATAGATAACTGAATAGACAGATCAATGGATGAAGAAAGAGATGGTGATGATGGAGAAAGATATAAAGATGATAGGTAGATAAATAGATGGATAGATAAGATATAAAGATATGACAGATACAGATAGATAAATGAAGAGACAGATGAATGGATTAAGAAAGAGAGGAGGATGAAGGTATAGAGATGATAGAGATAAGTGATAAATGAATAGATGGATAGATAGATGGATAAATAGGCAAGATATGAAAATATAAATATAGATGATAGACAAATGAACAGATAGATGATGAATGAATGGGAGAGAGAGAGAGAGAGAGAGAGAGAGAGAGAGAGAGAGAGAGAATGAGTAGATTGATGGGTATTCTTTTCTTTTCTCTGGGCCTCTGTTTTCACTGATGCCAGAGGTTTCCAGTGAGAAAATTCCCTCTGCCAATACAGCCTGGCACCTGCTCTGCCCTTTACAGTTTTAGAGAGTTCAGGGAATGAGTGGTTTGGTGATTTTGCTAAAGGAAATATATTTCATATTATCCTGCCTCCAAGTTGAGCCCCCTGCCCATTCTCCCATGTGCTATCTGCTGAAGAATATTATTTGAAAATAGACATAGATAGGTACAGATGGGGATGTGTAGGGTTATTCAGGATTAGTACCCCTGGTACGAGGGCTTACTGAGCCTTTTTTAGGCCTTTTCATCCCCTGATTTACCCAGCTCTCATCTGTGATTCCAAAAAGCTGCAGCGTCTGCCGTGGCCACATCCCAATAACCCATGTCTGCAGATGGGACAAACCTGTTGGCAGGAAACTGAAGACCCCAAAATCTATCAGTGAATCAGGGGGTGTCTGCCCAAGCACATGCAGACTTCCCAGGTGGAATGGGAAAATGACAGCAATTTGTGCCCATGGCCACGAGGGGGGCAAAGCAGGTACCGTGGAGTGCCTAGACAGACACGGGAGATGCCAAGGTCACCGACTGCATCCTGAACCATCCCAAGAACTCTCGACCTCTGTCTTGTCCCTGAACTTGATGACTCTAGGAGAGGGAGGGAGGGAGCCCTTTGTGCAGCTCAGCCTCTCTTAAATACAATTCAGTCTCAAGCTAAGCCATTCTCCCATGATGTCACGGTCCTCTCAGAAAATAAAGGACAAAACCACTTAGACATAAATGTGCATGTGTGCGCGTATGTGCACTCCGTGTCTACATCTAGACATGTGTGGGTGACAGTGAGTTACTTCTGTTTTCAAAACTATATTTTCAGTATTTTTCATAGAATCTTGGGAAGAAACCTTGAATCCATTTAATCTTTCCCATCTTCAACATGGCACAATGGAAAAGCATTGGTTTGGGTCAAGAGGGTGTGGATTCAAATCCTTCTTCTGTGACTCATTAGCTGTGTGACAGTAGCCAAGTCATGTCCCCCTCCCCAGCCTTGGTTTTCTTGCTTATAAAACTAAGTGGCTGCTCTCTGAGGTCACTTCCTACACTAAACCCATGAAGAATATCCCCAGCCATAGACCGCAGCAGCCTCTCTTACACACCTTCAACACAGGCAAATCACTACCTTCTTTCCCTTTGAGATGGAGCCCATCCTGGTCCTCAATGTCTCTAGTTACAACACTCACCTTTTCCTATCACAGTCCCCTCTGGCAGCCTGAGGAAATGTAAAAATAACGCCTCAGAATCCTATTTGTAAATGCGGAAAATACCCAGAATTGCCAGGGGGACGTCATCTTGAAGTGAAGCTATCAAAATATTTTGTGAAACAAGTTCACGGAGTTCAGGATCAGAACCACTGCTGGACCAGACCTTCCCACCTCCCCTGGGGAGTAAAGGCTCAGGGCCACCAAGAGCCAAGAATCTGGGGCCGGCGCAGGATTGGCTTTGTTCTCTCCCAGCCTCAGTTTGGCACCTAGTCTCCAGGTCTATAAAAGGAGTGAAAAAATTAATGATTTAATCCTTCTTATAATAATGGGCAATTATATTTTTCAAAGTGCCTTAGAATAATTAATTAGTCCAGAGCATATACCTGGGGGGTGCTATTATCTTGGTTTTACACCCAGGAAGCCAGGAGGCAGAGGGGGGTGAGTGGGCTGCCCCAGGCTACCAGGATAGCTGGGATTCCTGAACCCCCAGAGCTCTGTCAAACCCGCCACCTCGGAGAGGGAGTTGGTTAATTCGTTCTCCAAATTGCACAACCAGTTCCTTGCCCTTCTCTCTCTCTCTTCTTTCCTTCCCTCTTCTCTTTCTCTCTTCTTTCCTTTCCTCTTCTCTCTTCTTTCCTTTCCTCCTCTCTCTCTCCTTTCTTTTTCCTCTTTTCTCTTCTCTTCTCTTCTTTCCTTTCCTCTTCTCTCTTTTTCCCTTCCCTCTCTTCTTTCCTTTCCTCTTCTTTTTCTCTTCTCTCTTCGTTCCTTTCCTCTTCTCTTTTTCTCTTCTTTCCTTTCCTCTTCTCTCCTTTTCTTTCCTTTCCTCTTCTCTCTTTTTCTCTTCTCTCTCTCTTCTTTCCTTTTCTCTCTTTCTTTTCTCTTCTCTCTCTTCTTTCCTTTTCTCTTCTCTTCTCTCTCTCTCTCTCTCTCTCTCTCTCTCTCTCTCTCTCTCTCTCTGTCTTTCTCTGACTTTATTTCCCTATGTAGGTTCCTGAGGTATCTCAGGTCTGAGTTTCCCCACGATTGGTCCAAGATCTCCAGAGCCTTCGCCTTCAATGCCCACTCTCACGGAGACCGAGGCATTTAAAGCAACCTCACAAGAGATTGTTTTTAAGACTCAGGACTGCGGCCTCTTTGGCAGCTCGCCACCTGGAAGAGGGCTGAGTAAGGCAGTCTAAGGAGAAGCCTGGGTCCTTTAAAATGTTTTATTGTGTTTGATGGAAGGGGGCAAGGAGGAGGAGAACCAGGAGGAAGATGATTCTTGTACCTGTAGATGGGGCTAGATTGGGAGGTAAGAGACCTGGCAGCGAATGGTTGCAGTAGAGGGATTTACTCAGGAAGATCCGAGTTCAGATCTAACCACAGCCTCTCATGAGCTCTGGCCAAATCCCTCAGCCCTCCCGGCTTCAGGTTCCCCATCTGTAAAATGGGGATAATAATCATCCGGACCAACCAGAGGTGCTGTGAGGATATAATGAGAAGATCCTTGTGAAGTGCTTTACAAGCTTGAAACATCAACGCTAAATAACGCAGGCTCCCCCCTCCCTTCCTTGGGCAAAAGCTACTTTTCTCCCACCTCAGTTTCCCCATTTGTAAATGAGGTGGCTGGACTTTGAAGGTTCCCTTTGACTCTAGACCGATGATCTTGTGAAAAAGTAAAGGTTTTTCAGTTGGGAGAACTGGTTCTACTCCTGGCTCCGTCACATAACAGCCGGGAGACTCTGGGCAGCACACAGTCTCCCTGGGCCCAGGTTTTCCCTCCTCCGCAAGGAAAGGGGCAGCCGCCAGACCCTCATCTACAAATGAGTGAATCACTTTGTCAGATCTCCTAAGATCTCAGAAGCAGCAGAAAATATTCCCCCAAGATTAAGGATGAGACAGAGAAGGGGGCCCCCAGCTGTGGAATCCAGTGCACCTCTGTCCATGTGTTAGTGGTTTTACTGAACTGCTTGATTTTTGTTCTTTGCTGCAAGAGGCGCCCTTTGGATGAGGGTTGTTTTAGAAATGAAGGAAGTGGAAAATGAAATTTTGTTTTTAAGGCCAAGAAAGAAGGCTCCCAAGTCCGAAGTGCTCCCGTTTCGCCACGGCCGTTTGTGCCCCTCCTGCCCTGGATGGCCAGTGCTTTGGGGAGGGGACAGAGGACGGGTTTCTGGGCCCCCACTTGGCTGCTAGGCAGGAGCTTCTTCCTTCCCCTTTTGGGGGGTGACTCTTCCTGGGCTTTGCCCTAGCTTAACTTTGGGGGGGCCGGACCGAGGGGAGACCAGCGCCTGGCAATTTCTCTGTGAAGTCTCGCTCCTAGAAGGGCAGATTTGGGACTGGAACAGGGAGAGATCGTCCCGGAGCCTCCGAGAGAAGAAAGCCCGGGAAAGGGGCCCCAGCCGTTCCCCTCGGGTCCCGAATGGCAGGGCCAAAAACAGATCCCTCCGTGTCCCGGCCTCCCCTCAGCATCCCGGCCATCCCCTCCGCATTACGGCCTCCCCTCTGCATCCCGGCTGTCCCCTCCACATTATGGCTTCCCCTCTGCATCCCGGCTGTCCCCTCCACATTACGGCCTCCCCTCTGCATCCCGGCTGTCCCCTCCACATTACGGCCTCCCCTCTGCATCCCGGCTGTCCCCTCCACATCCCGACTTTCCCCTTGTAGTTTCAGGATGTGGCAGGCTGGCATTAAAAATTAAACGGGAATGTTTGGGGAGTTTTGCAGAAGCCACAGACAAAATGCAGAGGCCACAGATGACACAGAAAACAACTTGAGGCATTGTAAATGCCCCATAAAAGGAAAACAAAAGAATTCAGGTTCCTTCCCTCCGTGAAGGGTGAAACTTGTCCGCAGATTCTCTGCGCTGTGGGTGTGCTGTGCCCCAAACCCCTGGAATAGAAGAGGGACACGTAGCTGTGCACATACACCACTTACACAGGCTTGTGAACGCACACATTCCCACACAGGTACCCCCAGACCCATGGAGACGCTCACATGCATCATATAGATTTCACTGCGGGAGGGCCCAAGCCTTGGTGTGGTTCCAGCGGCCTCATCGGCTTCCTCCGCAAGGCCATGTGCTTTGTGCTAAAACCGTCGTTCTGGGGCTTCGGCCCCCCACCCCAGAGGCCGTGACACACAAAAAGCTTAAGACTGTTCTGAGCGACTCTTTCAGAATCTGCGAAATCCCACTGGGAAAAGGCATTTTCTCACCACACCAGGGACATCACCCTCCAGACCCTCCTCCCACCTTCCAGGTTGCTGGTCATCCCCCAAACCCTCCTTGTGAAGATGAGACTCCCGAGCGGGGACCTGCCCAGCTCCTGCCACTGAGGGATGCCAGAGGATCATCCAGAGGGCCCAGGGGGACATGGAAGGGAAGCTAGTCTACCTGTCCCCTCCCCACAAGAGGATGCTGACCCCCAGAATGGAAGTCACTAAATAGCAGAACAATGATTGAAAGCCGAGGGCGGTCCATCGGGGGCTGGAATGAAGAATGATTTGTCCAAAATCCCTCAGAGAATCAGCAGATCGAGGAGTCCAGACCCTCAGGGTCTTTCCCTGGACAGTTCCTCCCTCCAAACAGTGGAGCAATGGTCACATCTGTTGAGGCGCAATCCCAAGATGCATCTGGGCCACAGGTGGGCTCTGAAGTCCTCACCTGGGGCCTCAAATCCGGCAGCTTGGTTCCTTTAGAGTTTGACGGGGTTTCCGTTCACCACGTTCTATTCTACCCCACCAGGAGACCAGGGCTGTGGAGAACTGAAGGAAGTGAGTAAATCCCATCTCTTCCTCTTATCTCCCGAGATGAGTCTGGGCGCAGACGGTTACGGCTCAGACAAGGGAAGCCAGCAATCCCAGGCTTCCCCGTCCCTCACAATGACCCCCTCCCAGGCTGCCCTGACCTCGCTCACCCCAGCTAAATGCAGCTAAGTGGCCGGTAATAAGCCTGGTCAAAGGTCGCTCTGTCAAAGAACTCCGGGAGACGGGGGTCCTCGGCCGTCCCAAAGCGGGCAGATCAGCGGCCGGACTAAGGGGAGGGAAGAAGTTCGGGCTTCATTCCTCATCCGGGGTCCGGCGCCGCCGTTCGGCCCCGACCCCACAAGCATGCATCCGAGGCAAAGGCAGCACCGGGCAAATCCCGTCTTTCTCACTCAACGGCAAGTCACCCAATAATGGCTAATAACTACAGCTACTGTTTGTGGAGAGCCGTGACAGGGATTGTGCTGGGCGTCTGGCAACTGTCCCATTCGAGTCTAGCATCAACCCTGGGAGGAGAGCATCGCTCCTAGTATTATTATGATTGTTCCCTTTTATAAATGAGGCAAACAGGATGAAACGACTTCCCCAGAATCACAGCTAGCAAATGTTCGGATTTGAACTCATGAACATGAGCCTTCCTGAGGCCGGGCTCTGCGCGTTATGGCGCACCCAGTGGCCCCATTTATAGCCCTTGGCGTCTCTGGAACTCAGTGTCCTCCTCCGGAACAGGCTGGTGCTGGCCCGAGGGCCCAAGGCGCTGACCCAGGAAAGGCTTCCAGAACCAACGGGCCGAAGGAGCAGATTCTCACCAATAAAGATGGGAGGATGCGCTCTGGACAGACTCTGGGGCCGAAGGAGCAGAGGGGCGGCCTGGTCTCTACCCCGGACAGAAGGGCTTGTCCCCAGTCCCTCAGAGAACAAAGGAAATCTGGAGAAGGCACAAGGTCTGGATCACAAGGTCAAACCCCAAAGGGGGCTCAGAAGGAGCTTCCCTCCTGCCGGTTCCTTCCTTGTACAGGGGAGGAAATTGAGCCCTGTGAGGAGCAAATCCCTTGTGCCGATCATGGAGAAGTCATTTGGACTCGGGTCTCCCGGGGCTACAAAGGCAGCTTTGAGTCACCTCCCGAAGGGCTTCAAATCACCCTCTGGGGGCCAGGGCTCCTCCGGCTCCTTGGGATGCTCCGACTGCCTGCAGAGGAGCCCGGGCGCTGAATGAAAACTCACATTACAGCGCAAGCAGGACCCGCTCCCCAGCCCCGGGGCAGCTGCTCCGCACCCAGAGCTCTGCTCTCCAGGGGCCGCGGGAGCCCAGCTTTCTCCCTCAGCGAGGACGCCCCTTTGCTACGGGAACGTCAGTTATCAGATGGGTTTGGGGTGTGAGGGGCAGCTCTAAAATGAGAGGGGAAGGCTACCTGTGTGTATGTGTGTGTGTGTGTGTGTGTGTGTGTCTGTATGTGAGTGTGTGAGGGTGAGTGTCTGAGTGAGTGAGTGTGTCTGTAAGTGTGTGTGTGTCTGTAAGTGTGTGTCTGAGTGTAAGTGTGTGTCTGTGAGTGTGTCTGTGAGTGTGAGTGTCTGTGTGAGTGTGAGTGACTGTGTCTGTGAGTGTGTCTGTAAGTGTGTGTGTGTGTGTCTGAGTGTGTGTGTCTGTGAGTGTGTCTGTGAATGTGTGTCTGAGTGTGAATGTGTGTGTCTGTGTGAGTGTGTGTCTCAGTGTGTGTGTGTGTCTCAATGTGAGTGTGTCTGTGAGTGTGAGTGTGCATGTCTGTGTGAGTGTGAGTGTCTGACTGTGAGTGACTGTGTCTGTAAGTGTGTATGTGTGTGTCTGTGAGTGTGTGTGTGTCTGAGTGTGAGTGTGCGCATGTGTAGTATATGGATGGATGTGCACATAGGAAGAGGGGAGATAGTAAGGTGAGAAATAGTGGAATGAAACACAGAGACAGAGATGGAGAGAGACAGAGGAAGCAAGAGCAAGACAGGAGAAGTTACCTTATTTAGAAAACGAAAGGAACTATTAGGTTCCTTCCAGTTCTAAACCTATGACTCGGGGCAGCTAAGTGAGCAAGTCACGGAACCCTGTCTTGCCCCCCAAAAAACCAAAATCGAACCCTATGACCAGTGAATTATTAGCAAAGCATCCCTTTAAACATTCCCTTGTTCCTCCCCAAAAAGACACTAACTTGGGTTTTTCAAAGAAAGAAATGAGCTCAAAAAGAACATCTTGGCCAGTCTGCAGAGCTCCTCAGCAGCCACCGGAGCCGGGAGAGCTCGGACCCAGGCCAGAGAAAGAGGAGGACGGCTGTCTCGTGGCCAAGACAAAATCTGGGAAAATCTGCCCCGCTGCCCTTCCATCTCTTTCTTTTGTCGTCTCCTATAGCTCCATATTAACAAAAGCAAACAAGAAATAAAAGACAAGAACCAGCAGGGACTCCCCAAATTACCCTGGCAGGGACCTGCCAATAGCTGCTGGAGGATGGCACCCCCCAGCCCCCACCACGAAGGTGCCCGGACTGACTCCCCAGCTGGAAACTTCAAGGGGGAGATTACAATTCCCCCAATAGCCCCAGGGAGAAGAGCTAGGACCCAGAAGGCCAAGGGGTTCAAGCCGGGCCAAAGATAGGACTGACACTTTTATGAGATGAAAGACCACAAACTTGACAGTGGGCTTTGCTCATGTCTCTGTCATTGGGGGGGGGGGTTATTATTCAATCTGAGGAATGGGCGGACGCCTCAGGTACCTTTAGCAAGACATGATTGTAAGATGAGAGAAGTCTGTGATCCATCCCCTGGGGTGTCCCTTCTTCCCCATCCCTCTCCCCTCCTCCATTCTGCGTGCCCCAAACTCCAGCGAGGAATATTTGAAGTCATAGATGGCAAGATCAGAGTTGGTGGAGAAAATTCCTACAATGGGAAGTCCCTCTCCTGGCACATCATGAATCCTTCAGGTATCCAGAATCTTCCAAACAGCCTAATGTAGGCTTTTCTCAGTTCCAGGTCTTTGACATCCTTCATCTTTCCGACTCCTCCCCACCCCACCCCACCCTGAATCCCAACACACCTCATGCTCCCTGTCTCCTGTGCCCTGCTTTCTCTTTCCAATGACTACCAATGACTTCCAGCCATTTGGACAGAAGGCACCTTCTCCTTCCAGGGCCTTTTGGGATTTTTTTTCCCTGAGGAAACTGGGATTAAGTGACTTGCCCAAGGCCACATAGCTAGGAACTATTAAGAGTCTAAGGTAGGATTTGAACTCGGGTCCTCCTGATTTCAGGGCTGGCACTTTGTATCTTTTATGATTTTTGATATCCAACTTTTTGCAGTCCCTGCCCATCACTACTAAACACACATATGCATAAAAACCCTATCTTGTATTTACTCTGCATTTATCTGTGTCCCTGCTGTTCCCACCCAAACGAACGCAAGTTCCTCAAGACTGGTTTTAGCTTGGTTCTTGTTCCCTTCCCTTGGCACAGTACCTGACACACTAATGGGTGGCAAGAGGGAGCATATTTGGGAATTCATTAGCAGAAGGAACTCCCAGTGAGGAAACTCCCTTTACTAAGCTGATTAATTGGCTACAATTTATCATCTTAAGAGAATTACCTGGATCTCAGAGCCATACCTGGCATAGAGGAGACACCTACTGAGGTAGACAGAAGGTACCGAGCCCACTTCAAATATCAAATGCTTCACAATTCAATAGTATTTTGAGTATTTTGAGGTTTCCAAAACATTTTCCTTCCAAGCATCCTGTTAGTGAAGTTTATTATCCCAATTTTATCTTTGAGGAAACTGAGGCCGATCCAATAAGTTTCTGGCAAGTGTTAGGGCTGTGATTCAACTCAGATTTCCTGATACAGAAGACTCCCAATCTGCCCCCTTTAAGAAGGATCCATCCTGAAAACTCTATCTACAAAAGAGCAGATCCAGAGCCACAAAAACAGCAAAGCTAGCGCAAGGTGGGGGGAGAAAAGAGGTCTTGAGTCTGTCAGTATCTGGAGCTTCTTGGACAGATAAATCTTCAAATAAACCATGAGCTGTGCTCAAAGGAGAGAGAGAGTTGCACCAGCCTTGGAAAAGCGGGGAGCATTCTCAAGGAGTTCAGGCTGCACCCTGATGTCAAGACCCATCTATTTAACACATTCTCTCAGTGACCTGGACAGCCAAAATAGGGGAACATCATCTCCCAAGAATCTGAATCACAGGTGACCCAAAGAGCCTCCGTGCCCTCTTTTATAAGGGACGGCTTCTAAGGTACCTTCTATCCCTGCAAGCTCTAATCCTGTGATCAGCAACGATGTGTGGGGCAAAATCTGAAATGAAAGCTCTCTTAGAAGCCAGAAAATACTCAGATGGATCACTGACCTCCCCTCCACTCTGCTGGGGGCAGCACATCCATGCCCCCCTAGCCCATAAAACTCTCACCTCAGTTGTCCTAAAAGTTTGCCAGAGGAATCAGAGAATAATAGATTTAGGGCAAAAGGACTGGAGGGACCACTGAGACTCATGTTTTACAAATGAGAATCCACCTAATGCTAGAGTCCTTCCTTAGTGTCCCCAACATCATACAGGTCCCACTGAAGCACCAGCTGCCCTCCCAGTCTTGTAATTTCTTGATGAAATTCTTCATTTCTAATTTCTTTCTGGCCCTGGAAGCCCAAGATTCCATATTGGTCCAAATATAAATCATATTCTTCTTCCTCCTTCCTCAAGTGTTGTGAATAGAAGCTCATAATCAATGTTGTTGTTCACTCTCCATATATAATAAAGCATATGTGTATGTGTATGTGTATATATGAGTGTTTATATATATGTGTATATATACATATGTTGTATATAAATATATGTATACATATATGACACACATAATCCCAGTTTGTTTTTTCAAAGGCAGATTTTAGGAGTCCAATCCATTTTCAGAATACAGTTTTTGGGAGAAGGGTTTCTATTTGAAGGCTCTCCAGTCCCAAGTACAAATGACTATTTTCATTGTAAGAAAAGCCCACTCACACTGCCCGGGAGGAAAGTTCCTGGCAAAGGGGGCAGTGCCAGGTAACTGGCATTTTTCTCTCTCTCTCTCTCTCTGCTGCTTGTCACAATTTCAGAGGCATGTGAAGGAACAACTGTGTGGCTCGGCCCACATGGTCTCTCCCAACTTGGCAAATGCCACTGTTTGTCTGTGTTTGGAATGGCTTGGAGATTAGCTTAGGTATTTAGCATCAAACACAACAATTCCAGATGACAAGCCGTTTCCCCCTGCCAAAAGAGTGCTGTTGGGGCCCCGCCATCTTGGATGGCGTCAACTCTACTCAACCACCAGGATGGCAGCTGCTCAACTCCCCAACGAGAAGAGTCCACAACATGGGCTCATATGGTATGTGAAACTGATTTTCATTTTTTAAATCTTATCTGGGGGGGAAGGGAGACTGGTGCATTATACCTGCCTCAAAAATAGAGGCAGCTTGGCTCTGTCTGTGGTTTTAGAGAGTTCTGAGTGTGAGGAAAAACTAAATTATAGAGACAGCTAAAGGTACCACAGTATACAGAGCATGGATCTGAAATCAGGAAGACCAGGGTATCTAGCCGTCTCAGTGGAGAGAGCACCAGCCCTGAAGTCAGGAGGACCTGAGTTCAAATTTGACCTCAGATACTTAACACTTTTTAGCTGTGTGATCGTGGGCAAATCATTTAACCCAATTGCCTCAGTGAAAAGAAAGAAAGAAAGAAAGAAAGAAAGAAAGAAAGAAAGAAAGAAAGAAAGAAAGAAAAGAAAGAAAGAAAGAAAAGAAAGAAAGAAAGAAAGAAAGAAAGAAAGAAAGAAAGAAAGAAAGAAAGAAAGAAAGAAAGAAAGAAAGAAAGAAAGAAAGAAGAAAGAAAGAAAGAAAGAAAGAAAGAAAGGAAGGAAGGAAGGAAGAAAGGAAGAAAGGAAGGAAGGAAGGAAGGAAGAGAGAAAGAGAGAAAGAGAGAGAGAGAGAGACAGAGAGAGAAAGAGAAAGAGAGAAAGAGAGAAAGAAAGAAAGAGAAAGAAAGAAAGAAAGAAAGAGAGAGAGAGAGAGAAAGAAAGAGAGAGAAAGAAAGAAAGAGAAAGAAAGAAAGAAAGAAAGAAAGAAAGAAAGAAAGAGAGAAAGAAAGAAAGAGAGAGAAAGAGAGAGAGAGAAAGAGAGAGAAAGAAAGAAAGAGAAAGAAAGAGAGAAAGAGAGAGAGAAAGAAAGAAAGAGAGAGAGAGAGAGAAAAGAAAGAAAGAAAGAAAGAAAGAAAGAAAGAAAGAAAGAAAGAAAGAAAGAAAGAAAGAAAGAAAGAAAGAAAGAAAGAAAAATCAGGAAGACCTAAGTCTTACTAGTTGTATGACCCTGGAAAAGATATACTTTTCTTATCTGCAAAATGGGGACAATAGCAAGATCTACCTCTCAGGGTTGTTGCAAGGACCAAATGAGATAATATTTATAAAGCACTTAGCACAGTGCCAGCCACATAGTAGGTGCACTATCACTGTTAGCTATTTTTGCTTCTAAGTCTAGTAATAATAATTGATATTTATATGGTGCTCAAAATGAGCAAAATGTTTTACAGATAGGATCTTACTGGGGCCTCATATCAAGGGACAGAATGCCAGCTTTGGAGTCCGAGGATCTGAATTTGAATATTTTGCTACTTATTACCTGTATGACTTTAAGAAATGTGTTTAATTTATCTGGATCTAGGAATCCTCAAACTGATTCTAAATTAGTTTGCTAGGTGGCGCTGCAGTGGATTAAAACACTGAGCCTGGAATTGGAGAGAGCGGACTTCAAATCTGACCTAGACACTTACTAGCTGCATTAACCTGAACAGGTCACTTAACCTGCTTGCCTGGTTATAAATGAGCTAGAGAAGGAAATGACAAAGCACTGCAGCATCTTTGCCAAGGAAATCCCAAATGGGGACACAAAGAATTGGATATGACTGATATATATGTGACAACAACAAACAGCAAAATGAAGATAAGAAAGAGCACCTACCTCCCAGGGTGGTGAGGATAAAAAGAGATAATAATTACACTGGTACACAATAGGCACTATATAAATGCTTCTCGCCTTCCCTTCCCCTTCCAATGACTCCAGGAGAAGATATTACACTTATATTTACAAAATATCTTTGGAGAAGAAACACGAGATTGAAGTGAATTCTGCATGATCACACGGCAACTAAAGGCCTGAGACAGTTGGGAAGCCAGATTTTCCTGACCCTGGCCCCATCTACATGACATGCTTCCTCTTGAACATTCTATAGTTCCATGAAACCCAAATTCATAAGAGGGAGAAAAACGATTCAAAAGCTTAGGGCCCATTGACTTTGTACAAGGGCAGCACTTGGACACCTAGAGAACAAAAACATCTCTTGGCAGAAAGTGGGCTACACAGCCATGCCTACGGACGCCATGGCCAAGGCCTCCTCTTCACATACCCTAGATAAAAACCCTTGCCTCTAATTCCTGGAAGGGTTTTAACTTCAGACTGGTCCTTTGTGTACTGCTGCAAAGAATGATTGGTCACTCTGCTCTCTGAAAATCTAGAAAGGAAGTCCCTCAGAATCCAGTCCAACCCTACTGACCAAGCACTGATGAAGAAACACAAGACCCAGGCCCGTTGGTTATAGGCTGGGGTTATGAAGGCCAGATGAAAACCTCTCCCAACTCAAAGAGGGAGCTCTATGTCATTCTCCCTAAAAAAGGGATTACCTAGGAGCAGACTCTTATCTTTTAGTAGAAAGGTGGTGGGCTCGGAGGGCAGAGTGAGACACACAATTTCAGATATAACCAAGGTGGAAATTTGTTTTGCTTGACTGTACTTACTTGTTACAAGGGAAGGCTTTTATGAGGGTAAGAGAGAGAAACCAGGGAGATAATCACAGAGGTGGAGAGAGACAGAGAGGAGCAAGAGGAGGAGGAAGGAAGGAAGAGAAAGAGAAAGAAGAAGGAGGTTAGAAGGAGAAGGAAAAGGAAAAGGGAAAGGAGAAGAGAGAAAGGAAGGAAGGAAGAAAAAGAGAGAAAGAAAGAGAAATAGAGGAAGAGAGGAAAAAAGAAAGCGAAAGGGGAGAAAGAGAGAAATAAAAGGAGAGAAAGGAGAGAAAAAGAGGAGAGAGAGAAAGAGTCAGAAAGAGAGAGAAAGAAAGAAAGAGAGGAAGAAAGGAAGGGAGGAAGGGAGGAGAATAATATCGAAAAAATATTTTTAAAATAGAAGAGAACAAAAGTAAATTCATAATGAGATACCCTCATATGTAGACATTACCATCGTGAATTTAATATATTCTTTAAAGAAAAAAAGTTTTGTTCAGAATTTCATATGAATCTTCTTTTTCTTTTTGCTTTTATATATGTGGAAATGTTCCTGGTTAGTGACATTTGTCAAATTCATTATTTAAAAAAAAGAAAATTTGGTGAAAATAAGAAATTAACACCCCTTCCAGTAAGTACTTCTCAGAAGTCCTTCCACTAGTCGGTCAACAAGCATTTATTAAGCACCAACTATGTGACTGGCACCGTGCAAAATTCTGTGAATATAAAGGAAGGCAGAACAGTCTCTCCTCTCAAAGAGCTTACAGATTAATAATAATTATTAACATTTATGTAGAATCTACTGAGCCAAACACTGTTCTAAGCACTTTACAATTGTTACCTCATTTGATCCTCACAATAATTCTAAAAGCTAAATGCTTTTAGCCTCATTTTGTTTTTCAGTCATTTCAGCTGTGTCTGATTCTTCATGACCCCATTTGGGGTTTTCTTGGCAAAGATAGCAGAGTTCTTTGCAATTTCCTTTTCCTGCTCATTTTATTGATGAGGAAACTGAGGTAAACAGGGTTAAGTGACTTGCTCAGGGTCATACAGATAGTAAGCATCTGAAACCAGGTTTGAACTCATGAAGATGAGTCTTCCCAACTTCAGGCCCACCATTTTATCCACAGTACTACCTAGCTGCCCTCAGTTCTATTTTCTTCCTGTAACAGTTCTGAAGCTCACTAATAGAGGACCACAGAGCAATAAGGAAATATGTGGAATATACATGAATACCTTTGACATAAATACTAGTAGGGGTCAAATTCTGTACCGGGGCCTTTCTGTCCCTCATCCCTTTGATAATCATTGGAAGGAAGAACTTCATCTGTAAACAGAAAGGATAAAAAATTAATATATTCAGATGGAAAAGCCCATTCTGGAAGTCATCAAGACATCAGTGCCTGCATCACAGAGCTTCAGCGATCTGGGCTTTCTGCTTATTTGGGCCATTCATCTAATCCAAAATGCTGAAGGGGAAGTCTCCTAAGGCACGATTTCTCTGCTCAAAGACTTTCCATGAATCCCCCTTACCCAAAATAGAAAATACAATTTCATTGAAGGCATTTAAGGCCCACTTCGCTCTGACTCCAATATGGTTTTTGGTGCCTTCCCACTTTTCCATTTTTTTTTCTAACATTTTCTTGGCCAAAGTGGATTGCTATCATTCCCTGAAACATGTAGCTTTTATTTTTTCCACCTTGAATGCTTCATTTTCAACACTGTACTATGGGAAAAGCATAGAATATGGAATTAAGTTCAAATCCCAGCTCTGCCATCCCTGTATGACTTCAGTATTTCATGCCAACTTTTTGGATCTCAGTTTCTTCATCTGTAAAATGAAAGAATCAGGCCAGCTAGATAACTTCTAAAGTCCCTCCTGGCTCCAAACTCATATTCCTTTGCTCTCATTAACTGGCCCACTCAGAATTAGTTATCTGTTCATCTCTCTTCTTCATATTACAAGCTACATGATGCCAGATTCTAGTAGCAGGTGCATTGTAAAAATTTATGCCATTGGATTCTCAATTCCTGTTTTATTTTAAAATGGGAATAATAATCACCTGCCAATCAACAATCAATTGCCAACCAATAAGTGCTTTTTAAGCTCCTACTATGTCACTTCAGTGCAAAGTGACGATGACGATGACGATGACAATGATGACAATAGCTAGCATTTGCAGAACACCTCCTATGTGCCAGGCACTGTGCTAAGTATTTTCCAAATATGATCTCATTTGAGAAGTTTTCCTATGTGTTAATGAGAATCAAAAGATACTGTCTGAAGCAAACCTCTTAGACCTGAGTCCAGAAGCCAATGGCCAGATGCGCAATTGGCTTGGCTAATGGATGGATGGCTGTACAGCCAGGGAAAGGGTCAGGGAGAAGTGACTCACAGGGAGAAGTGCGGGAATGCAGAGTCATTCACAACACGAAGTCACAAGGGGTTATTAGTAAAATCCTTTCCTCACTTGTGACAAACACTGCAGCTTGTTTGCTCTATAAAACAGTCACTAAGTGGTTGAAAAGCCTCATCTTTCGTGTTCATTATGGGATGGTTCTGCAGCAGCTAAGTTAAGATCATTGAGCATTCGTTTCTAAAATATAGAGAACTGACCCAAATTTATAAGAATCCAAGCCATTCTCTAGTTGATAAATGGTCAAAGGATATGAACAGACAATTTTCAGATGAAGTAAAGCCATTTGTAGTCATATGAAAAAATGCTCTAAGTCACTATTGATCAGAGAAATGCAAATTAAAACAACTCTGAAGTATGACTACATAGCTCTCAGATTGACTAAGATGACAGGAAAAAAAAAATGATAAATGTTGGAGGAGATGTGGGGAAAATGGGACACTAATACATTATTGGTTGAATTGTGAACAGATCCAACCAATCTGGAGAGCAATTTGGAACTATGCCAAAGGACTATACCTAAAGGGTACCCTTTGATCCAACAGTGTTTCTACTGGACCTGTATCCCAAAGAGATCATAAAAAAGGACCCAAATGTTTGTGGCAGCCCTTTTAGTAGACACAAGGAACTGGAAACTGAGCGGATGCCCAACAGTTGGGGAATGGCCAAGTAAATTATGGGATATGAATGTTATGGAATATTATTGTTCTGTAAAAAACAATCTCTGATTCCAGAGAGGCCTAGAGAGACTTAGAGGAACTGATACTGAGTCAAGTGAGTAGAACATTGTGCACAGCAACAAGATTATGCAAAGATCAACTGTGATGAACTTGGCTCTTTTCAAGAAGGATATGATTCAGGCCAATTCCAGTAGATTTGTGGAGAGAATCATCTGTATCCAGAGAGAGGACTGTTGGGATGGAATGTGGATCCCAACACAATATTTTTACTTTTTTGTCGTTTGCTTGCTTTTTGTTTCTCTTTTTTCCCTTTTTGATCTGATTTTTGTGGAAATATGTATAGAAGAATTGTACATGTTTAACATGTATTGCACTGCTTGCTATCTAGGGGAAGGGGTGGGGAGAGGGAAGGGAGGAAAACCTGGAACACAAGGTTTTGCAACTGTGAATGTTGCAAATGTTTTGATAATAAAAAAGCTATTTAAAAAAAAAAAAAAGATCATTGAGCATTGGGAAGCATTGCCTAATGTCTTCTTTTCAAGAATGCAAAACAGGAATCTAGAGGCTTCTCCTGGAGACAAGGAAAGGAAGCAAGTGTGGTCACAGATCTGGATCTTGATTTTAAACTTCCAAGTGATACCTTAGGGACCAAACAAGCTCCCCATAGGATGAAGGAGGAAACTGAGGGCCACAGAGGTACTAGGATTTCCAAGGTAAAGCACGACACAGGATCATAGACTTGGAGCTGGAAGTTCCTTAATCCAGCGCTCCTCTTTTGCAGGTAAGGAAACAAGATTTTAAAGCAATTAAGTCCCACAGGTGCTAAGCACCCAACCCAGCTCTAACTGCAGCTCTTTTCCCACCACAATAAATGGCGCATGGAAATCAAATCCTCTTTTCAGTGGCCCGAGGAAACATGCAGCCAAAAGCAAGCCCCCTGAAACAATGAGTCCTTCCTTAAATTGCTCCCTTTCCAAGCTTGGGTTGGTGGCCAGCTGCCATGCAAAGCACCCTTGCCCATAACTGCCTTGGACTGATTTGATCAGCCAGAGCAGTTTTATCAGCCACTTGTCTGCCATGAAGAGTGCACTTAGGGCAGGAGCAGCCTCTCAGACCACCCTGCTGCCTCCTCTACGATTCTGGCTGGCCTGCCCATCCCCCACACCCGAAACCCCCTCCACCCTCTCTCCTCTCAGAATTCCCAGGATGCTAAGCTCCTTGTTGGCAAGGATTGTGCTGGATTTCTCGGTCTCCTCAATGCCTGGCATGTGTTTTGTTCATTCTCCAAGAAGTCCCTGGCATTGGGAGGTGACGCCCTGACATGCAAGTGAGTTGGATTGCAGTGAGGGAGGGCTGTGTGAAGTCACCTGACTCACTCTCCCCCCCAGAACCACTGGGTCCAGTGGCCAGATATAGATCAGCAATTGGAGATGGCCCCGAATGCAGGGGGAGACCTGGGCCTTTTTAAGCTAAGGGTCTGGGTTTTACTGAGGCAACACCCATTCAGTGCTTAAGGGTAAGTCGCAACTGAGGCAAAGAATCTCCTCTTTCACTTAGTCTAAAAAAAAAACTAAATAAATAAATCATGGAGGGCAAGACCCTCAGGGTTTCTGGCCAAAGCACTGTTTAAATTTGATCTGAGTCCATCTGGAGGCAAACCATGACCAAATGGGGCTTGTCCTAGAACCTCCTGGTGGCCAATGAGAATCTGGGTGATTTTGGTGGCCTGGTCTTTAAGAAAGAAATCTAGCCAGTGAACCCCAAGGTATCCTGGGAAGGTTCATGGTAGATGTTTGATGAATACTTGTTGGACTGAAGCAAAATGAATCTTAAGGTTTTTGTGGTTTGAACATTGACGTTGCTTGATTTCCATGCACATATAATTTCTGTCTAGATCCTTTATATTTGTGCCTCTCGAGAAAGAAACAGAAAAATGAAAACAGAAAAGAGTCAGAGACAGAGAGACAGAGAAGAGAGAAATAGGAAAAAAACAGAAAGGGAAAGAGTGAGAAAGGGATGAAGCGAGGGAGAGGGAAACAAACAGAGAAACAGAGAGGGGGAAGAGAGAGACAGAGATAAAGACAGACAGAGAGAGAAAGAGAGATAGAGATAAAGACAGACAGAGAGAGAGAGAGAAAGAGAGAAGAAAAGGAGGGAGAGAGAATTCTATCCCAATTTTGGATTGTAGAATCTTAGAGCTGAAACGAACTCTAGATATGATCTGCCTCCCCGGCCCTGCCTTCATTCTACAAATGAGGAAATTGAAGCACAAAGCATTTAAATGACTTGTCTGAGATCCAACAGTTTGTTGGTGGTAGGGCCAGGACTCACACCTGAGACCAAGATCTCTGAAACTCCCTCTTTCTTTCACAGGAACGTAGGGGTTTAAGTCTCTTAAGTAAGGACACTATGGAGACAAGTCCCCAGTTTCAGGCCTACTCTTTGGGACCTAACTGTCTACAGTGGTTTTTTACCATCACATCCAGGAGGGGGAATCATTCCCACCAGACTACCGGAGAATGCTGAGCAGTTGGAATGGGCGTTTTAAAAAAACAGATCCAGGGAAATATTCATATTGAAAAAAGAGAAAGGAAGGACTCGGTGAACTTGAAATCCAATTTGGAGGGCAGGGCTCCAGCCCTGGCCTGCTCCACCATTACCCTACTGAGCTTCAATGGGCGAGCCCCAGCAGCAGCTGACACCCAAGCAGAGGCCACGTGAACTGCTGATCCTCACTCAGTTTACGAGCTTCCTCGCACAGAACTGGGAGGTTCTTGTTTTGTTTCAAGGAATCACTAAGGCCCTGGATCCTCCTGTTATTTGATGGGGACCTTTCTGGCTGTTCCTATCCACACCCGAGTGCCCAAGTGGGACTGGATGTCAGAATCAGTGCCCAATATCCCATGAGATATGGATTACATCATAGATTCTAGGATTTAGAATCATGCTTTTAGAACTGAAAGGAATCTTAGGGGTCATCTAGACAAACCACCTTATTCAACAAATGGAGAAACTGAGGTACCATCAAGAGATGACTTTTTTTCCTAAGGTCCAAACATTCCCTCCATACAGGGGCCCACTATTTAAAAAAGGCAAAATGTTGTTTTGAGAGTTAGTAAAATGGTAGAAAAGTGGACTATAAAATCATTGTGGATTGCAGACTTAAAGCTTAAAGTATACATAGTAGGTGCTTAATAAATGTTTGATTGACATTGATTCATTAATTGGTTATTAAAGGAGTTCAACATATTCTTTTAACAGATGGATGAATGAAGCACTTGTTAGACCTACTATGCGCAAAGGCAAGGATATGAAGGCTGAGAGGAAAAGAGCTTGCTGAAGGTCACATAGCTCCTAAATGCCTGAGGCTGAATTGGATACACATATACAACATCCAGATTTCCTCTTGCTCAATCACTTAATGAGATCTTCACTAGTAAAGTGGACAGAAATTCAGCAGAAACATCTCATTACTCAAAAAATTCAGATCAAAATCAGTTTTGTGTTCTTCTTAGAGGGAGTTGCTGGGTAACTATAATTGTGTACATTTGACTTAATCCTGTGCCATAGATTGTTTAAGCAAACTACCAGCTGTATCACACTGTTACAGCACAGCCCAGACTCTAGCATTCCTGATCAGCTTTAAGGCTTCCTCAGTGATCCAGGGACATCCACGGAGCGGATGCCATGACCCTGCCCCATCTCCCCCACATAGTAAGTGGCTGAGCTGGTATTGGATCATTTTGGTAAGACATATCACCAGCCTGATCACTGGGATGATCACTGGATGAGACAAGAAACGATGGAATACGATGGAAAGGATGCTCAATTTTTAGTTAAAAGACCTGATTTCTTTTTTATTTATTACTTGAGTGACTGAGCAAATCACTTGACCTCTAAGCCTCAGTTTCCTCATTTGTAAAATAAGGGCTTGGATAATTTCTGAGGACCCTGCCAGCTCTGACAGTACAGGATCCCCATCTAAGCCTTAAAGGGGTTGAAGCATTATGGGAGAAGAAAAGTCTCTAGCCAGTTTATCCTTCAATCACTGAAATAGCACCAATTTTGCTCTTTTTGAAAGTGACGCTTATAAAGAATAAAACAGGCCTGGACCCTGACAGCAAAACTTTATGAGAAAAGAATCACAAATGAGACAATTCATGAAGCTACAGGATTTAAGGGCAAGCCCAGTCAGAGGATTCCTGGCTGCGTATTGTTGGACTGAGAGGGGCCCGTTCCAGACACTGGCCAGTCTGAACTTCAGCCTCCAGCCCATTTATTGTACTTTGGAGCCTTCTGGGTTGAGGACTTTTAATTAACTGGGATGCATCAAATCTCTCCAGGCGGATCTCAAAGAAGGGAACGTCCTAGTGTAGAATCCTGGAACCTCCCAGCCCCATTGATTTCCCACATTAGTCAAATGGACTTCCAGACCCTTCTAGACAAGTCCTAAAGGACAAACCAGAAGTGGGGGCTGGGGGAGAAGGGGAGGTCCAGATGGGCTGACAGACAGTATATCATTTTGGGGGAGGCCTTCATCACTATGGTCAGAAAAGGAGAAAGAGGACTTTTTAAAAAATCACTAGTGAAATAATTTTTCCTGGGGAGAACAAAAAAATTGGAACACAAGGTTTTGCAAGGGTGAATGATGAAAACTATCTATGCATGCTTTGAAAATAAAAAACTTTATACAAATAAATTTTAAAAAAAGAAATAATTTCTTCTAGTCCTGCTTTGGAAGGAAAAGGAGATCAATTCTCTATCTTAGCAACTCCCTCATAAATCCTCAACCAAATTTTACAGTATGTAATTCTACCGTGTAGTGTAACCAAACAAATCTGGTGTTGCTACTTTGGACTTGGAGTCACCTTGGGAAAAACATTCTACCTTGTCTGGGACTATTCCCTTCTAAATCGTAGATTTGGAACTTTACTATAGCACCCTAGAGATCATCAAACTCCATGCTCTCACTACGAAAAGGACACAGTTGAGGCCCAGAAAAGTAAGGAAGTCCACAGAGAGTAAATGACAGTTAGGAATCAAATCTGAGTCCCTTGATTCCAAAGCCAGTACTTTTCCTACTATAACAGGCTCCCTGATTCTGGAGAAAAATTCTTCCTAATTCTTGCAATTTTTTCAAGCAAAATAAAAACTCACTTTTTTAAAGCTCTCATTAATTCAGGGCTAGTGATTAACAATGTGAAAATTCAATAGCTATAGAAAGAAGTAACTTTCTAAAACATCCAAAAAAATGTGAAGTTTTTCTGAACTATTTTTTTTTTTAATACAAGAGAACTAAAAACCAAGGCTAACATCTTACAAGCTCAGGAAATTGTTCTAAGCTCCAGATGTTTTACTTTGAAAATCCTACAGCCCTCAACAAAATCCTTGGAAAATCTCTAGTTGTTTATAAAGCAGCATTTGCTTATGCCTATCTCAAACCTTCTACAAGAGAGTCTCTTCTACTCTTCATATGCTAACTTCGTGATTTGGGCTTCCCAACAATAGACGAGTAATGGATCCAAAAAGAAGTTAATTGCCCATTTTTTCCTAATTACCAAATGATATAACTCTTCAGTGAAAACATCACACATGATGTCATTTCCAAAGTGCCAGTGTTTCTTCATCAGGTCCTGCCACCCCCCCCCCGAAAAAAAAATAAAAGGATAAACATGTTTCACTTATGAATTGCAAGACAAAAAAATGATCCTTGATGACTGTTGTCTGCCCTCCAGATCCACAAGTGAGTCTTACATACTGGAAGGTTTGAAGCAAAATGATCCACAGCAAATTGACTTGATTCTCCTATCGCTCAAAATATCATTGAGAGGAAAAGTTTCCAATTTGCATTTTTAACTACCAACTTATGAAAGAATTCCGGGGAGTCTCATAATGTGCCTAGTAGTCAAACCAGACAAGATAATAAATTGACTGAGATCATTGTTCTATCTCCATCCAAGAAAGCAGCCTCTTAAAAGATCTTAAATTGATAGAGAAATCCAATTTGGAGCAAGAGAAAGGAGCAGAGAGCTAGGAGACACTGGCCAGGATCACATTAATTTTGTGACTAAACACATCACTTTAAAGTGAAAAACAACAACAAAAGCGATGACAAAAATAATAAAACACTCTCTCCCTCCCCCTCCTCCCCCTTACCAAGGCCACACTTTTAAGCTAATGTTTCAAAGGAATGAGAAGGAACCAGCTCTAGCCAACGTCCCCAATGTGGAACACCGAGGGGTTTGTTTACCCACTCAATAGCCAATGTGTGTCTCAGATCTAATGTTGTGTTTAATAGAAGCTATAACTAAATTGCTGCAGAAATATCATGGGATGGTGATATAAATTCAGTGAAACAGAGGACCCTAGATAGGCAGCCGAGGAAAGCAGGGAGGAACTGAGGAAAGTAAGGGACTGAGAAGGCCAATTGTTGACTAAATTTGACTCTGCAGGTCTGGACAGCTAACAGTCTATTTTAGATTGTTTCCTTTTTTTTTTTTTTTTTTTAAAGAAAAATCTCAAAAAGTGGGAGAATAGACAATCTGTACATGAGAAATAGCACAAAACCTGAGTCAATTAGCCTTAGATTAAAACAATTTCATGAGGCCATTTGGGGGGGAAGAGGGGAATCAAAGACAGCCTGGCTTCCTGATTTTAGTGGAACGGACTCCGAGAAAGGCCTGGTCAGGTAAAATCAGCATATATATGCCATGGAGGCTGGCTTTTACCAAGAAGTTCTTTTACCAAGCCATTATTAGTCACAACTAAAATAACAATAACAACTGACGTTACATGGCATTTTAAAGTTTGCAAAGTATTTTAGGTACATTTGAAGCTTGGGACGATTAAAAGTTACTGATTTTTCAATAGATGGGAACTTGAAAAAGTTTCAAGAAGGCGATTCTAGTAAGCAAACACCTCTGGTCTTAGAAGCTTTCCGTTAAGGTTCTACAACAATCAAGAGTTAGAAAAACGCCCAGAATTACTCCTTTGGAATAAAAGCAACAGGCTGTTAGAAAAAGCTGAAAGGGAACACGTTCTTTTCTTAGGAAGAGCAAGATGTAAATTTCTATGTAAATTCTAAAAAACCGGGGAAAGAGACTTGACATCCCTTTGCCCCACCCGCTGCTCCCCCAAAGCACAATCCTCTTGCTTATCTGAAGGCATCCCCAAAGTTCAATATACTACTGGGACTTGGTGGATATTTTCTCTCTCTTTTTAGAAAGAAATCTTTTTTTTTTAAACAAAAAAAATAATCCCCCCAAGTGCTTCAAGGAGATTTTTTTCGGCCAAAGGCTTTCTCACGGAGCTCAAAGGCAGGCAGCAAGGATCTAAGGCAGCCTCGCACAAGCACACACACGTACACACCTCCTTCTACACAAAGTCCGTAAAAATCAGCAAAACAGCATCATTTCGCCCTCGCAGCAAAACGGGGCTTTACAGGTAACTGATCAATCGTGCGCATTTCACCTGAAACTGACATCCGAGTCTTACTAGTCCGTTTCCCCAAAGTCCAAACACCGAGGAAATGTTTTCCTTACCATTATCTGTAGAATAAAGTGAATCCGAGGAGAGTTTCCTTCAACCACCGGAGGAAGCTTTTCTCCCTTTTTTTCGCCAACAGAACGGGAAGAAAACCGCGGATCTCGGGGCAAGTTCTCCTTTTCGGGGCTGCAGACCGTGCACGAGAAGCCCGAATTCACGTAAAAGTCTGTGCGCAGGAGATAGGTCTGGTGTCTGGCTTCAGGCAGGCGGGGCCAACTCCCAGATTGTGCGTGGGTACCTTTCTCCCTGACAGCTTCTCCCAGCAATGAGACGGATTTTTCCAGCAGTCTTTAACCTCCCCAAATGTAACTGACACGGAAACTGTGACTAACTGCTCGTCGAGCTGTCGAGCCTCCAGCCCGGCACAGAATGCGCTCTGTCAGACGCGCCGGAGGACCCCTAGCAAGCAGCTACTTGTGCGGAGCCCGATGCGAAGGCTGGGAAGCTCACCAAAGATCAGGGCGCCATCTAGTTAGCCGTCGGGGAGGCTTCACCCTGCGCCCTGGCTCAGCCGGGGAACACCTCTAGGCGCTGGGACCGCTGCAAACGCCTGTCAGGGCTGTGAGACTTTAACGTGTCCATTGTTTATTTAAATGAAAAGGGGGGAGGGGGAAAGCATCGCTACTGAGATAATCCATGTCCCGTGGATCTGGGAAAATTTAGGCTATAATAGCATCGGGGGAACTTCTGCACCTAACTTTGATTTACAAGATAAAAGCAAGTTTTAAATTAAAGAGCCTGTCTGCTAATAGAGCTTATTATTCCCAAAGACTAGGGGAATGATTTTCTTCGAAAGTTGTCCCTGTGTGCCCGCCTATTATCTCTGCTTTCCCCCTTCCACTAATGAGCATTCATCTAAAGAGCCTGTTAATCCTCTGATGTGTGCTTCTGGTCAGAGGTAACAGTTTGAATAAACCACTAATCACTTATCGCTAAATCAGTGATCATTAATCACACTTTCCTCCACTGCTTCGGTACTCGCAGCTTTCCCTCGGCTCTTTGCACCGGGGCTTTGCACGCACATTTTCTTTCGGATCCGACTATATACCCAGTGCATGCACACATCTACATATGTATACACACACACACACACACACACACACACAGAGCCCCCTAAACTGGTGAATGCTGACAATCTGACCCCGAGCGTTTCCCTCTCTTCTTTTGTACCCCCATCACCTAACACTGGCCTGGCACAGAGTAGGCACTTAACATATACTCGCTGATTGAATGAATGTGGCTCACACAAACGGCTTCTCTCCGCGCGCCCCCCACCCCACCCCCTGGGCCAAAGAAAGCGAAGTGGCTGATACCAGAGCGATGGTGTGCTTCCAGGAATTTCCACAAACTGAGGATATCAATTCTCTTTTATTTAGCTTTCGCCAATACGCCAGCGCCCAAATGCCCCGCTTTCTCCCCCACCCAGCCCTCTAAAATCTTCCCTTCTTTTAATCCGAATTCGGTGCCCCAGACAGGTTTCTTCCACAACAACAACAAGAACAAAAAATAATCATAATCATAATCCTTTTTTCTTGTATCCTTTTGAACGTTTCACATGCAAGGATTTATCCCCATGGCCAAACAAAAAAATTTCGGAAGATTTTAGTGAGCGAGATAAACTTTTTTTTTTTTTTAGTGGAAAAACCTAAATGAAAGACTCCAGTCCCCTCTCCTCCAACTTCCACGGCATTGTACCGGGGGTTCAATGGCCTTTACTTTGGGATTGAAATAGTCTAATCTTGACGCCTTCCAATTAAAAACTGAATTAACCCACAGCCCCATCCCTCCCCCTAACTTGCAGCAAACCGACTCAAAGAAGGTTCTCTACACAAATAAGAAAGGGAGGGGGGAGCGTGATATACATCCTATATCATTTGATGTGTGTTTATCTCCGTAGACGGTCACAACAGGGATACGGCGCTGTCGCTATTCATCCTTCTGAGCACTTTCTGTGTCTGAGTGTGCTGCTTTTCCCGGTGCTAAATATTTTAATAAGCCCTGGAGATGAAAGCTACTCCCGCCTTCTTTAAATAATGGAGGAGGGCAGGCTGGGAGCCATCAGGTAGTGTATTCCCCTAACACACACCCGAAGAGCTCTCACCCGTTCTTTAGGGACAGCCCTCGGGCAGGGAGAGAACGATAGTGGCAGAGGGAGGGCGGGGGTCTGTATTAACGCGGGATGCTAGGGGACCCGACGACTTAGAGCGAGATGCCGGGGAAGGGGAGGGGGTGGGGGAGAGGAGAGTTGCTTTGTCAGCATTTCAAATCCCCTGAACCCTGGAGTATCTGAGGCTGTTAATCAAACACTCTTACTAGTCTGCAGAATGACGTAATGGCCCAGTATCCAGGCTTTATTCCCTGACACATGTCAGAGAAGGAGGGAGGAAGAGGAGAAAACATAATCCTCGAGCACCCGGAGAAGCGACACCTAACAGCGAGGCCGACCCCCAGCCTGGCCCCGATCTGGCGCCCCCAGCAAGAGGCTTCCTAGGGGGCGGCCCGGGGCGGGCAGGCGGAGAGGGGGAGACGGGAGGCGGCCCGGGGCGGGCAGGCGGAGAGGGGGACAGTTAGCCACCGGCCTTTCCGTCCTCCTTTGCCCTCGGCCCAGGCTGGAGGTTCTGGGCAACTTCTCCCTCGCTCCCCTCCGGGGTCTGTGGAGAAACTTCGCCGAAGTTCGCGCGACGGGGCTTCTGCGGACCCCGGCGGGGCTGCGGCTCCGCCGCCGGGGAACTGTCATCTCTGGCAGCTGCCGCCCGCGCGATGGGCAGGACCGAGCCCTCCGGAGAGGCCGGCGCGGAGAGGGCTGGGGTGGGGGGGAGCCCGGGGGGCCCGAGCCTCGGTGCGGGCCCGGAAACCCACAACAAACTTGGCGGGCAAAGGCCGAGAGCAACAGATCGGGAAACTGCAACAGGGTTTGCGGGAGAAACGGACAAGCCCCGCGCCGGAGTGTCTGCGGCTGCAGCCGCCGCCGCGACTCGGGCACCGCGGAGAGCCGCCCGCCGGCCGGCCGCAGGTGAGAGCCCTTCCCGCTCCCCTCGGCCGGCGCCCGCAGCCCCGCGCCGGATCGGAAAACTTTCCGCTCGCCGATTCCGGGGACCTCGGGCAGTTGCCACACTCGGGGCTCCCTCCTCGCCGCCGCGGCCGCAGGTGGGGGCGCGCAGCCCCCGGCTGTCCCGCTGTCCCCCGGGGAGCCCCCCGCGCACACACGCCTTCCCACTCGGCATCTCGGCGCGCAGGAAGCGGCATCTGCCCGAGCGGCTCCGGCGGCCCCGGGGGCCCGGCCTCCCCGCCAGCGGCCGATTGTTTACAAACACCGATAACCCGCAGAAGCTCGCACACGGACACGCACACGCAGCTCTGCCGGCGCCGGGCCCCGAGCCCCCCCTCCCGGAGCCCGTGCGGGCAGGGCAAGCGCCCGGGCCGGCCCGCGAGCGGGGCCGGCGCCAAAGACCCCAAAGCGAGCGAGCGGCATTTTTAGGAACTTACCAAACAAGTGCAGAGAAGGGAAGAGCGGAGCCCGGGTGAAGGAACCACGTTGGACTGAGGGAAGATTACAATACAGTCTATTTAGAGCGCATTACATCACCCCCCCTGGTGACGTCACGTGGGATTCCTGAACTTCTAAATCATTGCGGTCCGCTGGGGAGGGAGGGAGGCAGGCCGACAGGCCGAGAGCGAGGGCGGGGCGGGGCCGGCCCGGGCCCCGCCCCCGTCCCCGCCCCTCCCAGGGAGGCAGCCGGGCTACCGAGCGGACCCCGGGACCCGGCGGAAAGCCGCGGCCGCCAGCCGCGCAAGCAACAGCTTGCAGGGCCCGGCGCGGTGTGACGCGACTCCCCGACCTTAGCGGCGTGAGTCAGCTTGGAAACAGCCCTTCTGATTTCGGAGAGGGCTCCGGGGGAGGCCGGGAGGCTGGCGCGCCTCCCCCGCCGCGGCGGGGCAGAGAAGGGACGGACGGGGCCGGGGGACGGGGGCCGGGGGACGGACGGGGGACCGGGGACAGGGACGGACGGCGGGGGACGGGGACGGACGGACGGGGACAGGGGCCGGGGACGGACGGGGCCGGGACGACAGGGGACGGACGGGGGCCGGGGACCGGGGCCGGGGGACGGACGGGGCCGGGGGACGGACGGGGCCGGGGAACGGACGGGGGACGGACGGGGGACGGACGGGGGACGGGGGACGGGGGACGGGGGACGGGGGCCGGGGGACCGGGGACGGACGGGGGACGGACGGGGGCCGGGGGACGGACGGGGCCGGGGCCGGGGGCAGCGCCGACTCAGGACGGGACGGCCGCGGTGGGGGAGGGGAGAGAGCCCCCTCCCCGGCCGCCCAACCGGCGGATGCCCCGCGCCTTTCGGCGGCAGCAGTGACCGGTTAGGGGCGGCCCCTGGCTCCTCCAGGGGCCCAAGGCTCCTCGCGCCCGGCCGGGGGGCAGCTTGGTCCTCAACCCGAACTCCCGCCTGGGAGCTCCCCTCCCCCGACCCTCGGGCCAGACTTGGCCCCTTTACTGGAGGGACCGACCCCGGGACGCGCCCGGTGCGACCCCTGGCTCCCGTGGGAGAGGCCGCCCTGAGATAAAAAGTGCTTGTTCATCTCCAGCCGCAGCTCCTCTGGCTTCCCTGACCTGGATTTCTTTTCTGCAGTGGGCACCGGGGGTGGGGCTTGCAGGCAGGGCAAGGGGCGAAGTTTGGCTCTGCCCCTGCCCGAGCGGCAGCGAGCTCGCCGTCCGCCCGGCGATGCAAGGGCCGCGAAGGGCTCCGGGGCCGGGGAGGCTGCGGGCGCAGGAGCCCCGCAAGGTCTGCGCACATCCCCCCTCCCGGCTTTCCCGACGCCCCCCGCCCCTTATCCAGCGTCTTTCGCAGCAGAGCAGCCCTAAGGGAGGAGAGGTGCGAGGGCGCTGCTCCCGAGCCCTCTGCCCGCGTAACCGGGGGCTGGGCGGCCGCTAGTCTCAGCCCTTCCTCACCGCCTCTCTGCCCAGGCCACCTGAAGTCCGGGGGGAGGGGGAGGAGGGCCCCAAACAAGCACCAGGAAAGAAGCCCTTCCTTGAAAGCAGAGCCCCCTCCCCTGTAGCCTCAGCGAGCTCGGCAGGCAGCAAACTTCGACAGAAGCGGAGCCCACGCGGGGCCGAGCTCGGCGTCAGAGCCGGTGTCGTGTCCCCCGGCGTGGAGCGGAGAGCGGAGAGGGTGGGAATGGGAGAAACGCAGCCCTTGCAAGGTCCCGGCACCGGGGCGCTTGCCCTGGGTTGGCAGCAGCTCAGCGGTGAGAGGGGGAAATGGGGGAGAGTGGCCGTGGACTCAATCACTCCGTTAACTCTAGACGCCGGCACGCACGCCTTGTCCAGCCCACAGGCTCCCTCCACAGACCCGGTAGTGTGCCCTTGGGCGCCTTTCCCCGTCACGGCACCCCCCATGCTCGCTTTAGCGTGGTTCCAGCAGTATCCAATTGGCCACAACTTGGGAGCGGTACGTTGGGCATTGAAAGGCCCTGCACCACCTAGGGGTGACCCCACTGAAAAGCTCCCGACTTGTCTCCATTGTTTTGTTTGCGATGCTGATAATTCCCCAGACACCAGATACAGCTGCGGGAAATCCAAGTGCAAAAAGGCAGGCTGGTATTACATGTGGGAAGGGTGGAATAGCAAACCCCCGGCGCGAGAATAAGGGGCAGAGACTGGCACCTGCGCGCGGGCAGAGATCACGGGCTAGAGCCAGAGGCTCCCTCTGAGGGCGCTGAGACCAGGGCCTCCATCCTACAGATGAGAAAACGCCAAGTCACACAGCGAGTAAGTGTCTGAAGTGGAATTTGGAATAGTCTTCCCGGGCTCTCTCCATTACACCACAATGCCCTTAGCCTAAGGTCTGGGCCACTGATTGGAGTGGAGGGCAAGGAGAAAAGTAAGGGTGGAGAAATCCTGAGGGAAGAGGCAGAGGCAAGTCATACCTCCCACATAACCATCTACCACATTCTCTGTCTCTCTCTCTCTCCTTTTCTCTCTCTCTCTCTCCTTTTCTCTCTCTCTCTTTCCTTTTCTCTCTCTCTCTCCTCTCTCTATCTCTCTCTCTCTCTCTCTGTCACACACACACACTATATTTCACAGCAGAATTAGGCAGGTTCAGGCAATGGTTAAATGACTGGCCCCATGGAAGTCATTAAGGAGTTGGCGTCACCTTGGAGGGAGGTGTTAGGAAACACTTGCTCAGCTACCTTTGCTTACACCTTGACAACTGTCACTTTCTTGCCTTCCAGCTATTTCAAATCACCGAAGGAGGCGGAGTACAATGACTTGCTCCTCCCTCATTAGAATTCGGTCAAGAAAAGGGCCCCAGGAAATCATACAGCCTGGACTGAAGACATGGTGTTAAATTGGAAATAAGGCAGAAAGGTCTTGAATCAAAACTAAGTACTTCCTAGGAAAAGGAAAGGATTATATCTATTGACTTTCATGCAGGGTATTAGAAGAGCTGAGCAGGCCCAAATAGGGGCATGGGACTTGACCAGAAATCCTAGGACAGACATGAAGTATTTTGGAGTCATCTTTTCAGAGTTTAGGTGGAGTAGTTTCTCTCTGTCCCTGTCCCCTGTCTCTCTTTCTGTTTCTGTCTCTCTGACTCTGTATATGTCTCTGTGTCTCTATCTCTGTCACTCTGCCCCACCCTTCTCTCTCTTTTTGTCTCTTTCCTCCTCCTCTCCCCCCTCTCCTTTTCTCCCTCTCCCTCTCTTTTTCTGCATCTCCTCCCAAAAGTTCTTAGTTCTTCTCTTCTTAGGTGACCCTGAGAATCTAGCACAGGAATCAATAATTAATATATAACTATCTATTTTTTCCAAATTAATGTTTATATGTTTTGTTTTTAATGCCACCCACATTTCTCACTTAATCCCTCTCCTTTGCTTTCCCAAAGAACTGTTCTCTTAGAACAAAGCATAAAATGCGGACATAGTGATGCAAATTTGTAATCTGCTACTCAGTCTTTCCCTTTGTCTCTTTATCTCTTTCTGACTCAGTCTCTGTCTGTCTCTGTTTCACTAATTCTGTCTCTGTCTCTTTCTGTCTCTCTCTCTCCCTCTGTCTCCATCTCCTCCCAAAAGTTCCTTAGTTTTTTTCTTCTTAGGTGACCCTGAGAAGTGTAGCACAGAAATCAATAGTTAATATAACTATCTCCTTTTTTTCCCCCAAATTAATGTTTGTATTTTTGTTTTTATATCACCACATTTCTCACTTTATCCTTATCTTTCCCAAATAGGCATCTCTTAGAACAAAACGTAAAATATAGACACACTGGTGCAAAGTTGTAATCTGCTACTTTCTGTCTGTGTCTCTATGTATTTGCCTCTTTTTCTCCTTCCCTCCCTCTCATTTTTCTTCATCTCCTCCCAAAAGTTCTCCTTAATTCTTTTCTTCTTAGGTGACCCTGAGAAGTCTAGCAGAGGAATCAATAGTTAACATATGACGGTCTCCTTTTTCCCAAATGAATGTTTATATCTTTTGTTTTTATATCACCCACATTTCCCACTTTATCCTTGTCTTTCCCAAAGAACTATCTCTTAAAACAAAGCATAAAATACAGGCATGCTCGTGCAAACTAGTAATCTGCCACTCAGGAGGCTGAGGGGGGTAAATTGTTTGAGTTTGGGAGTTCCAAGATACTGTAGGGCTAAAACTTATTGGGTACCCATATGAAATCTGGCACCAACATGGTGAAATACCCCCTTTTTCCCCAGGAGTGTAACAAAATTAGCATGCTGATCAGCATCTGATCCCTGAAGGACCACTGTACCTCTAGGAAAGACAGGAAGACCTAGCCTAAAAAAAAAAGAAAAGAAAAGGAGGGGGGCCAAAAAATTACACAAAACATTAAAAAAAAATCTCACTTTATATGCATTGTTCCAGACTTATAGGGTTCCACCTCTTCAAAGAGGCAAGAGAAGATGTTTTCTTATTTTTCTTGTATGAGACATTATCTACATTTCCAAAAACCACTGGGCATTATATGTACAAGATGATTGTCAAGGATTTGTCATAAAGAAGGCATTTCTTGATGTATTTGAACATTTGGGAATAGCTAGGATTCCCCCCTGGCACCTCCAGTGCTGACTAGCTCTCTCCACATGTGCTGCGTCCATATGTCCATTAGTGAACTAAGCGCTTTCTGATCCACGTGCCCTATGGTTATCATTGCCCTGAATGATCTCCAGGTGTTTTGCCTGGAGAAGAGATGATTCTAGGGGACATGACAGCTGTCTTCAAGTTTTGGAAGGGCTATCATATGAAAAGGGGATTAACTTTGTTCCGCTTAGCCCCAGAGGGCAGGAATAGGATTAATGGTAGAAATTGCACTGGCTGCAGTTCTGAGCTCCACATTATAAGAAGCTTCCTAAAAATGAGAGTGCTTATAAGTGGCTGCCTCAGGAAGTAGGGCGTTCCCCCTCCCTATAGGTCTTTGAAGAAGAGTTAAACAATCACTTCTTGGTGATACTGTAAGCAGAGGGGAGTCTTTGGGGGTATAGTTGCACAGATGGGCTCTGGGGAGCCCATCCTGCTTGGAGATTCTGACATTCTGGAAATCAGTCCATCTCCTTCCCTCTGAGACCCAACTGGCACCTTGTACCAAGCTGGAAACGCCAGATGATTCGATAGGGCTTGCCATGGCTTCTCTTCATGGGCCCCACTAATCACAAGTTGACTGAAGCATTTTAAATTTGGGGGATTAATATACAGAAATCCCCTTTAAACCCAAGCCCATTAATTAAAGCCCATAATGTAAACAACATGTTCCTGGGAGATGTTTTTATACTCTAGACATAAGATGTCCACACAAGGTATCAGTGACTGCTCATATACCAGTAGTGATTGCATTTGACCCCAGTACGCTTTTTAAAGAACTGAGTCCCCTTAACCTTGTTTGACTCAATTTCCTCATTTGTAAGAGGAGTTGTAGACGAAATGGCAAACCACTTCAGGCTTTGCCAAGAAAGCCTCCGATGGGGTCACCGAGTCCCCACTGAGCAGCACAAATTCCCAGGGTTGTTGTGTGTACTAAATGAGGTTATATTTGTAAAGTGCTTTGCAAGCTTTAAAGAAATACTATAGAAACACTATAGCTCCGATTAACAATACTCTCTACCCTTTAAAATTATTTTGTATACTGTGTGGTTTCTTTTTTTTTTTTTTCCAATAATGCATTAAACTTTATTTTTTTTAATTAAAGCTTTTTATTTTTAAAACATATGCCTGGATAATTTTTTTCAACATTAACCTTTGCAAAACCTTATGTTCCAATTTTCTCCCCACTTATCAAACCCCTTCCCCTAGATGGCAAGTAATCCAATATATGTTAAATAGGGTAGAAATGTGTGTTAAATGCAATATATGCATACATATTTATACAATTGCTTTGCTGCACAAGAAAAAAATCAAATCAAACAGGGAAAAAAATGAGAAAGAAAATAAAATGCAAGCAAACAACAAAAAGAGTGAGAATATTATGTTATGAACCACACTCAGTTCCCACAGTCCTCTCTTTGGGCACAGATGGCTCTCTTCATCACAAGATCATTGGAATTGGCCCGAATCACCTCACTGTTGAAAACAGCCACATCCATCAGAATTGATCATTGTATAATCTTGTTGTTACCTCGTATAATGATCTCCTGGTTCTGCTCACTTCACTTAGTGTGTTCCTGAGGGCAGGGATTTTTTTTTCCTTTTTATACTTAATGTCTAGAACTATGCCTGACATATAGTAGATACTTTATAATCACCTCTCCTTTGAATTATCGCAGTAGTCTTCCTTTTTCCATTCTCTCCTCTCTATCCCAAACTCCGTAGACACACCAAAATCTTTTCCTAAAGCTCAATGTCTACTATGTTCTTCTGCTAAAAATCTTCAATGGCTCCTTCTAGGGAACCTCTAAGATAAAATATTAACTCCTCAGCTCATTATTTGAAGCCCTTCACAATCTTGCTCCAGCCTGCCTCTGTGAACCTATTTTAGATTACTCGCCATCATTCATTCTATATATTTTTCCTCACTATCCTTCTCTCCATATTTATCTTGTCTCTCCTCATTCCTCTGCTTTACTTCTACCCAGACCTTAGCTCAAAAAGGCTGAAGTCTCCCACTGCATCAGGGCCATCTCCAATCGTCTTGATCTATATCTGGCCACTGACCCAGATGGCTCTTGAGGGGAACATGAAGCGTTCCCTCACTTCACAGCCCTCCCTCACTTCAGTCCAATTTACTTGCATGTCACGGCACCATCTCCCTGATGTCATGGTCCTCTTGGAGACTGAACAACAAACAACAACAATATTTTTTTCTTAACAAACTTGGTTTCTCATCTCCTGCCTCCTTGTCCAAAATACATTCCCAACTCATTCTTAGCTTTTAGAACCCCTTGCTTCCAAATAACTATGGATATGTATACATACATTGAATTTAACATATACTTTACCATATTTAAATGTATTGCTCTACCTGCCATCTGAGGGGGGGGGGGGGGAGGGAAAGAGGGGAAAAGTTGGAACAGAAGGTTTTGCAAGGGTCAATGCTGAAAAATTGCCCATGCATATATTTGTAAATAAAAAGCTATAATAATAATAATAATAATAATAAAAGAATCCCCTGCTTCTTTGGGGGATGAACTCAGATAACACCTTCTTTGGAAGCCATCAGCTCTCCGTCTTGCATTTTCCTTTTATTTTTACACGTTGTATCCTCTAATGGAAAATAAGCTTCTTTAATTGTTTGTTTGGCATCCCTAATACCTTGCATGTATGTTCACATCCATGGGTATGTGTATGTACAGCTATGTATATGCATATGCCTATATATTAAACATATTCACAGATGTCTGTATATGAATGGTTTTCCAAGTGTTTTATTAAAGCTGAATACTAAATTATGACTTTGGGGATACCTGGTCTGGACACAGGATTTCACTGAGCTAAGGAAGGTTCAGGGTGGAAATTCCCTTCCAACCCTGTTACACACCAGCAAGTCATTTATAACTTATAGTCTTAGAATGCTGTGTGGGAGCTCTCAAAAGGTAAGTGACCTACCCAGAATCACATCCCTTTTGTGAATCAGAACAAGGATTCGTACCTAGGTTTTTCTGAACCTGGTCAGTTCTCCGTCCATCATGACACGCTATAAATAACAAAGTGAGAGATGGGAGGCCACCAACTCCAGACTCTTTGATTTATAGTCCAGGAAGTGAAACCCAGAGAGTTTAAGGAATTTGCCAAAAGTCCCATAGATCCTTAGCAATAGAGCTGAGACTTGAACCAAGGTTCTCTGATCCTAAAATCATGAACGGATCAGACACCAAATAAATGCCTGGGGATGAAATTCTAACCTCTGTGGAAAAGGTTTTATAAACCAGAGATCATAGTCAAACAATCTGATCAATAGATCCTGTAGGCTTTCAATTTCCTAAAATTTCTAGCTTGGATCCTGCTAGTGGTAACACCCAAAATTCCATCCTTTCCAGGTCTGCCTTATGGAAGTATAAGAAATGAGTCCCTTTAAAATTCAGGATCTATCCCATAATAGGACTCCAGGAATCAGGTTCAGGAGAACTTAAGTGAAATCCTTCTCTAATAGCCTGCCCTATCCCTATAAATAATTATCTTATTCACCACCTCATAAAAATTGATGTGTTTTTTCCCCCCTGGGAACTGGCTAGGTATCAGAAGTGTTGTCCATCCCAAAGGATGTTAGAATGTTAATATTCCTATAAAAATGACATTTGTCTTAATGAGTTTCATTCTTTCCTAAAAAAAAAAAAAAAATGATTAAAAAGAAAACTATTCAGATTTTTACTCTGGGATAACGTATGAGATTGGCACCTTGTCTGAATAATAGTCCCAGCTGGTATTGCTGCTTCAGCACCAGCACCAACACCAGCACCCCAACTGTACCCACACCACAAGATCAATGGTAAGTGGAAAGGAAAAATTTTACAGTGACTAGGAGTATGTTATGTAATGATGGCTCATTTGGACTAAAATATTATTGATGTCATGTAAATTAATATTTCACTCAGTCTGACTCAGAGTCTCATCTTCTATCATCATTAACCACATGTTTAACTCATGTCGTGCTGATGGGGAACGTGATTCTCATCTCTTAAGCACCTTGTTAGAATGATTCTGAAAAGTCTCGGCAGCTTTTAAATCAAATCGATCTCTAATTCCTTTTGCTCACTGATTCGTGTCTAAAACCTGTAAATTAACTTTCATCTCCAATCAGAGCATGACAATCCACAAAAAGGGGTCAGAAACATATTGTCTCTAATCACGGATTAAAAAAAAAAATACATACCTTTCTTGTTTCTCCACCCCCCCCAAAAAAAAATACTCCATTGAATCTGTAAGAAGTATATCCCAAATCTGGTAAAATTATCTGTTTTCTTCACATCTTTTAAGTTTATGACCCTTTATATTATGACAGAGCTAGTAGGAAAAATAACCTCTAAATTCAACCTTTGATTCAAAATGGTTATTAACAATTTTTACCTTAATATTCTAACCCAATTATTTTGGGGTATAGGGACTCTTTGTTGTTGTTGTTGTGAGAACCAAATTTATTATACTTATGACAATGCTTTTGTAAACTACAAAATACTATACAAATTAAAGTTTTTATTATTTAAACAATAAGAAAATATGAGGGACTCTTTTTAAAATATTACAGCGGTACGACCAAGTACATATCTCATGATTTCTTTAGAGCTAGATAGGAGTACACAGTAGGAGGAAGAGTATGGGACGTTGTAAAAAAGCTGAAGAAAATATTGCAAGACATGAATAACTTGGGAGAATAAAATGGAGACTGGAGAAAGGACGTGAGCTGTAAGGTAGTTATCCGTTGGACCAGCTCTAGAGAAAAGCCTTGGGGAGCTGGCCACAGAGTGCTGAGCACGTGGAGCCTCTGAGATTTCTGTCATCCGTGAACACTCCCGCATCTACGTGACCTCTCCCACGGCTGCTATCGTGTTCTGTTGTTCCCCGTTGGTAGAGTTGTACTATTCAGTGGCCAATGACTAGGAAAAGAGATGATGAGGAAAAGCTACTAGGAATTCAGTAATGTTGCAAAATGAGTTTTATTTTATGTAGCACATGATCTGGGAGAGTCCAATTTCCTTAGTCACCAATAAGCCTGATCCCCGGAGTGCAGATATTAGGTTCCTTAGCCCTAAGGAGCTATATATTTTCTAGAACTATATAAAACTTAGGAAGTCCCATTACTGTGCTTCCCACCATGAATGGAAGTTGATATCAATTAGTCAACCAGACTTCACTGGCTTCACGATGTTCCTTTTAGGCTTGGTGTCTGGCACATAAGAGACATTTAATAAATGTTTGTTGACTGTCTGTCTACTGGACTCTTCGTAGAGCTGTGAAACTTTGGCCAAGCTGTGCTTGGGTCCCAGGGTAGACACTGATGTCAACTGTTCCAAGGATGTTCCCGGGACCCTCATGGAAAGATGGGAAGCCCTCCAGATCTCTGTCGTTTTACAATGTCCTCTTCCAGTTGTGGAAGAGAGGGGAAGAGAAGAGATGAAGGATAATATCGAGAAGCAGGAATCTGTTCCTCTCTGTTGATCTTTTCAACCCTGATCAATGTTTCCTCAAAAGTTGGATGGAGCAAATCCTTCCTACTTGCTCCAATAATTTGGATTTTGAGTAACTCTCTGGCTTTCTACAGCTTTTCCAAGGTGCTATCAAGTCCCTCACACACAGAGAAGAGACTTCCTGTGCAACATCCCTGCAGTCATCCAGTGATTTTTAAATGTTTTTTCCACTTAGTCTCACCTGAGAAGTGTTGGATTAAATGGGATAAGGGGATTTTGATTCTATACACATTTATCACAATAGCATCTGTGTGTGTGTGTGTGTATGTGTGTATGTGTATATATATCTATATATATGAAAATGGAGAGGTAGAGAAAGATAAAGATTGGGAGTTATTGTATTTGACATTTAAAAAGTCACTGATCATCTCTGAGAGAGATGAATCCATAAGGGATGGAAGGAAACCCTTTATATACTTGAGACATTTTATTAATTCAGTCTATAGTTATTTATCATACTGAGAGACTTAATAAGCTGGATGAAACAAAATAGATTTTAAACCCCTTAACAATTACTGTGCGTCTTCCTCACAGCCTTGGGCCCGTAGCTTACACATTGGGAGTTCATTTAGAACTGTCCATGGTCTATGTCTTCCCCAAAAGCAGCCAGTAGCTCTCCTGATATCTTCCAGTAGGGCTTGCACCCCCATGGACGTTGTTCTCCAAAAAGTCATCAATGACATCCTCGTTCCCAAATCCAATGACCTTTTTTGATTGGCTGTACCATGCTTCTGGATCTTTATCTTTCCCTGGCTTTTGCTATTCTCTTATCCCACCTAATCTACTTCCTTTATTGTCTTCTAGTTAACTTTCTGACCCTTTAAGGTCAGGGAGTCTAAGTCAGAGGACTGATTTCAAGTTCTCACTCTGAAATTTACTGAATGTAGATCTTGAGATATATCAGTTAATCCCTCTGAGGTTTAGTTTCCTCATCTCTAAAATGGGTATAATATTCCTACTTCTTGCCTCCCAGAATTGTGGTAAGGAAAGTGCTTCATAAACCTTAAAATACTATGTAAGGGTAAAGTATTTTTATTGCTATGATTTTGCTCTTGGGGGTCTATTTTTGCTAAGGATTACAGAACTTAGATTTGGAAGAGTCCTTGGAGGCAATCTAGTCCAATTCATTCATTTTGTAGCTGAGGAACTGAAACCTAGAAAAATGGCCAGGCCAGAGGCATTACTGGAAGCTAGTTCTTCCTGACCCCAAATCCAAGGCTCCATTCCCTGGGCTGCACTACCCCCAATCCCAGGCCAGAATGGAAGCTTCTTGAGGGCAAAGCCCATGTCTACATTTGGAATCACCCTAGACCTCTGAACACAGGATGTACTTAATCAAATCTTCTTGGGTTTGTTGTCACTGAATTTAGACTTTAGCTCAGGGACATATGGCTCTCAATGACGCAATCATTGCATCAAGCTTGTCCTTTTGTGATGAATTCTAAGTCTAGCCATAAATGCTTGATGATACCACCATTTGATGTGATGTGTAAGATCACGTATATTGTTAGTGACTGGAAACACACTTTACCAGCATAGCCTTCTATACCCCAATTTTTCCTTTTTTTTTTTTTTTTTTTTTTTTTTTTTGCTGAGGCAATTGGGAGTAAGTGACTTGCCCAGGGTCACACAGCTACAAAGTGTTAAGTGTCTGAGGGCAGATTTGAACCCAGATCCTTCTGACTTTAGGGCTGGTGCTCTACCCACTGCACAGGTTAGCTGCCCCTCCACATATTATTCTGCCTCATATACCTCAGCTTCTTAAACCATGAGTCAAGACTTGTAACTGAAGGCAGGAGTCACGAAATTATGATTTGTTATCAGTAAATGTTTAATTTCTACACCAATTTTATATACCTTTATACCCAGGGTAACATAAACATTTCTCAGGCAAAAAAGGAGTTGCTAGTGGAAAGAGTTTAAGAAACCCTGTTCTTTACTATCATTATGGCCTAGAGAGGAGAACACTCTATTGCTATGACATGAGTAACTCAGTCTTATTGAAAATAACAATAAACATAATGATAATAGCATTTATATAGTACCTTCTACTTGCCAAGCACTTTGAAAAGTATGTTACAAATGTTGCTTCATCCTCAAATGACACTGGGAGATAGGTGTCTTCTCATCTCCATTTTACAGTTGAAGAAACTGAGGCACCCAGGTTAAATGACTTACCCAGGGATTAAGCGTCTGAGGTCACATTTGAATCCAGGTGTTCCTCTAGCTGCATCTTGGGCATTGTTTCCTTCGGTTTCCTTCTGGTTGACAACTTTGGATTCACCCCAAATCCATCTCTCATTGTCATCTCTCCCATCTCTTAGTATCTCTCCCATTTCCCTTTTCTCTCCATACATCCCATGATCTCTCTGATTCACAGCCTCGTCCCATCTCATCAGTGCTATTGCCATGGTCTCCTGAGCAGTCTCTTCTTCCAGGCTCTCCTTTCTCCAGTTCCTCCTCCACTGAGTCACCACAATGACAGCCCTGAAGCATAGAGCTGACCACATCATTTTCTTGCTCAATGAACTCCAGGGTGTTGTGATATGGGAGCCACCTGCCAGTGGCTGCTGGGGATCCAGCAGAATGGATCCTTTCATATCTGAGGATGAGGATGAGGATGAGGATGAGGATGAGGATGAGGATGAGGATGAGGATGAGGATGAGGATGAGGATGAGGATGAGGATGAGGATGAGGATGAGGATGATACAAGGAAACTAAGAGGCTGTTACATTCTCTGACCTCTTCCCTCTGCCTCCAATTTATTTTCCCAGTCCACAAGCAACACCTGTGTCAGTAAAGGCTGCTTTGCAGCTCCTCCAGGTGTTATGATCCACAGCTGTGGAGGCTTTAGGAGAACTGACCTGCCCCTTCACCCAGACATGGTCCTTAACACCAGGGGCTCCCCATGATGTCCAGAATCAAATACAAACCCTTGTATTTCTCATTCACACCTCTTCCCAGTCTGGTCCCCTCCCAACTCCCCATCCCATTCTCTTTACTCTTGTTACGGGTCAGAAATAGGATCCCATCTCCTGCCTCCATCCTCTGCCCAGGAAGTTCTTCCTCCTCATTGCCGTCTCCAAGCCCAGCTCACTCACTGTCTCGCCTGCTCCTTTCCCTCTCCTCGACCACTACCAAACTTCCCTGACATTTGCTTTTTTTTTTTTTAATTATAACTTTTTATTGCCAGAACCCATGCCAGGGTAATTTTTTACAACATTATCCCTTGCACTCACTTCTGTTCCGATTTTTCCCCTCCCTCCCTCCACCCCCTCCCCTATATATGTTAAATATGCTTTTTAAAAATGCTTGACATTTGCTTTTAATCTATTTCTGGTTGCACATCTCTCTCCCGATAGAAGGGGCAGAAGAAAATACTACAGCCCCAATACCTGGCAGAGTCTGGCATGAGGTGTGTGCTTGGTGCCCGCTGATTGATCCATTCATCCAAGCCTCTTGGCTCCCTTCCCCAGGAGTTTTTAATTTCCCCTTGGAGGATGGAGGCAAAGATTGGGGCTGGGGAGTAACTAGTGAGTAGTCATAGCATCACAGAATCATGCATTTAGAGCCAGAAGGGGCCAATTAACCAAACAAGGACCCCACGTTAGGAACCTTAGTCTAAATTATGGGAAAACAGAGCTAGAGCCGGAAGGGACCTTAGACATTCCTAGTTCAGCCTTTTTCTTTTACAGATGAGGAAACTGAGGCAAGACAAATCTAGGGGATTTCCAGGTCACACAAGTGGACCAAGTGATAGCACAGAGATCATCCATGTCTGAAGGAGAAAGATGAGTTGGGAAGCTGGTAGGGAAACAAAACAGTAGCTGGACAGGGCTTCCTTCATTTCAGTGGCTGTCTCTGGCGGCTTGTTCTGGTTGGAGCTATTTATTTAAGACAATGGGAGCAGAAACCCAGAGGAACTGAGCACAGGAGTCGGGGTTAAGTTAGTTTCTTATCACTGGGGTTTCTTTGAGGCTCTGTGGGTCTTTCTGTGCTGAGCAGTTAAGATACACAAAGGAACAATAGAACTAAAAACTCTAGTCGTCCTGTGACGTCGGAACACAGTTATGTTTTATTCTAGCTTCTGGAGAGAGAATTTTTCTATACTAAGACATAACAGCGATACTGATGGTTCAGAAGATACAGACAAGTCATGAGAAGTCATTAGTAGTGATTTATCGGTTCTGGGTCCTATTTTTCAATGTCTACCAGCTATGAAAGTGGTTGCATATGATCCTGGATGACTCTAAACTTGGGGGATGCTCTCTGGATGCATGATGAGCCTGGCTAGATGGATGTGAACAGAAACTAGGCCCAGAAACAATTCTCACAGTATCTGAGAGACAGCCGGCTAGGTCAAAATGACTGAAATCCCTTCCATAGCAAACCCAGCCGGGGGTCCCATAGTCTTTGAAGCCCTCCAGTGAGGGTAGCCCACTGATCCCTTCCTTAAGAAGCAGAACTGGCCCTCCGAGGCTGGGTTTGCTGGCCATGGAGGCCCCTTCTGTGGATTTCTTGTACCGTGGCCAATGGGATGCACACAGAGACTTTCCTGAGACAAACGTGAAAGATGACTTGTTTTTACTTATTCTTTCATAGGGAGCTTAGCAGTAGACTTGCCGCACCGGGTCTAGCTCTTGCCGTGGAAAAGATCCAGCTCTCCTCCAGGCCAGAACAAAAGAGAGAAGGGTTTTGTCTTCCTGGTGCTGGCGCTGACCCAAGGGGCCCATCCAGATGGGAGCCTGGTGTTTCCTTATCTTTTCATGTTGGAGGTACCGTATCCTCCTTAGCTGTGTTCTCACCAGCCTCTTCTTCTGGACTACAGCTGCCATCACTCACTCCACTGTCACAAGGGTGAATGACGGCCTCTTTGGAGATGGGGACCACTTTGTAAATCAGCCACCAGGAGCTGTTTATACAACTGATGGATGGCTCACAGCCACACATATGGAAGCCAAACCTTCGTTGTGAATGTTCTCTCTCTCTCCTTCTCTGGCTGCCTCTTTCTCTGCATCTCTATATCTCTGTCTCTGCCTTTCTGTCTCTTTCTGTTTCTTTCTTACTGTGTCTCTTTATCTCTCTGTCTTTGTTTCTGCCTTTCTGTCTCTTTCTGTCTATCTCTGTCTTTCTGTCTCTTTCTCTGGTTCTTTCTTTGTCTCTCACTGTGTCTCTTTCTCTGTTTCTGTGTATTTCTTTTCTTTACACCAGGGGACTAGGGTTCTAATTACAATTGGGTTTATATATTTATATAATAGGATTATATCATATATATATATATATATGATTAAATAAATAAATATATATATATATATAATTTATTTATTTAATCATATATATATATATATATATATATATATATATATATATATATATATATGGTTATATAATAACCAGGGGGAAATCACTCTCCTTCACCTGGCCTCCATTTTCTCAACTGTGAACCGAGGGGTTGGGTCAGTTGATCCTTACCTTTTTCTACAATGCTAAGCCTTCTTCATCCTATGGCTTTCACATTATTGCTTTATTAGCTTTGATCCCAGGTGCTGCAGTGGCTAGAGTGCTGGACCTGGAGTGTGGAAGCCCTTTGTTCAAATCTAGTTTCAGATATTTCCTGGCTGTGTGACCTTTAGCAAGTAAATTAACTTTCTATTTACCCCAGCTTCCTCATCTGTAAAATAGGGGTAATAATAGCATCAACCTCCTAGAGATGCTGTGATGCTTAAATGAGATCATTGGAAAGCGCTGAGCAGGGAGTTTGATACATGGTAAGTACTATATAAATGTTAGCTATCATCATCATTATCCCCATAGGGACAGCCAGGTGGGGCAGTGGATAGAGCACCAGCCCTGAAGTTAGGAGGATCTGAGTTCAAATCTGGTCTCAGGCACTTAACACTTCCTGGCTGTGTGATTCTGGGCAAGTCACTTAACCCCAATTGCCTCAGGAAAAAAAAAAATCATTATCACCATCATTATCATCATCATCCTCAGTATTATGCTAGCTGGGCAATCCTAGGTGAGTTGCTTTCATTCATTTCAGCCTTAGTTTCTCCATCTGGGGATAACAGCAGCACAGCACTCCCAGGGTTGATATGAGAATCAACCGAGAAAATTTAAAGTTCACTGAGAACCTTAAAATACAATATCAATGGCAGCTTTTACTATTGAAATGTGTGATTCAGCCAGGTTTTTGAGTCGTAAATTATCACATATCAATTAACCACTTAACCCTCTAGTTCAAGGCACTCCACTGAACAAGAAACTATCTCCAGAGAGAATTAGATCTTAGGAATATAAGAATGACTCTTGAGAATAAATCCAAAGGAAATGTGGGTTAAAGAAAAAATCAATATGGTCTTTCATTTGTTTGCTTTAAAAAGAAAAGCCCTTTGGGACTAAAAGACAAGGTATCTGTGAGAAAGGGAAAATAAGTCTACGCGACTAAAAAGAGAGACAACAGATGATAGCTTCGTTCCTTTGGCGATACCTGACATCTCCACCCCTTTGTACTATTTTTCCGCCTGCCACAAAGCAAAAAAAAAGCTACGATAGCTGCCCCAGAGTTAGTCTTGTTTTAGAAAATAAAAAAGAAACTGCAATTAAAATGATTAAACTTGGTAAAACAGACACAGGAAACATATAGAAAAAAATATTTCCTGTGTGCTAAGCCTCTGATCCCATTAAGTACTTAAATAATGTCTTCCTGACATCACGACTCTATAAATAACATGTTACTTTCATATTTATGACATCAAGAGATTATATTACGAGTTTTGTGGAAAAAATGTTTAATTTGCAATTTTTAAATGACACGACGCAGCTTGGTATATATTACGGAATCAGATGCATATGGCACACCGGCTAGCTTTGGATTTGATTATAAACACCTTCCAACAGGTGCAAAAACACCCGCTAAAAACAAAAACAAAATAAAAAAAAAATAAACTATCTTATAACACTAAAAGCCTAGCTGCACTCCATCCAAAAAGAAAAAAAAAAAAAAAGCCTATATATGTATTGCCTTACCACATCCTACTTTCTAAAGCTTTATCTAAGTCTTGTTGGGCGCCAGGCCATGTATCTATAAGCCTTTGTATTTTCTGATTAAAAGGAAATAAGTGTGGAATGATGTTTGCTGCAGTGGGCTGCCAAAAACTGGGTCCATAATCCATCATTAAAATGTGACAGTATCTGGCTAAAAAGGAGGTGGGGGCAGGGAGAGATAGCAATCCAGAAAAGTGCACCTTATTTGCAAATAGGTTCAGGCAATCCTGTTGGATGGAGGTTCTTTATAGAACCAACACTCCTCCCAGTTTAATTAACTAGATGATGGCTCTGTGAATACAATGGATTTCTGGTTGGAGCTTTATTTTCCACAGCTGATATTGGGTTGCACCATGGGGCAAAGGGCACATGGCCCTAATTCCAGGGGCCTGGTCCAACCCGTGTTCTTTCTTGTTGACGTGAATGAATGAAGGAGCATGTATTAAGTGCTTACTATGTGGCAATAAGCGTTGTAGACACAAATCCAAGCTAGCAAGATGGCCCCTGCGCTTCTGTTCTCATGGGGGAAGGCAATACCTAGAGCATACTAATGCCCAAGGAGGTCTTTTCGACAGAGAAGCTAGAAGGATGGCCCTCGGGTCATAGCATAATTGATTAACGAGCCCTTTAGAGATGGTAGTGATGGTAGTGATAATTTGATTACTATTCTCAGAGGTAGGGTTGGACAAGGGGAGAAAGGAAAATTATTGCATGAACTCATTGCATAAAAATGGCAAGGAACTAGTGTGGTGGGTCTGGATCCAGGCTAGACACAATGAATGCTGGTTAATCAAAAGCCACTCAGGGTCTGAAATGAGGGGGCAGAAGGAACTCGAGTTCCAGAGGTCAGAGGTGGAGGCTGGCACATAGATTGAAAAAGCCAGGATGTAGCCTGGCAGGGCTGGGTTCTGGTTAAGAAAATATGATTCAGAAAAGGTTACAGGTAAATCTACATCGTGATAGCATTTAAGTATCCTTTTTTAAATGTGTTATATTTTATTCATTTTGAATTCAAATTCAAAATGAAAAAGAATATTTCCACATACACAGCACATGATAAAAAGATGATTCAGTATAAAACTGTGAATTTCCATTTCACATTGTTTCATAAAAAAAAAAAAACCACTATGCAATAAATACTATGCACTTTTCTTTTGTTTGTTTTTAGGTAAATATACATAGTGATAGCATTTAAGTATCTTTTTTTGTAATGCATTGTAAAAATTTTATTCATTTTGAACTTAAATTCAAAAAGAAAAAGAATATTTCCATATGCACAGCACATGATAAAAAGAGGATTCAGTATATAAAACTGTGAATTTCCATTTCACATTAATTTAAAAAAACACTATGCAATAAATACTATGCACTTTTCTTTTGTTTGTTTTTTTAATAATAGCTTTTTATTTTTAAAATACATGCAAAGATAGTTTTCAACATTCACTCTTACAAAACCTTGTGTTCCAAATTGAGAACCCTCCCTTTTCCCCATTCCCTCTCCTAGATGGCAAGTCATCCAATAGAGATTAAACATGTGCAATTCTTCTAAACATACTTACACATTTATCATGCAGCACAAGAAAAATCAGATCAAAGAGGAAAAAAATGAGAAAGGAAAAAAAAAAACCAAGTAAACAACAACAAAAATGTAAATACTAAATGTGATCCACATTTACTCCTCATAGTCCTCTTTCTGGATATACATGGCTCTCTCCATCACGAGTCTTATATAGTCTTCTTTTTTTTTTTTTTCATCAATGATTTATTTTTATTTTTTATTGAAGTTTTTTTTTATTTTTAAAACATATGCAAGGATAAATTTTCAACATTGACCCTTGAAAAACTTTGCATTTCCCCCTCCCTTCCCTTCCCTTTCTCCCCTAGATGGCAAGTAATCCAATATATGTTAAATATGGTAAAATATATATATATATATATATATAAAATTCAATATAAACATATACATTTACAATTATCTTACTGCACAAGGAAAATCAAATCAAACCAGAAAAAAAATGAGAAAAAAATAAAATTCAAGCAAACTATAATAAAAAGAATAAAAATGCTATGTTGTGATCCACTTTCACTTCTCACAGTCGTCTCTCTGGGTGTAGATGATTCTCTTTATCACAAGATCATTGGAAGTGGTCTGAATCATCTCATAGTTGAAAAGAATCACACCCATCAGAATTGATCTTTGTATAATCTTCTTGTTGTCTTGTATAATGATCTCCTGGTTCTGCTCATTTCACTTAACATCAGTTCATGTAAATCTCTCCAGGCTTCTCTGAAATCATCCTGCTGATTGTTTCTTATAGAACAATAATATTCCATAACGTTCAAATACCACAATTTATGCAGCCATTCTCCAAAATGTGGGCATCCAATCAGTTTCCAGTTGCTTGCCACTGCAAATAGGGCTGCCATAAACATTTTTGCTCATGTGGGTCCCTTTCCCTCCTTTAAGATCTCTTTGGGATACAGGCCCAGTAGAAACAGATCAAAAGGTCTGGCACAGTTTGATAGCCCTTTGAGCATAGTGCCAAATTGCTCTCCAGAATGGTTGGATCTGTTCACAATTCCACCAACAATGTATCAGTATCCCAGTTTTCCCACATCCCCTCCAACCTTCATCATTATCTTTTCCTGTCATCTTAACCAATTTGAGAGCTGTGTGTAGTGGTACCTTAGAGTCATCTTCATTTGTATTTCTCTGAGCAATAGTGATTTAAAGCAACTTTTCATGTGACTAAAAATGGTTTCAGTTTCTTCATCTGAAAATTATCTGTTCATATCCTTTGACCATTTATCAATTGGACAATGGCTTGAATTCTTATAAATTTGAGTCAATTCTCTACATATTTGAGAAATGAGACCTTTATCAGAACCTTTAAAAAGTGTTTTCCCAATTTATCGCCTCCCTTCTAATCTTGTCTGCATTAGTTTTGTTTGTACCAAAACTTTTTACCTTAATATGATCAAAATTATCTTTTTTGTGTTCAGTAATGATCTTCTATTCTTCTTTGGTCACAAATTCCTTTCTTTTCCACAGATCTGAGGAGTAAACTATCCTAATGTTCTTCTAATTTGCTTATCATAGCACTCTTTATGTCTAAATCATCAACTCATTTCCATCTTATCTTGGTATATGATGTTAGGTGTGGCTTAATTCCTGGTTTCTGACAAACTAGTTTTCAATTTTCCCAGTTTTGTCAATATTTATCCCAATAGTGAGTTCTTATCACAAAAGCTGGGGTCTTTGGTTTTGTCAAACGCGAGGTTACTACAGTCATTGACTTTTTTGTCCTGTGAACCTAACCTATTCCACTGATTGACTGTTCCTTAGCCAGTACCAAATAGTTTTGATGACCACTGCTTTATAGTAGTTTTAGGTTTGGCACAGCTAGGCCATCTTCATTTGCATTTTTTTCATTAATTTCCTTGAAATCCTTGATCTTTTGTACTTCCAAATGAACTTTGTTATTATTTTTCCTAGATCTATAAAATAATTTATTGGGAGTTTGATTGGTATGGCACTGAATAAGTAGATTAATTCAGGTATTGTCATTTTTATTATATTCGCTCAGCCTACCCATGAGCACTTGATATTTTTCCAATTGATTGGATCTGACTTTATTTGTGTGGAAAGATCTTTGCAGTTGTGTTCATATAGTTCCTTATTTTGCCTTGACAGATAGACTCCCAAATATTTTATATTATCAACAGTTATTTTAAATGGAATTTCTCTTTGTATCTCTTGCTGTTGGACTTTGTTGATGAAAGGATATGTTGATGATATATAAAAATGCTGATGATTTATGTAGATTTATTCTGTATCCTTCAAATTTGCTAAAGTTGTGAATTGTTTTTAGTTGATTCTCTAAGTATACATCCTATTATCAGCAAAGAGTGATAATTATAATTATAATTATGCACTGTTTTCAAAGCCATCCTGCTTTTCTGTGCTTTCTTCTAAGTTTTCTTTTTGTTTTGTTTTCTTAAGTGTATTTTTTCTCCTCCATCTCTCCCCACTTGCCCTAGAGAAAGCTGCCATTAGACACATACATATAACCATATTATACATCAATTTATCAGTTCTTCCTCGGAAGCGGATAGCATCTTCCTTCATAGGTCCTTTGGAAGTTAATTTGAGTATTTAAAATATTCAAAATGACTTCATAGTTCAAAGTTGTATATGCAAGCATCTTGAAGACAGGAACTATTGAAGTTTTGTTTTAATATCCCCTCACAGCTAGCACAGTCCCTGGCACACAGTATCATTTAGAGATTATCAGGTAGCATAGTGCATAGAGTGCTGATATAGGAATTATGAATATCAGAATTCAAATCCTGCCTGAGATATTCCCCAACCATGTGACATTGGACAAATTAGTCAACCTCTGTCTGCCTTAGTTTCCTCATCTGTAAAAATGAAGACCCAAACAATGGCCTGAATTGCCACCACACAATCCCGGTGCTCTTCATGAAAGAGAATCCACAAATCGTCCACCAAGAACAGTCTGAGGGAGAAGTCTTTGTTGCAAATATACTCTCCTCTTCACCTAATCCCATTCACATCCTTGGGATGGGGGTCTCCCAATGTAGAATCAGATTGGAAAAGCCCAGAAAAATAGCAAAGAGATTTCAGACTTGGGGAAAGGGATTTCAGTGAGTTTTGTGTGGCACTTCCTGCCCTTTGAGGTGAGGCTGAATTATGGGATCTAAGCATCTGAGGAGATGCAAAGATCAGTAAGGAAGATGTGGGGTTTTTCTTCTCTGAGAAGAGTTCCAAAGAGAACCTCTTCAATCAGCATTTATTCAGTGACTTCTATGTACTGCCCTGGGCCCTGGGGATACAAAATCAAAAACTGGAACAATCTCTGCCTTCACAGAGGTTTGTAGAGCTTAAGCTCTACATGGGAGGACATCATATACACATATAGATATAAAATACATGTCAAAGACTACAAGGGAATTGGAGGTGGGAGGTGAAGGAGCACTAACAGCTGAAGGAACTAGGAAAGGCTGTGAGGGGGAGGGAGATTTTGACACATATTCCCAGTGCAAAAAACTAGTCTATTCAATGTCATAGAATGAACGAAGCATTGATTATGCACTTACTGTGTACAAAGCAGTGTACTGAGAGCTGGGGCTATGAATAGACAAGCTAGACAGTCTCTGCTCTCACAGAGGATGTTCTACAGGAAGAACAAAAGCTCCAGCTGGCCAGGATGTGCAGAGGGAGGAAGGGGAATGGAGAGGAAGGTTAGAGCAAGGCTGGGAAGAGTTCTAAAAAGATAAAAACTTTTAGGTACCCAGAGACTTTCACAGAAAAATTTCTTGCAAAAGTAAATAGTATATTTATGTGTATATATGTGTGCGCAGGTATACATGCACGTGCAAGACAAATAACAAAATACTGGGTTAATTCCTAGATTAGTAGAAAAAATTAAAATAAAATAAAAATAAAAATAAATGACTAGTCTTTTGAAGTGGTAATAATAAAAGGGGCAGCTGGGTACTTAGAATGCTCCTTTTTTTTTCCCTCTGAGGCAATTGGGGTTAAGTGACTTGCCCAGAGTCACACAGCTAGGAAATGTTAAGTGTCTGAGGTCAGATTTGAACTCAGGTCCTCCTGACTTCCAAGCGCTGCTTTTGACATCAGAAAGACCTCAATTCAAGTCCTGTATCCAACACATAATTGTGTAATTATGGGTAAGTATTCTCCAAGCCTCAGATAAGTCCCTAGAAACTAACTACTATGTCACAAGGGAGGTGAAATCTGCAGTGAAGGAAATTCTCTCACCTGGGAGTTCCCTGGGTTAATAAAATCACGGCTCCTTTCTATAGTCATGTAAATAACAATCAAAATAAGCCATCTGGAAAACCCTTTCGAGTTTGCAAAACACTTTCTATCATATTGTCTCATTGTGTCTCACAGCATGCCTTTGTGCTATAAATATTACCTGTTTTTCAGATGAGGAAACCAAGACTGAGAGAGTTTTAGTGACTTTTCCATAATTAGTCAATTAAGCATTTATTAAGCACCTACTACATGCCAGGCAGGGACAACTAGGGAGTATCATAGTGCTCAGAGCATTAGGCTTGGAATCAGGAAAACTGATTCATGAGTTCAAATCCAGCCTCAGACACTCACCAACCAGGTGACCCTGGGCATGTCATTTCTTTGCCTCAGTTTCCTTATCTGTAAAATAAACAGAAGGCAATAGCAAACCAATCCAGCATCTTTGCCAACACAAGCGGAATGGCTGAACAAGAAGAAGAACAGAGTTTAATTGAGTAGAGGGTCATGTGGTTCAGAAGGAATCTTCTGAAATCAGCTGAAGGATAGAGTGAGAACAGCCACATTGTAGGAGTGCAAAGGTGAGGTGCTGAGGGCTTGTACAGACCAGTGAGTCAGGGACGGAGGAGGGAAGGGGCACATGGGACAGATGTGGCGAAAATAAAATGAACAAGCCTTGGCCACAGATTGCGAGGGAGTGAGCAATCAAGGATGACCCCTACATGAGGAACCACGGTGGTTGGGAGGATGGCTGTACTTAACAGGAGCAGGGAAATCAGAAAAAGGTTTAGAGGGAAAGATAAGGAGCTCCAGTTTGGGGCAGGTGGTAGTTAAGGTGTCTATTGCCTAGGAGGCAATTGGAGGTTTTTTAGGAGACATCAGGGCTGGATAAGTAGATTTGAAAATCATATGCTTAGATTATTCATTGAATCCATGGGAGCTGATGAGATCACTGAGCGAAATACTATTGAGGGAGGAGAGAAGGGCTCTTTAGCAATTCAGCAAAGCAGAAGGAATAACAACAGCCAGACTGGGAAGTCCCCCAGTTAGTAAGCATTGGAGGTAATATTTAAACCCAAGTATTCCTGATTGGAGAAGAGGAAACTGAGGCACACAGATTAAATAAATTCCCTAGAGTCACACAGGTGTTAAGTCTCAAATCTCAAATTCAAACCCAGTTCCTCAGACTCCAAATCCATCCATCTTTCCACCACCCCCACACTGCTTCTCAAATTCAGAGCAGTCACTCATGTTCAGTAACCTGGGGCAAAATTGGAAAATTATGAGTCTTAACTTTTTTTTTTCCCACAAAGACAGCCCTTCAAAGATGTGAAGACAAGGATCATGTCTCCCCGGTGTATACGCTTGAAGTCTGATAAATGAGGAACGGGAAGTTTAGACCTCAATCAATCTCCAGAACGTAAAGGAAAGAAGAAAACATAATGAGGGGAGATAAGCCGACAAAAAAGGAAATAAAGAAAAATGAGAGAAGATGGAAGCTTACCGAGCCGCCAGCTCCCGTCTGATCCCTTTTTCTACTGCAGATATGGACACAGCCCATTAATGTTTGCAGATCTCTGGGCTCCAGGGCTGCTCCAGAACCAGGAGGGAGATAGGGCTGCTCATCCCGAGGAGGCTGGCTTTCTAGGGGGAAGGAATCCCCTTGGTGTTGTCTCCCTAAGTTCAAGAGTGTCTATGGGATTGCCAGTGGCCTTCCAATTCTGTTACCCGGTGTCAGCCTGACTTAGTTATGGCTCTGTCCCAATAGAATGTAAGTTCCTTGAGGCCCCAAACTAATTTTTTCCCCTTTTATCTCTCTAGTGCTCAGAAGACAGTAGATTGTTAAGAAATATTTGCTGCATTGGGTTGGATCCCACTTGATCCCTATTAAGGAAAATCATTATCTTCTCCACTTTACAGATGACTAAACTATGGCCCAGTTAGATAATCAACAAGCATTTATTAAGCACCTACTGTGTTCCTATCTCTTGTACTAAGAAGAAGGAGGCAGTCCCTCCCGGCTTGTAAGGAGCTAGTGTTTTCAATGACTAAATGACTTGCCCAAGATTATCTTGGTATTAAATCCTGGTTCAGGGTCAGAGAAATTTTCTGGAAGGGACCCTGGCAATGGTCTAGGAAATGAAAGCTCACAGAGAATCAATGTCTCGCCCAAGATCACTCATATTTGCTCCAGGTTCTTGGTGTCCACAGTCAGGCTCTTCTGGAGGCATCAGGCAAACAAGTGGCTTGGCTCGGGGACAAGGTCTCACAGCCCAATGATAGCAAAGCCCGGTTCAAACTCAAGGTTTCTCAGTCTCAAGTTGTAGTTGTAGGACTTTTCCCAGTCAGTAAAATGTCTTTATAAGACAGAACAGAAGACACACAGGAGATGTTAGAGGAGGAAGAGAAGTTGGAGAAAGGAGCCGAGGAATGGGAAGTCATCCTTCACTCATCAGAGGACCTTCTGATACACACTTACTGACTGTGGGGAGCTAGGCGCCCCAGCCAACACGGGAAAGAATGGGAAAATGTCAGGGGAAAAGAAAGAAAACTGTTCTAGAAAACAATTTAGAATTATATAAACAGCCATTAAGCTGTTTACACCCTGAGAGCAAACAATCTTACATCCACCAAAGAGCAAATAAGTGCCTACTAAGTGCTGGCATTGTGCTAGGAACTGAGGATACACAGAAAGTATCCTAACTCAGGAGCTTACTTTCTAATGGAACCAAAGGGGAAAAAAAAAAAAAGAAATATAATACCTAGCATTTATCTCGCACGTTAAGGTTTTCAAGGTGCTTTACAAATATTTCTCTTTATCTTTACAATAATCCTAGAGATAAGTGCTATGATTATTCCCATTTTACAGATGAGGAAACTCAATTGATTTGGCCAGGGTCACATAGCTAGTAAATATCTAGGGCCATATTTGAATTCCACATTTCCCAATTCCATGCCCAGTATTTTTGTCTATCCACTATGCCTACATGTACAAAAATACTTGTAGCCACACTTTTTGTGGTCAAAACAAAACAAAACAAAGAAACAAAAAAACACAACTCAATAATTCCTAGCTGTGTGACCCTGGCAAGTATCTTAACCCAATTGCCTCAGGGAAAAAAAATAACACCCAAAAAAACTAATGCCTGTAGCTTAATGTCTGTCTTAAACACTTGTGATCTATTAATGAAATAAAATATTGTTTATGCCATTTAAATGCTAAAATTGGGGGACTTGGGAAACCAAGAGTTAACGAACTGATGCAGAGAACCAGGAACTAATATATTTGATGCTGACAATAATGTAAATGGAAAGGACACAAATTAAAGGGAGCCCTGGATATTCCAATGACCGATCTTGGTGCTAGAGGACAGAGGAAGAAACCCTCGTCCCTCTTGAGGAGATGCTGTGCCCCTTTGTGAAGGGCTCCCTGAGGTCAGGGACTGCCTTTTCTCTTTGACAGCTCTCCCTTGGGGATAGAGGAAGGAGGAGCCATCCCCCAGCCCACCACCATTTGTTTCAAAATAGGTTCAGATACTCTCGGACAATTTTCTACTTCAACGAAGAGAGTGCCCTACCTAGAGTTAGGAAAACCCGAATTGAAATCCACCCCCAGACACTTCAGGCTGTGTAACCCTGGCAAATCATTTCATCCCCGTTTCTCCCACTGCAATATGGGGATCATAAAAGTATGCATTTCACACTGAGATACCTGGAAAGTGTTTCCCACAGTGCCTGGCACACAGTAGGCACTTATGAAATGCTTGCTGATTGATTAATTTGGTGGAATAAATAGAGGATGACAAGTAGAGACTATTACATGATCAGATGTGATCAATAAATTGGGTTTGTTTAATAATAATTATAAATAATAAAATAATTGTTTAATAATAATCACAAATATATAATTATAAAATAATTGTTTAACAATAAATAATAATAATTAATATGATTAAATATAATAATAATATAAAAATAATAATAAATATAAGTAATTCCATATTTATATAGTGCCTACTATATACCAGACTCCACACTTTATAATCATCATGTCATTTAATCCTCATATCAACTCTATAAGGTAGTTGCTATAATTATCCCCATTTTATAGATGAGGGAAACTGAGGCAAGCAAAGGCTTCATGACATGCTTAAGGTCACATGGCTAGTGATATGTAAAGCTAGATTTGAACTCTGGTCTTCCATCTACTTATCTGTTATAAAGAGAGAAGCGTCCCCAAGGAGCATATAGGAGAAAGATATATCCAGAAACATCTGTGGTAATACGGACAGCATCCGTAAAGCTTTAAAAAAAAGACAATAATTCGGTACCATTAGAAATAAAGAGAAAGACTAAAGCTGGCTCTTTGTACAGTAAACGCTCCATTCACTCACAGTGTAAGAGACCTTGGAGGAAGCCAAGTATTCAGGGAGCAGAAGAGGGCCAGGAAGGACACCATGGAAGCTGCCATGGCTCTGTAGCATCACATGCTTCGGAGCTCAGATTTAAGGACCTGTGGCACATCCCACCTCCCTGCTTCTGCATAGGCTGTGCCCTGTGTTTGAAATTCACTCTTTTCAGCCTCTTAGAATCCCTGGCTCCCTTCAAAGTACATTTCAGGGGTTGCCTATTTTCTGGATCCTGCCAATAGTTAATACTCTCTTCCATTTGAAATGACTTTGCATGCATTTACATTTCCTTATCTGCGTACTTGTTGTATCCCTCAATAGAACATAAGCTCTTTGAAGGCAGGAACTGCTTTATTTTTGTCATTCATATGGGGCTTGGCCACATAGTAGGCTCTTGCTTTTTTTTTTTTTTAACTTAATTGAATAAACCAAAATTTCCCCAGAGAAGAAAAGAATAAGGGGTTTGTTAAACTATGTCCAGATGATGGAAATGTCCCCTAAGAATATCTAGTTCCTTCCTATTACTCTGGGCTCACTGCTGATTTTCAAAATTTTGGATTTCCAAAGAAGTTATCTCCCAGGAGGGAGTTTCCTCCATTCAGATGAATGAAATCTATTTTTGCGCTAAGTGTATCTTTTATTTCAAATGGATTAATTGGCATTCTGATTGATAAGTGAGGCTCTTAGGAGCTTGGCTCACTGGAAACCTGATAACAGTTGAATTTCTGGGCTTACTAGGTCAAATGTTGGATGCTTGCAATCTCCACCCAAATATGGCTAATCTAGTCCTAAGAACATTAATTAAGCTCTTACTTTTATGATGCTTTTAAAGTCTGCAAACTTCTTTGCATCCATTATCTCCTATAGTTTAGGCTCCCTGGTAGGTGGTAGGGATCCTCCCAGGAAAACAAGTCTTTACCTTCAAGTACCTTCTCTTCTCCAGTTATCCTCTCTGATCAGTCCTCTGGAGCCATTCTCTCACCTGCAGCTGGGACCTTCCAAATATTTCAGAATGCTTAAAAGAAAGACAAGGTCAGTGTCTAGACTATCAAACTTAACTTGAACTCTGCTGTCAGCTGCCTGAAGAGCCCTTCTAGACTCAGAGTATCTGTTTAATTTGGGGGTTTTTCCTCTATGGCCTCACGAAAATATTTCTTGGGTAGCCAGCTATAAAGATCAACCATCAGGGGAAAAATCTGACTGTCCCATGCTATATGTCTAGCTTCTCTGATCGGTTAGTCATTCCTAAGGCTGCCACCCAGACTTGGGAAGCACAAGAAGGGAAGCTCTCTCTCTCTCTCTCTCTCTCTCTCTCTCTCTCTCTCTCTCTCTCTCTTTTTATTATAGCTTTTTTATTTACATGGGTGATTTTTCAGCATTGACAGTTGCCATACCTTTTCTTCCAACTTTTTCCCTCCTTCCCCCAAGTCCTCCCCCAGATGGCAGGTTGACCAATACATGTTAAATATGTTAAAGTTAAATACAATATATGTAAACATGTCCAAACAGTTATTTTGCTGCACAAGAAGAACCGGACTCTGAAATAGTGAATAATTAGCCTGTGAAGGAAATCCAAAATGCAGGCGGACAAAAATAAAGGGATTGGGGATTCTATGTTGTGGTTCATAGTCATCTCCCAGAGTTCTTTCTGTGGGTGTAGCTGGTTCAGTTCATTACTGTTCTATTGGAACCGATTTGGTTCATCTCATTGTTGAAGAGGGTCGCGTCCATCAGAATTGATCATCATATAATATTGTTGTTGAAGTATATAATGATCAGGGAAGTTCTCTTGATCTGAATTTCAACAGACTGAAGCAGAAGGAAGCTTTGCCCATACCCAGAGATTACAGTCAAGAGAGGCATCTTTCAGAATCCAGAAGGGTTTTTTTTTTTTTTTCCTTTTAAATAAACAAGGGATGCTAGAAATTGGAAGCTCAAAGAGAAAGCCTTCTGGGGGAGAGGGGGAAGGGCATTTTGGGGAGAGGGGGAAGGGCATTTTTGGGAGAGTGATCATTAATTTGTTTCATTCCCACTTTAGTTTGGTTATTAGCAGACAGAATCTGAGTTAAGTGCAGAGAACTGGTGATTATTACTACCGGCGCTGGAAAGGACCCCTTTGGGGAGAGGCCATTGAAGTCAGGAGTCAAACGCTATCTTCCTGCACTTTCATACTGCTGAACAATTAATTAACTTATCAGGGGGAATATTGTTCTCCCTGAGACTTATTAACAGTCTGATTCATCCACAAAGCCCCCAGGCCATCATCAATTGCCTCATAATCATACAGAAGAAAAATAGGCTAAGTGTGCATTCTTGCTTAATACCCCTAAGAAGATAATCTTTGGCCTGGGCCTTTGTTCAAAAAATATCTCTATTGAGAGTTTAAAAAAAAAAAAATTCCCTCCCACTTGACATGAAATATGGCCCATCGAGGAACCAGTGGGAGTAAATTACAGAGACTCCAGGATCCCCAGATTAAGAAGAGAAGCTGGACTTTCTCAGAAACACACAAATCATTCCGCTGTAACCCAAGAGTGCAGCCAATGGGTTATCAGGGCAGGGCTCCAAGTGCCCCGGTTAATACAGACCAGAAAGGAGACCCTTCCTTCAATGAGAAAGGGGGTGGGGGCGGCCTCTCGGCCCTCAGGAGCCCAGCAGAAAGGGGTTTGTTACATCCATGGTACCAGTGGGATGGGTATGAAGGGTGCTGGGGGATTTAGAGGGATGGATGATTGGAAGCTGACTCCTCCCCAGCACACACAAAAATACATCTTAGAGAGATGGCTCTTTATCCAAAAACAATCAGCCCATTTAAAAAACGTCAATAGCGCCTTCTGCAGGAAGCCTCAGCCCGAGGCATTGCTTTGGGATGATTTTCTACTAAAGCCCCAAATCAGGGGGAGACTCAGAATTTACAGTCAGAGGGGAATTAAAATGCCAAGGGCTGTTCCACTGCACTGCTTTGGAGCAAGATGTATCCACAGCAAGCGTCCCAATCTTTTGTCTTTTTATTTCAAATTCATGGCACTAGGTGAGAAAGATGGAGAGCTGGTTTGTCCTAACAACATTTTCTGTTTACCTACAGAAGGAAGTCTCCAAAAACTATGGGATTTCCATTGTATTATTATTTTTTTTTTTTTGCTAATTGTTCAGTTGTACAGTTTTTTTCCCCCTTGGGTTCTTTGGATAAGGGAATTAAATTTATTTTTGCAGCCTAAACTTCTTTAGAGTGAAAAACATAGTAAAAAACCTGGATTGGATTGCTCATATCCTGGGACCTGGGACAAATTATTTCACTTCTCTGGGTCTCAGATCTCTAATCTGTAAAATGAGATGAATGAACTCAAAAGTCACTTCTGGTTTTAAATAGGACCTTATGAAATAATGGAGGCCCATGATATAAAAAAAAAACAAAACAAAACATACAGATCTTAACCCATTATAGGAAGCGAGAGGAAGTGAGGGGGAGTTTTTCCCTAGTCAATGTGCTTGGGTTCATTAGGTGGATTTGCCTTTCGAATTCCGAGGGTTCATCTGTCCTACCGGCCTGCCATTGCTTCTGGTGACTTCAAATTAAGACTCTGGCCCCAGAGCTCCGAGAACAGAAGATGCTGCTACTAAATTTTCTACGTGTCTGATCTCGGGTCTTGGAAGTCACAAATCCTGCATCCTTAGCTCAGAGCTGCAGCGGGTTTAGTGACCCTGCCTGGATGATCTAATTTCTTTGTTCCAGAAACTTAGTCAAATGTGGTCAGTTTTACTTCTAAATGTTCAAAAGATATTTTGGGAAGTTGTTGTTTTTCTTTTTTAATAAAATATGTGCATTGAGATCCATACCTGACTGATGACATGTTTAAGGGCCAATGTCCAGTCCAATCCAATAAACATTTACTAAGCTCATGCTATGTACATGCTGGACATATGAAAGTGGAAACATATCATCCCTGTCCACAAGTTACTGTTATTCTATTTGAGGAATACAGCATGCACACAGATTAGTAAGTACTATATGTGTGTACGTGTATGTATGTATGTATGTACATATATACACGCACAGAGATAGATGGAAAGAGAAATATATAGATAGATGGATAGAGAGACCGATAGATAGACAGAGGGTTGGATGGTTAGAGACAGACAGACAGATAATAGAGAGTCTAGAGAAGAACATGACAAATTACTGCCCTATCTTTGCAAAAAACAACCATGGACAAAAATAGTGTTACCTAGAATCTGACACAATTGAATGAATGAACAACAATGTACAAAGCAATTTCAAGATGGTAAAGCTCCAAAACTGTGGGAATTAACAGAGGCATTGAGTGGTAGGTAATACCTGAGTTTAGTCTTGAATGGCACTAGGGATGAAGAGAGAGAGGTAAAAATGGGGGTCAGTCCAGGAATGCTGGACAGACTGCAGGGTTATGGAGGTGAGAGACGGAATCCTAAATTCAGGGAACAGCAATCAGGCCCATGTGGCTGCTCACACTGAAAGAGGGATGGTAATATACAATAAGTCTGGAAAGATGGATTGGATCCAGTTTGTGAAAAGGTACAAATGCCCACAAAAGGGTTCCTGTTTTATCCTAGATGTAATAGGGATCCCTTGAAGATTTTCAAGAAGGGAAATGTCACATTAGACCTGTGTTTTAAAAATATGAATTTAGTGGCCACATGGAGGGATGATTAAGGAAGAGAGAGAGTGAAAGCAAGAGACTTTTTTTTCCCCCCAGTTCTGGGCAAGAGAACTAATGTCCTTATTAGCTAATAAAAACATATGCTTTCTCTATTTCTCTTTTTTTTTCTCTCTCTCTCCCCCCCTTTTTTTCTTTCTTTCTTTCTTTCTATCTTTCTTTCTCTCTCTCTCTCCTCCCTCTCCCTCTCTCTTTCTCCCCCTCTCTCCTTCTCTCTCTCTCTCTCCTCTCTCTCTCTCTCTCTCTCTCTCTCTCTCTCTCTCTCCCCCTCCCCCTCCCTCCTTTTCTCTGTTTGCATATGCATGTGTATAACTGATCTAAAAAACACTTAAGACTGAGACTCCAGCACCTGGCCTTTAGTCTCTGCTTTGCTGTTAAGAAGCTCTGTGATCTCCTTGATTCTCTGGACCTTAATTTCCTCATGTGCAAAAAGAGGTTAGAATAGATGTTGAGAGAAATATTCTCTTGATTCTTCTCCTGCACATATAAACTTCAAAGAGGAAAACGAGAGGCAGGTAAGTAGCCTACTGATATTAGACATGATTCAGGAAGACCCTTTGAAAATCATTTAAAATCTCATCCTCCATTTTCTCATCTGTAAAATGGGAATAAAAATAACACTTCTTTCCTAAGGTTGGTAGGCAAATCAAATGAAATAATAGGTACAGGACTTTGTAAACCTTCTAGCACAATGTAAATATTAGCTATTATTATTATTATTAGTGCTGCTATTACACTCAGCAGCAAAGCTATTTAGGTTAGAGAATGGCATCATGGGCCCTCTGAGAGCAAAGAGCCACCATGTCCTCCAAGGTATGGTGAGGAAGATAATGGATGCTGCCAGATCAAAGTCCCTCCAATAAGACCATCAAATGGTCTACCGGTGACTGGAGACTCTTTGAAGTATAGCACAGAAGCTACTATTGGTCGATCTGATAACAATCACAGATGTTTGCTGTCTTCCTGGATCATGTACCTATCCAAGATGGGAGAAGAATCTCCCATGATTTATCCAACAAGTTGATCAGTGCCCTCTGCTGGTGATCCATTTGACCATAAATGTTACTGCCTCTGGAAAGTATTGTGAAAATTTGTGATGTTTGGGGCTATGAATTATGAATTATAAATCTGAGTGGCAGAAGTAGTACTGTTACTGCTGTTGATAGAAGAAGGCAAGGACTTCAGAAGAAAAAAAATAAGATCTGAATCTTATAGTGGGACTCGGATAAATTTCTAGACTACAACTTAAATCATAAGAATGATGGACTCCGGGTGGGGGTGGAATACCGCTAACAAGGGCTGTTGAAAATGTATTTGACTGGAGTCTTATAAATATAATTAAATGAATCAGTTTTAAACTGAGATAGAGGAGGAAAAATGCCTAGTAAATATATCTAGAGGAATACCATTGAGAGGAGCTAAAATAATAATAAAATATAATGGTCGCTCACTCCGAGTTCAGATTTCCTTTCCTATGGAAACCTTATCTATTCCTGTCAGTTGTTGTTGACCTCCACATTAAAACAAAAAAAATTATACTATCTCTATTTTGTATGTACTTACTACATTCATATAGTTTCTCTAATTTAAAATGGAGGAATAGGTGAATTTTTAAAAAATAACTTAAGTACTTCTGTGTGCTAAAACCTTTGGGAGTAGGAGCTGATGTATTTTTGTCTTTGCATTCTTAGTGCTTTGACACATAATAGGTGCTCATTCAACACTTCTAATAAATTAGAGTGAATTGAGTGGTGAGCTTTTATTTGGCCTGGGTTGTTTTTCTTTTTTTTTAATCATTACCAAAGAGAGAAATACTAATTTTTTTGTTCATTCTGAATTCACTTTGTTCATTTTTTATTTTGGTAATTTGATTCAAGTCTGTTTTTTGTGGGCTTATTTAAAGATTCATTGATTTTTTTTTTAGACTTTCAAAAAATTAGGCTTTTGGTTATCAATTCTAGCCTTTTTGTTGATTTCCTTTTTTCTTTTCTCATTTTCAAGATCTCTTTTTGAGTTTTCTAATTTGATGACTATTGAGGTTTTTTAAGTATCATGCTCAGTTCATTAATCTTTTCTTTTTTCTCTTTTGCTAATGTATATTTTCAGAGATAGGATTTTTCTTCCAAGGACCAGCTTTAGAGGAATCTCAAAAATTTTGGTATGTTATCTCATTGCTATCATTCTCTCTTACAATTATTAGCTGCTTCTCTGATTTGTTCTTTGACCCACTCATTATTCAAAATGTCATTACTTCAGCTCCTTTTAGGCCCTATCTTTTGCCTGTATTTAATTGTCATTTTATTGAAACATAGTCTGGAAAGGATATGTTTAATATTTCTACTTTTCTACATTAATTTATACTCTATGCAGTAATGGATAATACATTTTTGTAAAGGTACTGTCCAGTGATAAGAATGTGTATGTTCTTTAATGTTCCCATTCAGAAGAGATCATAAATCTTTCAGATCTAATATTCCCCAAAGTCAATTCATTTCTATAATTTCTTTTTATTTTTTCTATTGGATTTATACAGGCTCAGAGGAACATTAATAACAGCTGCAATTATTGTATGGCCATATATATCTTCTTTCCATTTTAATTAGCTTTTCCTCCATAAGTTTGTTGTACCATTGAAGGGTAGATTAATAGTATAATAATATAGTTTCTGTTATTTCGACAATTATTTTATTTGTCTTATTTCACTAAGATAATATAGAAAATTATCCATTTTAATAACCTTTCTGGACAATGTACATTTAATTATATTTTTAGTCTTATTTCATAAGGATCATGTTTGAAGTAATTAAATGCCATTTTAAATATAATACCTGGATTCTATGGCAATTTTGTACTTGAATAATATGATATTAAAAAGAACTGCTATTTTCAGATGATTCATTGTTTGATGACTAGGGACAAAAGCCATATTTTAACATCATCATTGAGGCTTAGGTTAGATAACTATGCTATGAGATAATTGATTAGAACTTATGAATAAGGTCATTAGATATTAAAAAGAACTGCAATATAGATGTTCAAGAGAAGAACAAGGAAAAAGCATCACAAATACCTAGTATCCCTAATCATTTTAAGAGGACATTACAGACTTGACTAACTTTGCATGAAATCTGAATTAGGAAATATTAATCAAGTCATGTTAAGATTTTAATGAAGAGGACTAAGTAGCTAAGAGCATAGATCAAGTTGAAAAATTGAGTCCACTGAAAATGATCTATATCCCTAAGTCTTTAAAATTGCAAAGATCCAGTACTTAATGACTTGTACATAGGACCTTTGCAATGAGACGAAACTAGAGAAAATATGCACATGTATGTTAGTTTTACTGTTGAAGCAGGGACTAGTGTAATATAATTATGAATCAGTTGAAATTTTGAGTTCCTATGAAAAATGATTTTTCACCTAGTCCTAGTATTCAAATGCATCAGTCTTCACACTTGTTCCATAAAGGACCCTTTTGGACAAAAGCACTAAGAAATATGCCCTCTATTGTCATTTTTCCTTGTCATTTTTATCATTATTAGAGCAGTTAGAGTGATTCTGCATAAACAGAGGGTTCAAGAGCAAGTCAATTATATAGAGATGATGTTTAAAAAATACGTAGGTAAGTGCATATTTCCCCCCCACCCTTACCCAGGAGAGGGAGAAAGGATTAGAGTGAGAAAAATTATGTTACATAAAAGAGGGAAATGGTACAGGGTGGGCTTGAATCTCATTTATATCTAAATTGGTGCAAAAAAGAAAAAATACATATAGATGTGTGTGTGTATGTGTGTGTGTGTGTGTGTGTGTGTGTGTGTGTGTTGTATTCAATTGGTTTTAGAAATTTATCTTAACAGGGAAGTAGATTGGGAAGGGGATACGAGAAAGTAGAGGTAATAAAAAGGAGGACAAATAAGGCAGTGGTCAGAAGTAAAACAGACTTTAAAGGAGGGACAGGATAAAAAGAAAAAAGGATAAATAGAAGAACATAGGATGGAAGGAAATATATAGTAATCATAACCGTGAATATGAATGGGATGAACTCATCCATAAATCAGAAGTGGATAGCAAAATTGATTAGAAATCAAAATCCAGCAATATGTTGTTTACAAGAAACATATTTAAAACAGGCACACAGTTTAAAAAAAAAAAAAAGGAAATAGAATCGAATTTATTATGCTTCAGCCGAAGCAAAAAAGGCATAAGTAGCAATCATAAATCTAACTAAGACAGATAAGAAAGGAAACTACATATTGCTAAAAAGGCACCATAGACAATGAGGTAACAGCAGTACTAATCATATATATACCAAATGGCATTGCATCCAGATTCTTAAAGGAAAAATTAAATAACTTACAAGAGGAAATAGTAAAACTAAATAGCAGGAGACCTCCACCTTCCTGTTTCAGAGCTAGAAAAATCTAACTATAAAATAAACTAAAAAGATGTCAAGGAGATGAATAGATTCCTAGAAAAGCTAAATATGATAGACCTCTGGAGAAAAATGAATGGGAATAAAAAAGAACATACCTCTTTCTTAGCTGTACATGGCACCTTCACAAAAAGTGGCCACATGTTAAAGCATAAAAACCTCACAAACAAATGAAGAAAAGCACAAATATCAATTGCACCCTTTTCACAGAATAATACAATAAAAATTACATGTAATAAAGGGCAGTGGAAGCATAGACTAAGAATGGATTGGAAATCAAATGATGTCATCTTAAAGAATGAATGGGTCAAAGAACAAATCATATAAACAATCAATAATTTCATTAAAGATAAGAACAATAATGAGACAACATGCCAAAATTTGTGGGATGTAACTAAAGCAGTACTGTGGGGGAAAATTATATCTCTAAATGCATATGTACATCAATAAGAAAGAGAAAGAGCTGATCAATGAATTGGGCTTCAACTAAAAAGAAAGGGGGGTGAGACAGTGAGGTGGTGCAGTGGATGGAGCATCAGCCCTTAAGTCACAAGGACCTGAGTTCAAATTTGACCTCAGACACTTAACACTTCCTAGCTGTGTGACCCTGGGCAAGTCACTTAACCCTATTTGCCTTAGCAAAAGGAAAAAAAAAAGTCTTAAAAAAAAAACCTTGAAAAAGAACAAATTAAAAATTCCCAATTACATGCCAGAATGGAAATCTGGAAAACCAAAAAAGTGATTAATAAAATTAAAAACAAAAAAATTCCAAAACAAAAAACCTCTAACCCATTGACCCCATTGAAATAAAGTAGAAAGTGAAGTGATTCTATGAAAAACCCAATAAAATAAAGCATTGGTTAATTTAATTTAAAAAAAAGCAAAACCAAATTATCTGAATCAAAAATTAAAAGGATAAATGCACCTTTAATGAAGATAAAGTTAAGTCAATTATTAGGAGATCCTTTGCTCAATTATATGCCAGTAAAATTGACAATCTAAGTGAAATGGATGAACATATACATATAAATTGCCCAGATTAACAGGAAGTCAATTCAGATCAGAAAAATCCAATACTTAAATAACCCTGTTTTAGAAAAAGAAATTGAACAAACTATTCATGAGCTCCCGAAGAAAAAAATCTCCAGGACCAGATGGATTCACAGATGAATTCTGCCAAACATTTAAGGAACAATTAATCCCAATACTAAGCGAAATCTAAGAATGAGACCTACCAAATTCCTCTTATGATATAAATAAATCTCCCTAAACCAGGGAGAGCAAAAACAGAAAAAGAAAACCATAGAGTAATTTTCTTAATATCAATGCAAATATAAAATACTATTGTTGCTGTTCAGTTATACATGACTTCATAATAGCATGAACGACAGCCTGCCAGACTCTTTTATCCTTCACTATTTCTCAAAGGCTTATAGTCATTGTTTCCATGATACCCTCTAGTCATCTCATCCTCTGCCATCCCCTTCTCCTTTTGCCTTCTATCTTTATCAACATCAGAGTCCTGTTTTCTCATTATGAAAGCCATGAATGTAAGATTGGTTCAATATTAGGAGAACTATGAGCACAAACCATGTCATTAACAATAATCAAAAAAAAAAAAGTGATTATAATTATGAGGAAGGCCTGAAACTCTAAAACTCCTTGAAGGACAGATTCTCCTTGAATCCTGCCTCAGTAAAGACCCCACCCAAGCACAAACAGCTTCATTCTGTTACCTAGGTGGGGCTGGTCGAGTCCTGAGCTGGAGAATTCTAGCCTTTGACAAAATACTACACGCCTTCCTGTTAAAAACATGAACAAGTATAGGAACCAAGGGAACTTTTCTTAAAATGATAAGCAATATCTAAAACCACAAATAAACATTGTCTGTTGTTGGTTAGTTCAGTAGTGACTCACGACCCCTTTGGGGGATTTTCTTGACAAAGAAACTGCAGGGATTTGCCAATCCTCATCTTTCTTAACAGTCTCCGTTAAAGGGTAGTTCAAGTCCTATGTAGCAAAATTGTTTATAGAAGCTCTTTTTGTGATAGCAAAGAATTAAAAATGGAGAGAATGCCCATCATCTGAAGGATGCATGAACAAGTTGTTGTATACGATTGTGATGGGATACTATTGCACTCTAATAAATGATAAGCAGGATGATTTCAGAAAAACCAAGAAAGATTTCTGTGAACTCATGGAAAGTGATCAGAACCGGGAGAACATTATACACAATAACAGCAATTTTGTAAAGATGATCAACAGTGAAAGACTTAGCTATTCTGATTGAGACAACGAGCTAAGACAATTCCAAAAGACCTATGATAAAAAATGCTGGAGAAGAGAAACAAATTCAGGAGAAAGACAGGTCCCCAAACATGTCTCTAATTTGCAACTTGTGTCACTAGAGACTTCTAGGAATTCCCCCCCACCCCCAACCCCTGACTGAGTTTGGGGATTCCCACTTTTGGTTGAGATAAGGTATCTCATTTCCAATAGGAAAGTTTATTCACTCTGTCTCTTGTCTAATCTATTTAGTTTCTTTTATTTCAGTTGCCTATCTACTTAGATAAATAGGTTTCTATGCTATTCACTATTTATGATAGTCTTTTTTGTAATTAGCATTTGGTGGGTAGGAGTCAAACCTTTAGATAGTGGCTACACTCTTTCCTCTTGAAGGGATAGAGACCAAGGAGGCTTCTGGAACCTAAAATTTATTTCTCCTAGATGAGCAATATTTTAGGGGGCAAACCCCTCTTTGCAGAAAGCAAAGTGACCAGTATAGCAGAGCCAACCTCTTTCTTTCCTCTGGGCAGGAATCAATCTCCCTTGGAGAGGAGTTGGTGAGATTCCAGAGATTTCTATCATTCCCTTTTTGCGAATTTATTTATATATTTAGATAACCCATGTGACTATACATAAGTATACATAAACTACATGAGCAAAGTACACACACACACACACACACACACACACACACATACACATGAAACGGAACTATGGATCTAATCCCACATAACTGTGATAAAATTTCTCTTTTTCAGCCTATTTCTACTTTGAAAGATAGTCTTGATTTAGCCCCTGCAATCCTTCCCTAAATTAAATTATCTGCTTTTACAAGATAAAGAATCCTGCTTGGTGATTCCTCATCCACCATACAGGCCTTCTGAGCAGGCTTTGAACTCTTAAGAAGGAATATTGGGAAATGATGGGTTTCAACAGAACATTATCAAAGTCTGAGTGGACTCTGGGAGTTTTGCTGCTCTTTCCACTTTTTATGATGTCATTGACTCATTCTGTACTGGCCATAAGACCCAATGAGTTTTTCATTGCTGTTGAGCAATAGTACAGTTAAAGTCACTGGGCCAGCCTTTGACTGCTTTTTTTCATGCTCCTGAGATCCAATTGTAAGACAATGGGCCATGCCCTGGGAGGTCTCTCAGCTAACCTTAAACTGTGCTTCATCTATTCCAAGGCAGACTTGCCACCATGAACATCCCTCTAGGGACCAGTGAGGATATTCAATCTCCAAAGAGAAATAAAGCCACATCAACAGCATATAAAGCATTGGTTATTTAGAGCAGAGAGCAGCAAAAAGGTTATTGTTTCTCCTTTAATTATTGATGCTCTCTGAATAAGAAAAAAAATTGGAATCTCAGGAAACCACTTAGAAAGAACATGGTCAAAGGTTTTAAAAGCAGTTCATCAAAACTATGGACTGAGTGACCACTGGCATGGTTTCTTCGTGGGAAGTAACTGAAATTATCCTACTTCCCTCATCCTCGTCCAGCCTAGTCAGTGATAACTCTCCCAAATTCCCTACAAGAAAGTCTAGTCTCACCACGGCTGTGAGAAATGCCCAGTATAGATGGGTCTATACTGACAGAGCAACGATGTTCAGGCAGGAGTGGCCAGATCAGCTGTGGTAATGTCACAGGATCCAAGAAGTAGGAACCCAAGTGCTCTTTCAATCCAGTCTCATTCCCTTGGAAACTGCTATGCTCTCCCAGCTCACCTTCACTTCTTGGACTTTGCTCAAGCAAAGTCCTTCTACAGGAGGTCTTTCTTATTCCTCCATTCTCTAGGATCTTCCCCAAACCCCTTTGTGTAGGGGTAGTCACCCATTCAACTTACTTCACTTAACCTGGAGAACGCTATAAAATGAGAACGTCTCCATCGAATCAAATAAGGGCATTAGAAAATGTGGGAAATCCTTGAAAGCCATTTGATGAAATGGACTGATGCTCCACAAGAGATGTCTTATTCTTTGGGTAAGGAGTGAACTGGATTGAAGCGAGGGAGGGCACCGGCCTCACTTTCTCCTCCGGAGCCATCTAGGTTCAGTCGCAAGATATAGACCAATGGAGATGGCCCTGGATGTAGTGGGAGACTTTGGCTTTTTTAAGTTAGTCTTAATAAATGTTTTTGTTTGTTTGTTTTAGATTGCTGTTAGTGACTTGCTGAGTCCCTCTGACCACATTTGTTGTACATCTTCTATGTCAGGTCACATAATCCCATTTCTCCATCATCGACCTATTGCCTCTGGACCTTCCTAGAGGAGACACCTCTCAGCGGTAGCCTTTCCCATATCCTCAGCTTGAAAAAACTCAGCCTATGCCATTGTGTCGAGGATGAGGTGTCCCTAGACCACGACAGGTGTGAGAGGAATATTATACAAAAGAAACCCAAGGAACACGGGATACGGGTCTCTTGTCTTCCTCAATTACCCCCTGAGAGTGAGTCAGGGAATGTTACTTCTCCCTTTCCCTGCAGAAAAAGGACGCTTCTACTGTTTTTAATGGAGAAGCATTTAACTGATGTTTGCCACTGAAATCCAGTCTAAATTTTTAAAAATAAATGAAAGATAATGGTTCTCAGAGCCATAAACAACATCGAGGGTTGACAAAGGACAAAGCACCAGGTGAAGCAGATTGCTTTTGGGGAGCAAATTGCCTAAATGGATCGACAAAACATTTTCAAGCAGCTGATACCATGTCTGCTGCAGGCTTGGCTGAAATTGTAATTCCCATTGGTTTGGGTCAGAGCATTCTCACAGACATTTAAATTGGCTGAGCATTGTAGTCAAGAGGTGATGATGGATGGTAATGCACCAAGTTAAGAGAAGACAGTGGTGGGTGCCAAAAGACAGAGATGGGCAACGGCTGCCCTGACTTTGGAAAGGGGAAGAGAGATCAGTTCCGGAAACCACAGCCCAAGGAACTAGACATTAATTCCCAGCAAAATGCTAATAGGGATTCTTAAACAGAGGGTTTGTAAACACTGGGAAAAGGAAGGCATCATGGGTGGCAACCGACATCGCTAAGGGACAGCTTGTGTCATCTCTCTATCAGCCTCATTTTCCGTATTGTAGAGTCACAAGACCGATCCCTTCCTCCTCTGAATCTTCAGGCGTGGGTGTGGGTGGTTTCTGTACATTCTCTCAAGCTGGAAAGGACTTTGAGATGAGATGGTTTGCCAGGGCCTCCCGCCTCAGCTCTGGCTTGACAAAAATTCTGTGATTCACCAAGAGCAAGAGATGGATTTTTTTTTCCATCATAGAAATTTGGAAACTGATTATTGAGGTGGAAATGGCTAGAATCTGCTTTGGTGAAGGGAGACTCCACATTAGTGAGATCAGAGGGTTGTAGATTTAGGACTAGAAGAGACCTCAGAGGCCAACCCTTACTTTTTATTTGAGAAAACTGAAGAACAAAATAGTCAAGTGATTTGCCTATGGTCACTGAGCTACTCAGCTTCTGAGATGGGATTTGAACTCATAGTCTCTGATGTCTAGTCTAGTGCTCTGTTCAGGCAGCCATGCTATCTCATATATCTTTTGAAACAATCAATTGGTTCCCCTATATGGGATATTTTTCCCTATTAAAGTTGAGTTTCTTGATGGCTGGGGAGTTTTGCATCTCCAGTCCTTAGCACAGTACATAGTAAAGACTCAATAAATAGTTTTTGTTCATTCACTGAAATATACCAGGCTGACAAATCTTTCATAGATTTAGAGGTAATCTAACCTCGTTTTACAGAGAAGGAAACAGAGTCTCATGAAGGTTAAAAATGTCTTCTCTTGATTTCAGTATTACAAATAGCAAAGCCTCTATTGGAGCCCCCAAAACACAATGGGGAAATACCAATGAATAGAATTCAGTTAGAAATGGATTCTCAACTTTCTTGAACTCGGAAACACAATGAATACTAATTCCTCCATCTTTTTCAACCCAGAGAGAAGCATTAGATTTGTAAATTTAAATTTGAAAGAGACTTTCAGCTTATCTATTTCAACCCCCTCAATTTCTAGATGAGGACACCAAGATTCAGAGAAAATAAGAGATTTCTCCATTTCTCCCAAGCACTCCTTGCTCATACAGAAGCTTACTGAAATCTTTTGGCTTATGTAGCAAGAGGAGGTTATCCCCCAGAAGATCAAGAATGGCTCCATTGTCATCTCTATAAAGGAAAAGGAAATGGGTCGTCCTGTGGGATTTCTCTCTTAGTTATTTCTGACACAATTCTTTCCAGAGTCCTCCTTAAAATCATCATGCCGGAGCTGGGACCGCTTTTGTTGAATGTGAATGTTTAGCTTGGAGAAGATAAGTCTATGGTTGAGCCAGCACTCTGCACCACACTTTGCCTTTGTCACGCTCACATTCTGTCTCTTCTCTTACAGTGACATAGTTTGTTGTGAGACTACGTCCCAAAGTTTTGTTGCATTTAGATAAACGGCAGACAGTGTTGGTGATGAGAAGGTGGTGAGACATACAAGTCTACAGTAGTAAGTGACCATTGCTCCTGCTGTTTCTGACTCCATTCCTTCTGGGCATTCCCTGCCATGTTTGATATAGTCTGTGACTACTCTGGTCTTAAAGTCACTTACGATTACATGACCAACGTGGAAATGGGTTTAATATAATTGTACATATACATGTATGTACACATACTATATATACATATAAACATACATATACAATTACGTTAATCATTGTATAATATATATGTATGTAATACATAATATATATGATATTATATGTATTATATATGCACATATATTATATAGATAATATATAATATATAATATATTTGTATATAATATATAATCTGTATCAGATTGTTTGCTGTCTTGGGGATGGAGGAAGGAAGGAAGAGAAGAAAAATTTGGAACTCAAAATCCTACACAGATGAATATCAATATTCTCTACTTATAATTGGGAAATAATACTAGTAAATAAAAAAATGTCATCCATAATTATAAGCTTGTCCTCTTTCAAAACCTTGATGATGAGGGTCTCTGGGTCGTCATAAAATTTTTCTTTGACCACTAAGGGACAACTCGCGTCATCTCTCTATCAGCCTCATTTTCTATATTGTAGAATCACAAGGCTGACCCCTCCCTCCGCTGAATCTTCAGGCGTGGGTGTGGGTGGTCTCTGTACATTCTCTCAAGCTGGAAAGGGCTTTGAGATAGATGGTTTGCCAGGGCTTCCCGCCTCAGCTCTGGCTTGACAAAAATTCAGTGACACATCAATTGGCATGTTCACCGTGATGGGAGCACACGCACTGATGATGGTGGCCCGGCGCTGTCCAGCAAGTGGCAATCACACTGTCACGACCCTGTCCTTCACTCCTGTGGGGAAGCTTGCCGACAGAATAGTGCTGACTGTGAAGCCTCCCTGAGTCTCAGTGCTCCCCATCCCCGTGGCCTTGTTTCACTCAGGGCTCCCATTCGGAGGGGATGCCCACTGAGTTCTCTGGCAACAAGTGTTCTTCTGATAAACTGTGACCTTGGAGAAAGCTGACTCAGGATTGGAGGCTGGTTGGTTACTCTTTCTGGTTTAGCTCATCCACTGAAATGACCCTGCTGGGGGGTGGTCAGTGCTCACACCACAGTCCAACCCTATCTTTTTATAATCGAGCAAAATAAGACCCAGGAAAGTTAAATGACTTCTCAGTCATACAGGAAGTAGGTGCAGAGTGGCCCCTAGAGCCTCTTCCTTCAGGGCAAATTAAAGAGGGGCAGCTGTTTTATACCTGGGAGGGGAGGGGTCCTCCTCATGCAAGGCTTATTGGTTGCCTCTCTCTGGGTTCACAGGTCCCGGGGTGCTCCCCCCAAGGGGTCCGGAACTTGGAGCTGACTTGAGCCTCAGTCATCCAGCTGGCTAGTGCTGGGAATGAAGCTTCCACCGATCAAATGCATGTCATATTCTGCAGCAGCCTCCACCTTACTCTGGACCCCCACAGGTAGTTCTCTCAGTCCCATCGTGCCCAAGGCTTTATGGCACTGACCCTAAGCATAACCCTTTCCCGCATGACTCTTATTAGCAAGTGCATCATCGCTCCTACACAATACTTCATTTTCCATCTCCATGAAGGAAAAAAAAAAGTATATAAATAAATATACATTTATACATTATATACATGTTAAATAGATTAATATTAATATAAATATTATATTAAAATAAATATTATTCATGATAAATTTTATAAAATTTATAATAAAATTATATAATAAATATATATAAAATATTTATTTATATGTGAATATATATATATATTTATGTTTGTGTGTGGGGGTGGGTATTTCTATTGTACTTACTGTATGCCGGGCATTGTGCTAAACACTTTGCAAGCATTATCTCACCAAATACAATAGCAGCTAATGTTTATATAGTACCTACTATGTGCCAGACTCTGTACAAAGTACTTTAACCCTAACCCTAACCCTAATTATTCTTTCATTTGATCCTTACAACAATCTTGGATGGGAGGTGCTATTATTATTCCCATTTTACAGATAAACTAAGGCAAACAGTTCAGTGATTTATTTGCTCCGTGTCCCACAATAAGTAAGTGTCAGGTTGGATCTGAACTTGCATCATCTTAATTCCAGATCCGATTCTCCATCCCTTGGGCCTCCAAGCTGCCTATAACCTTTGCATTGGCTGTATCTGGTACCTAAAATACATCCTTTTTTTAACCTTTTTTTTTTTAAATAAAAGATTTTTATTTTCAAAACATATACCTGGATTATTTCCAGCATTCACCCTTGCAAAACCTTGTGTTCCAGATTTTTCCTTCCCTTCCCCTCCCCGCCTCCCCCAGATGGCAGGTAATCCAATCTACGTGCCATTCTTCTATACATATTTCCACAAATATGTTGCATAAGAGAAATCAGATCAAAAAGGGGAAAAAATGAGAAAGAAAACAAAAAGCAAGCAAACAACAACAAAAAGAGTGAAAATACTATGTTGTGATCCACACTCAGTTCCCACAATCCTCTCTCTGGGTTCATGACTGAACAATTGGAACTGGCCTGAATCCTCTCATTGTTGAAAAGAGCCACGTCCATCAGAAATGATCATTGTATAGTCTGGTTGTTGCTGTGCACAATCATCTCCTGGTCCTGCTCATTTCCCTCAGCATCAGTTCCTGCGAGTCTCTCTGAAATCCTCCCACTGGTCATTTCTTACAGAGCAATAATATTCCATAACACTCATGTACCATAACTTATTCAGCCATTCTCCTACTGATGGGCAGCCACTCAGTCTCCAGTTTCTTGCCACTACAAACATCTAAAATGCATTCTTGCCTCACCTCGTCATCACAGAATCCTTCTCTCACATGCTCAGGAACTTCCTATGTGAATCTTTTCCTAAATGTTCTTTCCCCAACTAGCTTATATGTAACTCCCCCATACTTATTTACACATATCCTTGTGTACTATTTATAATATATTGGGGATGCTGACTGTTCTCCCTGCCTCTGACCCAGTAGGATGCTTAAAAGTAGAGCTTTTTTTCACTGTCTGAATCTCCAGCACCTAGCACAGTGCTCGGCACATCGTAGGTGCTTAATAATTGCTTACTGATCCTTTTCTGCCTCACTTGGGAGATTTGGATCTTGGCCCCAAGCTTAGAGGTGTCGGTGCTTCCTGTAGGAGGCTTCCCCTTGTTACCCCTAACTTCCCCTCCCAACGCTCTTGGCTGTCTCCAGCTAAGCCACATTTTGAGGTCCTAGAACGTGGAACCATCTACCCCCAGAGCGGCTGCCCTCCCCACCCACAATCCCTCTTCCCTTACAAGTAGACACATTTTATTTCCTGTTTTTCTCCAGAGAGTTTGAGAGGGCTGAGGCTCTTGGGTTTGATATCTTGGGAGAGTTCCAAGCAGAACCGTTTGAAGGAGAAAAGTGATGAAAGGAGACATTTTGCCCCTGCTCCGTGCTGTGATGGCTCCGGGCCCTGGTGGACAGTGCCAGCCGAGTGATTGGCATCCGAGATCAGCCCCTGTGCACAAGAACTGAGCAGGCTGTACTGGATGAGCCAACTCACGGCTTTTGAAGTGGATTCACAGAAGGCTCCCAGCTCCAATTTGGAGAAGTTCTAAAGGAACCGGTTGTTTTCATTTATCAGAAAAAGGTATTTTTGCCTAAGTTGGCAATCGGAACCCATGCCCGGTGGGTTCTGCCGTCCACATTAGCCCTCCCCCTTCCCCACCTTTCTGTATAATTCTGTTCAAGACAACAAGTAATTATAAAGCACCCACTGTGTGCACAGTGTGGTACTGACGATGGGATCCTGCTGTGCCTGCTACATAGACCTACAAAATTTAGAGCCAAAAATGATCATTTAACCTAATCTCCAATCCTCCCCACCATTATATAGGGAAGGAAATCACGACCTGGGAAATGGAATCAGCAGACCTGGAGTTTTTAATGTATTTTATTTTTAATGTATGGGAAAAAACAAATACTTCCATAACACAGTAGAATCCAGTTTTATGATAATTAGGATTGAAATCCCTAAAACTGGGGGATGGGTCCATTCCCTACCCCACACTACTTTTCTCTATTCCCTACGGGCACTCTTAACAGGGCCCTCCCAATGTAGAACCAGAAACAATGGATGGAAATACAACCAAATCTGTGTTTCCAGAACTCAGTTGTTCCCTCCTGTCCTGGAGCACCCGAGCTCACCAGTTAGATGCTTACAAAGTCACACACAGGGAGAATTTCATCACTGGGGGAAATCTGGTTCCCTGAAATCGATCTCGCCAATGCTATTCCCCCCCCCCCCCCGCCTTTTATTGGTACTTTTTAATCTTTACACAACTGTAACTTCTTAATAACTCCCTGCTCCATTTTAAAGAGAAACAAAGAAAACCAGTTAAATAAAACAAGGCAGACAAGGTCTGACAGCTCTTGCGATATGCTGTGGCCACGGTTCACTCCCTCTCTCTGTGGGGAGGGAAATTTGCTTCATCAACCATTCTCTGGAACCGAGATGAAATGCTGAATTCTGGGAGCTTTTCATGGTTTTTCTTCCCCCTTACATGAAAGGAAAGACCCATCTTTTCAACAATAACATTTTACTGGAGTTGCTGAATAGTCAAAACACTTTGGAGCAGGAGCATGTGGCAGCATCTACCCAGCTAGGAACTCTGAAGGAGAACAGAAGTCGTGAAGGTCATTGAGGAGGAAGAGAAGGTGGGCTGGCCCCTTGGGGTCCGCTGCTATCCTCAAGATTCAAAAGAAAATAAACAAGGTCTCTAAGGATAGATCCTCAGTGGTGAATGTTTTGGAGGAAACACAAGAAGGGAATAATGGACGGGTGTTTGACTACTACACCCTCAGGATTCTGGAGGTTCTCCTGAGGGACTGAGTTTCTACAACTTAGTGAGAAAAGCCCCCACCGGTGTGCTTTCCATTCAAATCAGCCATTAGACATCAACTCACTTTTTAGCAAAGGGCATTTATGTGGATGGCAGAGTAACTTTGATAAGTACGAGGCATCCCCCTAAAACCTAAGTGTATGTGGGTCCATGGAAAAATAGGTTCTAATTATAGAAAATGGTCAGAATACAAGTGTAGAATTCCTAGTCACCTTCTCAAGTCCACAACCAGTATTCCTCTCTGGTGAAAGAGGTCACCCTTGTAATTGCTTCCTTTCTTGGATGTCTCTCTATCTATGCTGTCTTCAGAGTATTATGGCTGGTTCCAGCCAGATGTGAGATCTGCAACCGGTCCATTTTCTTTAGTAACATGGTCAATTGGGTCAAACTCTTTTAAGCCTACTTCCTATCCCTCGCTGCCCTCTGGTACAGGTGCAAGGGTCTGGCTCCTCAAGGTACTCCCAAACTTAGAATGTTCTACCACTTGAGTAGTGTATCACTGAACAGAGGAAACCACTGAGATTTTGCCCATATTTAAAGTCCCCCCAATGTTCATAGTTAGTTTATTTGGTTGCATAATCATGCTATTCTACTTTTGACCCAATTAAAGAGGAGTTCCAACTTAATTCAAGCATTCAAAGGAAGTTGACACACATATTTATATATTTTTAAAACTTAATCATGTCTGTTGATTATTTAAATAATTAATTGAAGTTGGGGTGCCAAATTCCTTTGTTCTGCATCAATTCCTACAAATCTCCCCATGTTTCATTAAATTCTTCCTATTCCTCATTTCTTACAATACTGTAATATTCCATTATAATTTTTTTTACCATAATTTGGTCATCAGTTTCCCAATCAGTACCATCTTGTTTCCAGATTTTTGCTACTAAAAATGTGCTGCTATAAATATTTGACTACATGAAATCTTTCTTTGTATACTGACCTCCTTGGTACATGTGGTGGGATTTGGGGGTCAAAGAGCACGAACAGCTTAGTCAGTTTTCTTACATAATTCCAAATTATTTTCTAGAATGGTTGGATTATTTCACAATGTTCCACCAACAGCAGCATGTCTGATTTTCCAAAACCCATCAAGTACTGGACATTTCCATCTTTTGTCATCTTTGATAATTTTGTATGGAATGGAATTTCAAATCTATTTTGATGCTTATTTTTCTGATTTGGAGTATTTTTTTTTTGATTGGTGATTGGTTAAATTTTTTCTCCTGAAAACAGATTGTTCAATTCCTTTATCTGCTGATCCATCAAGGAATATCTAATATATTTCTAAATAACAAGCTCCCACCGCTACTACTTCCCATTAATAAAACTCCCTTAATAGTTGATCTGAGATTGGTTATTTGAGTCCATAATCCCGTTTCTTATTTCAATAGAAGAAGAAACAGATTGCAGAGCTGGTGAATTCTACTTCCTGCTGGGAGAAAATTCACTTGTTTACTCCCATCTTTGCATGGATTGAACAAACTCAAATGAAGCTCAATTGAAATTCATTCTCAATGAATCTCTTTTTGTCATGTGTGGAGTAATCAATATTACATCTTTAAGCACAATGCTATGTTTTTAAAAAGCTTCTTAGTATTTCATTTGACAAAAGGTAATTTTTTATGAGGAGAGCCATTGCTGTATGTAAATTATGACAGTCCATGAAAGATATTATATGACATTAATTTCTTAAAAAGGAAAACTCAAGATTTCTCAGAATATCACTAATAATAAAGTATCCACTTAATTTAATTAATTAATCAAATTATTAGGGCACATTATTATATGATTAAAATTTATATATTCTAATGGATCTATGATCTCATTGAAATGGGTTTTCTCACCAATAATATAAACTGAAACTCATTCATGCCTTCCCATCTGGTGTCACTTTTATTCCTATACTCCCATAATTATCTCATAGAGTAGGGAGGTTCACTCATTGTATGGAAACTTTTCTTATTTCTTTTGGCATTGTATGGATATTAAATTAACAGAGGGCACAGGATACCTGTTGGTTATGCTTTGTTTTTCCTATGTGGTCAGCACAAATTTTGTCAGTTATATATTTCTCTGATGATATTCTTTTTTTCCATTTAACTTAAATTTATTGTTTTACATAAAGTTTATTTTCTTTTTCTTTTTTTTTCTTTTTTTTAGTTTTAATAGCTTTTTATTTACAAGTTATATGGATGGGTAATTTTTCAGCATTGACAGTTGCAAAACCTTTTGTTCCAATTTTTCCCCTCCTTTCCCCCACTCCCTCCCCTAGATGGCAGGATGACCAATAGATGTTAGATATGTTAAAGTATAAATTAAATACAAAATAAAAATACATGTGCAAACTGTTGTTTTGCTGTACAAAAAGAATCTGATGATATTCTTTACAATATTTCTCCTGTATAATCACTCATTTGTAATCGGTTGAACCTCCCTGTAGGCGCATACACACCTCTCCATCACCCTGTGAGATGTTTTTCAAATTTATTTTTCACATTATTTTGTGAGCTTCTGAAGGAAGGGACTGACTTTTGTCTCTGTATTTCCAGCTCATAGCACAGTGCCTGGAACACAGTAAGTGTGTGACAAATACTTACTGGATTGGTCTATTTCAGCAGAAAAATTCAGGTGTTGAAAAGTGACTCTTTGTTATATGGAGAAGTTTTAAGTATCTTGAAAGTACTTTGCAATTTCTCAAAGATTATCCATTTTCCTTTCCTCTTTCTACTCAATTTTAGAACCAGCTTGTAGCCTATATATTTCTAAATACCTACAAATAACTACATGGACTGATAGACCAGCTCTACCAGTTATCCACCTAGTTGAATATCATACATTAGAGAACAGGCATCCTTCATCCACTTAGTTTTTCCTATGTGTATAGTTAGGACAAACTCTTTAAGTAGCTTTTTTATTTTTTATTATATCTAGGGGCAGCTAGGTGGCTCAGTGGATAGAGCATCAGCTCTGAAGTCAGGAGGACCTGAGTGCAAATTTGACCTCAGACACTTAACACTTCCTAGCTGTGTGACCCTGGGCAAGTCACTTATTTCCAATTGCCTCAGGGAAAAAAAAAGAATAAAAAACCATATCTAAATAGTCAATTCTAATAAATAGGTAAGATATTTCAACACTCAAACTCTTCCCATTTATACTTTAAGGTTTACAAATAATACTTAAGTATTTAAGAGATTCATCTTTTTTTCCAAATTAAAATACTTTGTTAGTAAGTTATTTTTTTTTCTTGCTAAAATTCAGTTAGATGTGTTGCTAAAATTTTTTTCCTGCTTTTTCCCCTCTTGCATTACCTGTGCCCATAATGAAGTGTGTTTTATGGTTATTTTGGTTTATCTTTGCCTGGATAAATCACATTCTCCAGGTGATTCTGAATTCAGCCAGTATCAGGGAGGGTAAAGGTCAGGGAAGTCCCAGGGATATGGAAGTCCCTTTTTGGGGAGCCTGGAGCTGGCCCTTTATAGCAACATCAGCCAATCTGAATATTCCTTTTCCTTAGTGGCTAAAGCCCCCCCAGTCACATCCCCCAGGATGTCACCTTGGGCTCTTCTTAGCTCTTTGTTGCTGGCCTCTTAATGTGTCTTTCTTCCTTACTAAGTGTGTTTTCTTACACAGCCCCTCTTCATTTAACACTCCTGGCACCATACCAAAAGTTGGGGGGGGGCTGGAAGTTTGGTCTCCAGATCACTGACCCAGGATTGTATATGGGCAGCCATGAATGGCTTTTACCATCCAATGAAGTTAATGAAAGAGTTTCTGTTGACCCTTCCTCCAGAGAGCTCACAAATCTTGGGGACAAATAATCCCTCCCTGCCCTTAATTCTTTGGCAACTGAATAAGACTCCTTTGCAAATACCTCTGGTTTTGTGCTTTTTTTCTTGGGAAGAAGAAACCGTCAGTCTAACATGTTGATGACGGACCAAAATTAATTATTATTATTATAATGATTATGAACCAAATTTAATTGTCCCATTGTAAAATATGATCAACTGATTTTTTTTCAGGATTATGGGAAGTTTCCAAATTTCCTCACTGGCAAAATATCACCTAACTATTAACTGGACTTTTTATTATTATTATTATTCCTAAACTTTGAAAAATCCTTTGCATCCATTACTCATCTGATCCTTATAACAACTGAGGCAGTAGCTACTATTAATTATCTATATTTTATAGATTGGTGAACTTGAGCTGAGGGAGGCAAAGTTATTTCCCAAGGGTAACACACCTATTTAGTAGCCATTAGGATTAGAACCCATAGCTTCCAATTTCCGTGTCCTTTCCCTATGTTGCCTTTCATAAAAGAAACTTATACCATTCAAACCTCTAATGTAACAGGGACAGTGAAGAGAGGTCCTCATTTTGCAAATGAGAGAAAAAAGGGGACAATAAAAGTGAAACTCCATAATTTTCCTATGTTTCTCTTACTATAGTAATTAACCTTGACAAAACAACTCACAATGATCTATTACTTTATGCCCTAGACTATCAGGAGATTTAGAACTTCAGAGATCATTTGGTTCACTCTTTTGCATTTTTTTCTGAATTTCCTGAATCTTTTCTGAATCTACTTATGAGGTAAAATGGTATCCAAGGACCCATGAGTGATGGAAGAAATGATTTAGAGCCAGAATGGACCTCAGAAGACATCTGGTCTGGACACCTGTTTATACAGATGAGAACACTGAGGCTTACAGAGGATTTGAACCCAAGGCTGCTGGCTCCCTAAATCCAATGATCTTTCTAGTCTTTCTTCCCTCCTACTCAAACTTTACTTTCTACAAAGTTTCACTTTTTCATTAGGTTTTAGTCTTTTCACAACCGACATGGCCTCTCAAAGATACAGACTTGACTTGAGAAAGCATCATTGATTGATTTTCAGAGACATGATGAAGGCAGGGCAACAAGAGTTTTGTTCTAGACTGCTCAATTTAGGGGGGGCCTTTGATAGTATTTTTAACTCTTCAGCAGCATATAACCAACAGAGCTTAAGATTAGTTGGAATAATTAATAATAATTATTTGTTAATGACGATAATAATTGATGGAAATCATTAGATTTTTTTTTTTTTTTTTTTTTTTTTTTTTTTTTTTTTTTTTTGCTGAGGCAATTGGGGTTAAGTGACTTGCCCAGGGTCACACAGCCAGAAAGTGCTAAGTGTCTGAGGTCAGATTTGAACTCGGGTCCTCCTGACTTCAGGGCTGGTGCGCCACTTAGCTGCCCCATTAGACTTTTTTTTTTTTTTTTTAAAGGAAGTTGTCAGTTCATGGGCTGGGTAAGTTTCTCCTCTCCCATTCCACTTCCCATCCTTTACTGAGAATGTCCTCAGTGTTGCTTGTCCTGGATCCAGGCACAATCCTGGATGTACAAATATCTTAGTAACTGCTCTGTTCAAACATCAGCTTCTTTTTTAGAGCTTGAATATAACAATCCTGTGAAGCGAGTCCATTTTGCAGATGAGAAAACCGAGGATCAGTGGCTTGCTCAAAGTCAGGTAGGACTGCTCCCCAGTTCTCATTTCAACACGCCATTCTGCCGGCCACGCTTCTTTTTTCATTTCTTCCACCTACCCGACTACCAGCCTGTGGCTCCTCCTGATTTACAAGATTAAACTCAAGCCTCCTCGAAATGTGACTATTCATGTGAACGCAAAAATACGCATTACCAGACTCAGCATTAGCAGTTATATGGTTTTAAAAAACAGGCCTGAAAAAGGCCTGAAACCTTTCCCTCCAGAATGTAGAGCCGGGCAAGCTGGGAGATGCTCAAAGGCCTCGGCCCCCCATCAGGTCAGAGGTCAGTCAATTCCACACACACGCAGCATCTCTGACTCCTTTCTGTCCGCTCCCACGGCCGTTAGAGGCTCTTGGCCCAACTCGTGTCACACTGTTCTAACGCCTCCCTCTGCTCCCAGGGTCTCCATCGTCCCATCACCCCGGGCACAGCTGAACGTGTCCTTCCCTTTCCCAACATTTCCTGTAACTCAGTACCTGTAGGAAAAGCTCCTCAGGCCTGTTGACAGGGCCCTATGACCTGCTCCGGCTTAACTTTCCAGACTTATTTCACATCACCCCCTTTATCCTCCCAAACCCAGACTGTGCCCCCCAGCTCTGTGCTGGCCCATCCAGTGTGGAGAGGACTCCCCTCCTGGGAACACTTTGCTCTCTGAGCCTCCGGCTCAGGCAAGTCTTGTTTTGTTTCCCCCGTTATTAGTGACCCTTCCTGATGCGTCTGAGAGGGAGGTCCCAGGAAAATGGTAAATGGCTAGAGGACCTGAAGTTAGGAATGAGCAAGTTCAAAGCCAGCCTCAGACACTGAGGAGTTGTGTGACCATAGAGAAGTCACTTAACTTCTGTCTGCAAAATCTGCTGGTTTTTAACATTCAAATGACTCTCTGTCTCTTCCCCCTCCCTTTTTCCCCCCTCCCACACTCTCTTTCCTAATGGCTCTTTCTCTCTTTCTCTATCCACACTCTCCTCTATCCCCTTCTTCCTCTTCCTTTTCCTCCTCTCCCCTTCCCTGTTCCTGTTCCTCCCCCTCCCCCTTGGCCTCTTTCTTAACTCTCTCTCTCTCTCTCTCTCTCTCTCTCTCTCTCTCTTTTTCTCTTCCTCCCCCCTTCCCTCACACTCACTATCTCTCTCCCACTCTCTTTTTTTCTTTCTCCCTTTCCCTCTCTCCCTCCCTCTCTCTCTCCTTCCCCTCTCTCTCTAACACACACACTGTCTTCTCCCCTCTCTCTCTGTCTCTTTTTCTCTTCCTCCCCCCTTCCCTCACACTCACTATCTCTCTCCCACCTCTCTTTTTCTCTCCCTCCCTCCTTCCCTCCCTCTCTCCCTTCCCTCTCTCTAGAGGTATGCTGCCCCCAGGTGGTGCCTGAATCATCTCATCTGAACCACAAGAGACAATCATTCTCACCTATATTCCTGTAGGGATGTCAGCCTGTCTGTCTGCCCAGACCCACACCCTACGTATCCCACCCAAGTGATCAGACCCAGACATTAAACCTCACCAAGAACTGGGACAGGAGAATCGGAGAACCCGGGCTCCCAGGCCTCCATGACTCCAGGATTCATTTCCTCACCTGTAAAAAGAGGGTAGAGGATGAAACAGCCTCTAAAGCCCTTCCTGATATAAATCTATAATGCTTTAAAATGTTTTTAGACATATGATATGTAAAGAATATTACATAGATTTTGGGAGATCTGGATCTGATTTTCTCATAAGACTTAGAGGTCCCTGGTAAAGAGTCTCTGCCTATCTTTCTTTGTATGTGTGTTTCTGTCTCTCTGTCTCTCTTTCTCTGACTATTTCTGTCTCTCCTTTTCTATCTCTCAGTATGTGTGTGTCTGTCTCTTTGTCTCTCTTTCTCTTTCTGTCTCTGTCTCTGAAATTCTATTTGTGTAAGTCACCCCTGCTGCCAGCCAGAGATCCCAGGCTATCTGTCATCTGCACACAGTGAAGTCTATGTGTATCTATTACCTAAGTTTATCTCTAAGTAACTGGGGTAAAAGTAAGACATATTGAAGCTATAAAATAGGAAGCTTTAAAATATTATAGACACAAAAAATATAAAGCCTTGTTCTGGTGAGTGAGAGAATGTGGGGGAGAAAGAAGAAGGTCTGGAAGGAGGAGAGATATGGTTCAAAATCCTATCCCCAACAAATGGCCAGTAGCGGGCGTAGAAAAGTTGTTTAACCTCTCTCACACTTCAATCCATCTGTACAATGGGGCTAATAATTCCTGGAATAGTCCTCTATTGATAACATTTCTTTCTTCCACATCCTGCCTTTTCTCATCATGGTTATGATCTATTGTGGGTCAGCCTCAGAAATTAAATGCGAATTTTGAGAGACTTCTGTCAAAGTTGTAGCTGAGATAGTCAAAGTCAGCGGATGAGATAGAAGAACTTTAGAAATTCAGAAATGCATAAATATATGTACAAGGTTGTTTGATATTAATATATTTTAACAAGATACAAAAATAATTCAGACTTCTCTGGTGCAAAGGAAAAATCCAAAAAAATTTATTGCAGATTTTCCAGATCGTGGGGAGCATTATGTCCCAATCCACACAATGTAGAAGGGATAACGATACATAAAATCTATATCCACGGGGCTAATAACTCTCGGAATAGTTAAGTCACAGGATTTGAGGGAGGGAGGAAGGAAATAAGGTTTGTGTAGAACTTTCCAACCTTTATAAGCCTGGAGAAATGGTGGCTATTACTGCTCATTTCAGAAGCTGTCTTAGCCTCTGTGTGCTTTGTTGTCCACATCCTCCCCCCTCTCCTATTTCTTCTCTCCTGTTTCTTTTATCACCACTAGAAGCATCCTTGCATAGAAAGCATTATTAATTACTAGCGGTGTCCAAAGCGCATGGGTCCCTGGCCGGCGCCACCAATGCCCATGTTATTGCGAATAATAATGATGATGACAAATCTAGCACTGTCTGGAACGCAAAGCACTTTACACATATTATGTCAATGACTTTTTGTATACACTTCATAACAGCATTAACTCATGGCACAGCGTCAACCCCTGCACGCAGCTTTTCCTACAGACCCCGGAGAGCTTTGCTGGGAATGGCTTTAGATTCCAAGTTAAGAAACATCAGTTTCATTCTGCCAGCAATACGTTGCTAGGTCACTAGGTGGCACTGCAGGGGATAAATGGCCCGGCTTGGAATCGGAACATTTCATAGTCATGAGTTCAAATCTAGATTCAGACACTTACTCACTTAACCCTGTTGGGCTGAATTCCCCGTTTGCAAAAATCAGCTGGAGAAGAAAACGGCAAAATAGTCTCGGAACTTCACCTCGACGAAGAGTCAGACATGGCTGAAATCACTGAACAATAACAAAATAGATCCTCGAGCTACTTGAGATCTTGAGCTGGACACTGACATGGGCAGATAAATGATTATCAGCCCCATTTCGCATAGGGGGAAACTGATGACATGGTTAATGTGCAGCAGAGAGTGAGCTCTCCCAATTCAGTGCTTTCTCTGTGACACCATATACTACCTTATCATTTGATAGGACAGAAAGTTAGCTGATGTCCAACACAGGGACGATTAGTAAATTAATTGTGTTTTGATTTATGCTTCTGTCCCTATGCCTGCCCTTAGTAAAGGAAAGCCTTTTGCATTTCAAATATCCTACATGTCAAAACAAAAATCTGAATGAAGTATTTTGATTAAATATCTGATTAAACATTTGATGGGATACCTCCTGATTAAGAGAAAAGCATTTAATGAAAACAAGTTAGATTTGTTAGAAGGGCACATGAAAGCATAATGGGTGATTTTCTAATTATTCTTCACTCTTAGAGTGATTTGCCAGTGCTTAGGCTCTGTTGGACCATACCCAGATCTATACAAACTGTAATATTCTATTCTCCTCAAAATGGGAAATGGGGGTAATAAAAGGAAAAGAGTCATAGAATTTTCAATTTGAGAAAAAGAACTTAGGGTGATGTAATCCATTCCACACCTGGCCAAATGTAAAAAAGTACTACTAAAAAAGTAGTCATCCAAGGGGAGCGACCCAACCTCTTGAAGCAGCCCATTGAACATTAAGGCAGCCCTCTTTTGGGGATAATTTTCTTACACTGAGCCCAAATCTGCTTTTCTTCATTTTCAATGCATTACTTTTTAATTTCTATACTCTGGAACAAAAATGACAATGCTTAATCTTTTTCCCATATGAAAGTTGCGAATAGATCTTGAAAGGCAATGAGCACGTCCCTCTTAAATGTTCTTTTCTCTTAGTTAAACATCCTCAAACAGAGGCAATTTCAAAAGAGTATTTGAAAATATTCCATGCTTCTCTAGTTCCAGAATGTTGGCGTAGAAAAGATGGACCTCAGTCCATCACCTTGTCAACGTACCCATGGTACAGTGGTACAATGGGACAATGGGACAATGGCAATTTAGTCTTTGCACCCACTCAAGGTTCATTGGCATTGCTGGGCATATTTCATAGCGGGACTATCGTGGCTCATCAGCTCCACGTTAGAGAACCAGTCCTTCATCTCAGGGGCCATCTCCCACCTAAAGCCTATTCTGATTCTTCCAGTGGCTGGGCACCCTACCCTCAGTAGCTTGCATTTACTTTGCATAAATTTTGCATTTGTTTATTGTGTGTGTGTATGAGTGTGTGTGTGTGTGTGTGTGTGTATAATATGTTATATCTGTTATATATGATAACACTCACTCCTATAGAATGTAAGGTCCCTATAAAAGGTACTATATTGTTTTTGGCTCTATCTAGACCAGTGACTGGAAGATAGGAGACATGTACTAAATGCTTATTGACTGATTGAACACTAGGTCTCTTCACCCACAACTTTTTTTCCTTTGTGGATAATTAAGCCCAACTCTTGAGGGATTTTAGATTTCAATTTGGAGGCTCTGTTGTGGGCCAGGGCTTGATGGCCTTGGTACAACATCATCCACAAACAGAAACATATGGAGTTTGATCATTGAAAAAAATATTAATTAATCAATCAAATAAAATTCTGCATATATACACGCATGTATGTTCCCCCCCTACCCCCCCCCCACACAGCCAAGAAAATTTTCAATCATTTCCACCTTGCTCAGGATATCTTCCACGATGGTGATGAACATTTTTGGCTAGTGTTCCATTGATATCAGCTGAAGAGTGATAATTAATGGCAACTGATTGCTAATAACAAATTGTCTGCCCAAAGTATCCATACATAATCTAAACATCCATATTTTACAGGGACAACCTCCTCTTTGATTTTGCTATATATGGATGTACGTGAATAAAAGAGGCAATTAAAAAAAATCATGTGTAGAAAGCTGGCTTGAGAAGCAGGAAACCTGGCTTCTAGACCTGGATAAAATCCACACCATTCAGGTGACTCTGGTCCCAGGACTTAATGGCTCAGTGCCCTCTGAGGCAACTCTAGAAGACAAGTTGCAGAAAATATATCAACCTCCACTGACAGAGAAATCTTCCCCATTTGGGAGTTCCCTGTACCAATAAAAGCATCAATCTAACTCCTATCCCTGATAAATAGTTTTAAAATTATATAAATGCACATATTATGTACATATGAAAAGGAAGTGAGCTGCTCATGAAGCCTGAATGGGAGATAATAGATATGATGTCAACAGAACTAAAAGAAGGTGTCCAACGTGTATGATGGATATCTCATGGATGATTTGTTACAGTAATAGTAATAACTGCATTTATTTAGTACAAGATATGTTAAATGCTTTCATGTTATCTCATTTGATCCGCACTGGGAATTATGGGAGATTATGGACAAGTATGGCACTGGATGAGCTGCAAATGCCAGATTGGAGAAGTTCCACACCTCGGTGAGATCACACTTCCATTGAACTGTATTTTAAAATCAGTATCTCCATCATGCACTCTTAGGAGTTGGTGTAAATCAATATTTCAAGTCACATGACTAAATTCTGTTAGTTAAGCAAGAAAAGTTCACAGCAGGACAAAGCTAAAATGGCTTGCTTAATTTATGTTTATTGATGAAGACTTGGCTGGAAGAGAAACTTTCAGCTTCAGCTGCAATAAAGAAACCGGTGCATAAAGCTATTGCCAGGCTTCGGTGTATGTAATAATTAGAAAATCTTTCATGATGTTTCGCCATCAAGGCCAGCCGAGGAAATGGCCACCTCACAGAATCCCAGAATCCGAGAAATGGACGGGACCTCTCTAGCCATCCAGCTCAGCCTGATTCAGACTAAGAATCAGTTCTAAAACATCCGAGTTACTTATTCACCCATCGTCTTCTTAAAGCCTCTTAGTAAGAGTAGAGCTGCCAGCTATTTCCTGAACAAGTTCATTTCACTGGCTCTAGTTGGGGGGAGCTTCGTTCCTCCCATCAAAAATCAATCAATCAATCAATATTAAGTGGCTACAACATGCCAGACATTGGTCTAGTGCTGGGGATACCAAAAGAGGCTAAAGATCACCCCTGTCCTCCTACTCATTGCCCTAAGAGCTCCTGTCTGGGAACGTACAGAATAACTCTAACACCTTTTCTCCATGATAGTCATTCAAAAACTCAAAGAGAGCTAGCACAGCAATAACATGGTAGAGGAGACAGTGTTCGACTTGGGACAAATCATTTAATCTCTTTAAACCTCAAGTTTCTCATTTGGAAAATGGGAGGGGCATGGTATCAGACTCAAAGATCTCTGAGGTCCATTCATGACTTAAAACTCCGATCCTATGTCTGTCCAAGGCTTCTGTTCTACAGATTAGACATTCCTAGTTCACTTAAATTCACCTTCCATATCAGGAAGGGCAGGTAAGTGGCGCCATATTGCAGAGAGAGCCTGGCCTGATTCTGATATAAGTTCAAATCTGACCTCAAACATTCATTAGATGTGTGATCCCGGGCAAGTCACTTAACTGTGTTTGCCTCGGTTTCCCACCTGTAAAATGAGCTGGAGAGAGAAAAGATAATTCTGCAATATCTCTGCCAAGAAAACTCCCAAATGGGGGCAGAGAATCTGATGCGATTGAAAAATAACTGAACAACATCAATACATATCATGATCTCAAGGTCCTTTGTCACCCTGGTTGTCCTCCCTGAGGCATTCTCCACCTTGAGGATGTCGTTCTGAAATTATACACAATACTCCAAATGGGGGCTAATTGGGACAGGCTGCAGAGGGAGCATCTGTCACCTTCCTTTCTGGAATACATGGCTCTCTTCACACAACCAAAATCCCATTAGCTCTTTGCCTTCCCTAACACACTTTGACTCTTATAAAGCATGTAGTCTGCTAAAATCCCCAGATGTTCTTGTTTATTCATGTTTCCCCAAGTTCTCAGGTGCTGACTGTGACATGAAACATCACTGCATCTTGGAGTTCCATTTCAGCAACACTCAGTCTGGTCTGGGGCTCTCTTTGGGAAGTAACTAAACATTAGTCTGAGGGGGAATCAAAGTCAAGGGAGTGGGGATGACTCTGGCCTTTGGAAGACAAAATAGTTTTAAAAAAATTTCACCAGCAACCATGAATCAGGTTATGGTAAATATGGTGGTGAAATCCTAAATGGTTTCTTAAAATCAGAAATTATTATTATTATTAAAGCTTTTTATTTTCAAAACATATGCATGGATAATTTTTCCAACAATGATCCTTGCATTGCCTTGTGTTTCAGATTTTCCCCTCCTTCCCCCCACCCCTCTCCCCTAGATGGCAAGCAATCCAATATATGTTATACATGTTAAAATATATATTAAATCCAATATAAGTAAACATATTAGTACAATTATCTTACTGCACAGAAAGATCAGATCAAAAAGAAAAGAAAATGAATAAGAAAAAAATGTAAATGAACAACAAAAAGAGTGAGAATGTCATGGTGGGATCCATACTCAGTTCCCAGAGTTCTCTCTCTGGGTATAGATGACTCTCTTCATCACAAGATCATTGAAATTGGCCTGAATCATCTCATTGTTGGAAAGAGCCACGTCCATCAGAATTGAAAATCAGAAAAAATTAAGGTTACATACTCCTTCCTGACAGCATTAAGCAAGTTCCCTTGGCGCTAACATATAGTCTTGTCCCCTTTTCTTTTGCCCTCAGAAGATCTTTGAAGTGCCCAGGAGGCTTGCTTTCAGGATAGCACCATACCTGGGCTCTCCCTCTTCTCCCCAAATTTGTTGAACTTCATTCTAAACTCAGAAAACTGAATCAGAAATCCTTTCCTAATCCTCTGCCTTTCTCTGGAGACTTTATAACCAAGACATGATCAAATCCTGTAAGGCTTTAAAAAAAGAAAAAAAGAAAAAGATCCAATGAGCTCATGACCTAAAGCAGAATGCTTGCAGATGCTTTGAGAGAAAGACTTCCCCAGCTGGGGTGTGCGTGACTTTAAAGCAAAACAAAACACCCAGCTAATTGGGATGGCTTAACAAGAATGAGTTAGTGGGGAACCAAGATGATGCTTAAAAAAGAAAACACCAGCCTTTGGTTAACCACTGAGACTCCCAAATCCTGAAGCATCTGCCAGTAAAGGGTGACCAACAAATCATCTCTAAAGAGCTCTAACTATGATATCATCATGAATACATCCCACTTCCTGAACGATCTCCAGCAGGAATCACTGGGCAGTGTCGAGTTGGTGATGGAGGATGAAGAAATAGGATTAACGATAACAGCTGGTAGTTATTTAATCAATCAATGAGCATTTATTAAGAACCTACTATGTGCCAAAGACCAAATCAAAAATCGTCTTTGCCCCTAAGGACTTCCCAGTCTTGCCAGGGAAGACAACTTGTGCATGGAATACTTTAAGGATCGGAAGGTACTTTGTGCCCAGAATGTCACCTGATCCTCAAAGAAGGACCAGTCACATGTTCTCTGTCTCAGGTCTCCTTCTCCTCATCTATAAAATAATCTGCACTTGATAATCCTTTTGAAGTGGAAATTGATGATCACAAGAACATGAAATCACTGTTACAGTTATTATTCCCATTTTAAAGATGAGACAATTGTGCATTTGTTCAGAGTCCCATGACCGAGAAGTGTCGGGGCAGGATGGAAGCCCAGCTTCTCTTGTTTGCAAGACCAGCTCTCTTTCTATTTGTTGACAAGGACCGTAGGGATTATATGGTCCAACTCATTGTTTCACAGATGAGAAAACTGAGAATTACATGGGAGGAAATAGCTTTTCTGAGGTCACCAAAAGAAGTGGTAGATTCGGGATTTGAAACCAGCTCTCACATTTCCAAACTCATTGCTCTTTCCATCACAACAAAGTGGGTAGTGAATTTTTGGTCAACACCCCCTTCTTCACTCTGGTTTTTCTCCTTCTTTGTTGGTCAATCTCCAGCAGCCTGAAGCACGAGTGTTTTCTCTGTTTGTCCTCTGTTTGGGTCAGCTACGCCCCTGCCTCTCCAACACTCAGGATCATGGATATAACATGTCCAGAGTCAAACCTTTTCACCCCAAAGGCCCATTCCAGGCATTGACTAGTAAAGTTTCTTTCCTTTGGGAACTCTCAGTCATTGATGTGCATGCTTAAGTGGCTCAGGCAACTTATTAAGCACTTAATAAATCTTTATTAATTTATTATAATTTGCCAGAGATTGTGCTAAGCTTGAGGAACACAGAGGAGGGTGAAGAAAACATTGTCCCCATCCTTTAAAAGTTTCAATTCCAGCAGAAGGGACAACAAGTAAGCAAGTTACACACAGAATAAATGGAAGGCAATCTCCAAGAAGGCAGCAGCCATGAAGGAAGTCTGGAAAGGTCTCTTGAAGCTGAGTTTCAATGGAGGGGACATTCTAGGCACGGAAAAACAGAGATGGGCGATCTCTGGAGCACCACACGCATGGAACAAAAAGCCCGCGGAGCTGTATTTTAGAGGATGGAGACATGAGCCAAGTATAAGAAGGCTAGAAAGGAAGGGCTAGACTGTGCAGAGCTTTAAAAACCAGAGGACCTTTGACTCCATCCTTGAGGGAGCCACTCAAGTGCCTCGACTAAACCTATAATTTAGACAAATCTCTTTGGTGGCCATATGGTGGGTGGATTGAAAAGGGGAGAGAATCAAGGCAGTAAGACCACTAAGAAGTCTACAGCGATGGGGTAGGCCAGAGGTGTGAGAGCCTACATTTGAGCAACAGTTGTCAGTGGAGAGAAGGGGGTGGACAGGAAAGATGTTGTGAAAGTAGAAGCCACAAGATTTAGCAATGGGTGGAATCTTGGAATGATGTAAGATCTACTTTAGTCATGCAAGATGTCATCTTCCCCCCCCCCCCCAGGCAATTGGAGATAAGTGACTTGCCCAAGGTCATACAGCTAAGAAGCGTTAAGTGTCTAAGGCCAGATTTAAACTCAGGTCCTGCTGACTTCAGGGCTGGTGCTCTACCCACTGTGCCATCTAGCTGCCCCAAAATGTCTTAACCCAGGCCTCCAGCATCTCCATATGGGTCTACTCATACCTTTACGCTCTTCCCTCTCTCTCCCTTCAGTGTCCAATAATCATATACTTTGTCACCGTCACAGTCTATGCATAAATGGGACTCCTGACTTCTGTTCTCACCTCTTGTCAACCCATTACCCATGAATGTGTCAAAATAAGCTTTTAAGAGCATAGTTGTAATCACATTAAAACCCGACTTAAGAACCTTGGATAGCGTCTTTCTCTCTCTCTCTGTCTGTCTGTCTGTCTCTCTGTCTGTCTCTCTCCCTCTCCCTTTCCCCCTTGCCCTCATCCCCTTCCCTCTGACCTCTCTCCCCTTTTTCCTTGCCTCACAGCTGGACTATCTTGTTCTCTCCCCCAATTAGAGTGGAAGCTCCTTGAGAGAAGAGATGAGTTCAGTTTTTCTCCTTGGATCCTCAACCCTCAGCACTTGGTGCCTAGCAAGTGCTTGTTGATAGCATGACAGTTTTTATTGATCCATTCATTCTTTGTGTATAAAGGGTTTTACACGAATGAGAGTTGTCATTATGAGCCCTGATGGGACTGGGAATCGGGAGAGATGGGTTTGATTCTTGCCTCTGACATGTCTCAAGTTCAAAGGTGACTGGGCAAGTCAGAGCCTCTGGGTGCGTCAGGTCTAGGACTTAAATCCTAAGGCACAGAACAAATGGCCGAATGCGTGTGTGAAGGACAAAGTGTTTCTCGAGCTCTTCCTACGTGTCGGGAACTGTAGCCATGACTGCACTTCTACATCCTGATGAACTCAGATCCTCGGGGCATTAGCCTAAGCCAGTGGAAGTCAAGCATTGCCATTTTGGACTTCTCTGCCAAGCGTCCGGCATAAATAAGCGGTTATAGCTTTGTAATGCTGTTCTCTCCTTCGGGCCAAATGAGAAAAGAAACAATCATCCAGCCTCATCTTTGGCCCAGAGTCCTCAGATGGCTTTTGGCTGCAAGGTCTTTCTGAGGGTCCGGCTTTGAAGTCCCCGATGCCTTTTCCCACTGTTCTCATTGCACCAGAATCTCAATCATGAAACAGCTTGGATGCAGGACCAGATCTATGACTGAAGCTTCCGTCCCTTCAGTCAGATTTCCAGATACTCAGAGATTAAAAAATAGCAATCAGAGCTTAACAAAGCCAATAGATCTTGGGTCATCTAAGCCTATGGAGTCATGAAACCTCAAAAGCTGAACAGGAAAGGAGGCCATTGAGCCTGACTTGGACCCAAACTGGAATCCCCTTCACACGAAAATATCAAACGCATGGCCCAAAGCCTTCACACAACTCACGATATTCCCAAGTGCAGCTGAAGACCCAATTAAAATGTCATTGGGAAATATTTGACAAAATAAAAAAATACAACAAACCATCAATAATATTAATATACGGTTTTCTGTCAATATAAATCTAGCAGCCCCCATTCCTGTTTCATTTTGACAACCCAGATCTACAGCAAACCCAACAAGGGCTCATTTAGTCTCTGCCTGAAGAGGAGGAGAGTTCATGATTTCCTAAGTCAATTATTTGATCGGTCAATCAACAAGCATTAATTATGCACTTGCTGTATTTCTGGCATTCAGCATTAAGGACATAAAGAAAGGCAAACATAGCCCCTGTTCTCAAGAATCTCGAAGTTTAGGGGCAGCTGGTGGCGCAGTAGATAGAGCACCAGCTCTGAAGTCAGGAGGACCTGAGTTCAAATGTGACCTCAGACACTTAACACTTCCTAGCTGCGTGACCCTGAGCAAATCACTTAACCCCAATTGCCTCAGCAAAAAAAAAATCTTGTAGTCTAAAATGTTCACACAGATTTTTTTCCCTTTTGGTCTGATTTTTCTTGTACCACAGGACAATTATGGAAATATCTTTAAAAGAATTGCATATATTTAAGCTTGCTGTCTTGGGGAAGGGGAAGAAAAATTTGGAAGACAAAATCTTACAAAAATGAATGTTGAAAATGATCCTTATGTGTATTTGGAAAAATAAATACTATTGAGGGAAAAAAAATAAAGTATGCATATAAAACGTAAAATTGAGATATAAAACATAAATGGGAGATACTAGGAAAAAGGGGAATTAGCAGCGGGTTAGGGCTGGAGTGTGGGCAGGAAAGGCCAATGAGAGAAGTGGGGGGGGGTTGGAAATGAATCGTCCTAGAAGCCAGGAAAATGAACAAGTAGAGGGGAGGGGACCAGTGCTCCAGGCATGGAGGGTGGCCACGGCAAAGGAACAGAGAGGGGAAACTGATGGACAGCAAAGAGAGCAGCAGGGCTGAATGATGGGGCATGTTGTGGGGAGAAGAATAAAAAATCTGGAAACGGTAGGAAGGAGCCAGTCTGTGAGGAGCTTTCAGTGTCGCGGAGTTGGGTACTTGGTGTGACAAAGGGGGTCAGCTTGTTCCCAGAGAGTTTAGAACAACGCAATGTACACCCATAAAAATGCCTCCCCTTATACTTACACATGGCTGACAGCGCTCCCAACCACCGGATACCCCAAAACCACAACCCTCCATTAGGCACTTAACCTGCTGCGGATTGGTCCTGGAACCCCGAGCCAATCAGACTCTCCCAGAGCCACTGGAGGACTCTTCATCGCAGAAAAGGCATCCGTGCCTTAGTGGAGGGAGTTTTCCCCACTGGGAGTTCTCTCTATCGATGAAATCACACAACTGATCAAAAACCTTTGTGCCAGGTGCTGAGAACTCAGAGACAAAACTGCCCTCTGGGAGCTTATATTCTCCTACTGTCCCTAATGCTACCGGTGGTGTCCTTATCACCACTTTGTAGTGAGTAAACTTAGTCTCAGGGAAATGCTCTGAGATAGTCAACAGCCCAGGCAAGATTTGAACCCTGAACTCCCGATCAGACACTCTTGTGTGCAAGGAACAATCCCTCCCGCCCAGCAGCACAGCTGGAAAAACATCAGGAGCCAAATCCTTCCCTCCCCGTCCTGTCAGAGGAATGGAAAAGGGCCCTTTGTCTCCACAAGGGGCCTCCTGTGTCCCGATTTATTTTCTTATCTGCGTTCAATTAGATGAACGTCCATTATTTTCTACATCTTTATGGATGTCATTTGGGCCGTGCCCAAAATTTGCTGTGTGTTGTTCGGTTCCCAACTGGCAGAGAGGCTATTTAGGAAGCCCTTCCCTATAATTAGCATTACTCCAAGAAACAAGGCCTCTCTGTGCAGTACCTGCCCCAGCTGTCATGCTTTCTTTACAATGAAGGGCCTTGATGGGTGCTCAAGGCTCGGCTTCTTTGAGAGCAAGGCTTGAAATGTGTTATTGCAGTGGGGCTTTTCCTCAGGTCCCGTATCAGGTGTTGCCCTCTGTGGCAGCCCCGGCTCAGAGAGGTCTGATCCATTACATTTCTCCTTAATTATTCCTACGCTTTTCAATAACCACGTGTCATGAAGACATGGCAAGGAGTCAGCTCGGATTAGCTTTAATCTGTCAGGTTGTGACAGGCTCTCGAGACAAGTGCCTTAATCGAGGGTCGTGGGTTTTGGGTATCCCGTGGATGGGACGCCGCCAGCCATGTTTAAGTGGAGGGGGCCGGGGCAGGGGGAGGCATTTTTACGGGTGTACATTTCATTAGAATTCCAATAAAAGTGCCGTGTCCATTTGAGATAAGTGGAACAGACCTTCTGACTTTAATTTTTCTTCAAGACACATTCCTATTAAAAGAAATTGCTTTAAGGAAAAACATGCTATAAGTAATGTTTTTCCTCTAAACATAATAAGCCTTATTAAAACCTTAAGGCACTTTTGGTAAAAAAGCATTTGTCAGGATCCTCCCTGGCATTACCTTTGGGCTTTGCTTCTGTCTCTCTTGAAATCAGGAAAAAGCCAAGGGGCCAGGGTTTGAATCCCAGCCAAGGTCTGGACCAAAGGGCTTGACCTGTGCTTATGGAAAGTCGTGGGGATTTCCCAGCATCCTTTTCAGCTGGTCACACTTTCCTTCTTCTCATTGGGAGATACCGACATTTATGGAAGACAGGGATGAGGGAGTTAGTCCAACAGTTTCACAACGGGCCCGGAGAAGAAGCCACGGAATAATTGGCTGAAGAAACGAGGGTGTTAAGCTTGGAGAAGAGGAGTCGGGACGGGGATGGCAAATGGCAATGATAGTTATCTTCAAGTATTTGAGGAGCCGGCTTGTGGAAGAAGGATGAGACCGGATTTGCTCAAAGAGAGACCAAGGAACAACATGTAGAGTTTGCAAAGAAATTTCTGTTGGGTGGAGGAGAAATCTCCCAATTTTCAGAGCTGGGGAGAGAGATGTGTGGCCTTAGAAAGCTGGATGACAATTCACTCGATGTAAAAGGGATGCCATAGAGACCATTCTTGTTCAGACATGAGTTGGGCCAGATGGGCTTGGAGCCACCTTCCACATCTGGAATTCTGTCTTTTTATGGCTTGTCTAGGGGCAGCTAGGTGGTATAGTGGGTTGGCATAGTGAATACAGTGCCAGGTCTGGACCAGGAAGAACCGAGTTCAAATCCTGCCTCAGACAGTTGGTAGCTGTATGACCCTGAGCAAGAAATTTCACTCTGTTTGCTTCAGTTTCCTTAGTTATAAAATGAGCTAGAGAAGGAAATCAATGACAAATTACTTCCCTGCCAAGGAAACCCCAAAGTCATGAAGAGTTGGACATGACTGAAAAATAATTTTAAAAGAATATGGGTTGTCTGCTTTCCCCCAGAACTAGAAAGGGTGGATACAAGCTTCAAGGAGGCAGATATTAATTCATCATAAGGGGTGGGGAAGAGGGGAAAATGTGTAAAAAAAAAGTAAAAGTGAATTCAGTGGGAAGGGAGAAGGGGTGCCAATTGTGGGGATCTTGAAGGAGGTGGTCCTTGAGCTGAGTCTTGAAAAGACTCGGTAGAAGTGATGAAGGGATGAGAGAGAAAGCTGTGGAAAAGCTGACTAAATGTTATCCTCTGTAATCCACAGAATGAATGAGGAGGAGCACCGGACAATCCAGTGGCATTGTCTGAGGGATGCTGGGAAACACCCATCTCTCTCTCTCTCTCTCTCTCTCTCTCTCTCTCTCTCTCTCTCTCTCTCTCTCTCTCTCTCTCTCTCAACTAAGGCTTCATGTTACCTGGATCTTCAAAGCTTTTCATCTCCTGTGGTTCTTACCCAAATCCCAGCAATCCAACAGGGGCAATGCTTTAAGTGCCTGTATCAGCACCTCCTTAGCTGAGCTCTCTCTGACAGCACAACACCTACAGAAATCTGTATATATGTATGTATATATATATCTGTACTTGCTCTTATACCATGAAAACCCATTTTATGACAATTTGGACTACGAGCCAGTGAAAGATTTCATCCCATACTTTTGTTACAAGCCTGGGCAGGAATGGGCATAGAGTGATACATAGAGATGTGTGTCCCTCTCAGATGGGCTTGTAAACGTGGATACATGTAACACAAAACATAGTAACACTGTGTTCACAACCAACTATCACTGGCCTGAGTGGGCAGTTTCCTCTATTTCAGGGGAGGGAAAAGAAACTTTGTGATTGGGAAGTCTGTGCTTCTCCCAGTTGGACGTGCTTCCCCCTTCATCAGTTCACAAAAGTCTTCCCAAGCTTCCTTTCCCACGTGTGGTGCAATAATTGTCATCAGCCTTAGTGAGTCTGAAATGAGGGAGACTTTGTCTCTTGGTCGTCCTTGAACAAGAACCAAGGGAAGGAAGGCAAAATAGAAGCCTTTTTGAAGATTCTTAAATGACATCTGGACAATGCGGTATCCCCCTCTCTCCGTAAGGCAGGATTTACATATGTGCACAGGATGTCTCTGAATGGAATATAAGTTCCTTGAAGGCAGAGACTAGCTATTGTTTGTTCTCTGTGTCTCTAGGACCCAGCACACCAAGCAGGGCACACGGAAGTTAGGGAATGTTTGTGGATCATCGATTCATTTTCTTTGGTGAAAGACCAGGGCTTATGCTCCTGTAAAGACAAGTAACAGAAAGAATGGTCCCATTAACGACCAATGAAAACCTTTCTTTGTAACAATAAAAAGCTGGGAGCCGATTTTGTGCCCAAAGAGTGAGGGATGGCTGACCAGACTGTGAAATATGACTAGAAAGGAAGGTGATTGCACCATAGGATTATGCATCGTTCCTCATAAATCTGAGGATATTGGAGAGACATGGGGAGATTTATATGAACTGATATAGAAAGAAGCAAGCGCAACAGGGAGAATGAAATCCACAGTGACCTCAGTAATGAGAATGAGGGACAATGCTAAAAAGTGACAAAATTCGGGTGAATTAGAAAGCCACATTTCCAGACGACTGATGCTAACACAATCTTTCTTCTTTGCCTAATTTTTTTTTAAAGGAGAAAGACATCATGAAAGGGAAGTTTTGGGGAAGTAATTATTTTATCAAAACAAAGCATATCCCTAAAGTATTTTTTAAAGACAAAAAAAGGCTGTATGACCCATGGAAAGAGTATGGGACCTAGAGTGAGGTGAGAAGAGCTGACCATTACTGTGTGATACGGATAAGTCAGTTTATCTTTCTGAGCTACTATTTTCTCATCTGTAAAATGGGTTTAAGAATCGTACTACCTCTCTCCCAGGTGTAAGGAAAGTGCTCTACAACTCTTAGGGCTCAGTTTAAGTGCTTAGAAATGGGAACTATTGGGGTATATGTATGTGTGTATATATGTATGTATTTCAGAAAGTGGCCTTCTTAGAATACATATATATGTGGAAACTATTGGTATATATATATATATATATATATATATATATATACAAATTTAAAATAGAAAAAATATATGGGATCTATTTGGTATGTATACATACGTTCACACACACATATATACATATATGTATTATATAAATTTAAATAGGAAAATATATGGGACCTATGAGTATATATATATATATATATATATATATATATTTCAGGAAATAGTCTTCTTAAAATAAAATATTTATGTGTATATGTATATCTATATAGCAGCTATTAGCATGCATATACATATGCATGTTTGTATGTATATGCCAATAACTTTCATATATATTTTTCCTATTTTAGGAAAGCTACTTCCTAAAATCCATACATAAATTATATATATATGTAATATATATATCAATAGCTCATATTTTTTTCCCGTTTAAGAAATGACTTCCTGAAACAAGTGTGTGTGTCTGTATGAGTGGTTTTCCCCCTATTTTAAGAAGGTGAATTCCTGAAATGTCTTAGGTCACTGTAGCCTTAAGGTTAGAATGGTATTGCCGTGGAAACAACCTAGGCCAAACCTAGTAAATTTGATGATGCTTAAGAATAAGAACTGCTATTTATGCATTATCAACTTTAAGATCTGAAAAGGGTTTAATATGTATTCTCTCACCTGATCTTCCTGTGAGAAAAGTACTATTATTCTCATTTTACAGATAAGGAAATTGAGGATTAGAAAAATGAAATAGCTTGTCTCACTCAGTTGTAGTTTAGTACCTTGCCTCACTCACTAGTATCGGAGGCAGGTTCTGAACTCATCTCTTGCTGATTTTAAAGGCAGGATTCTATCTAGTAGATGGTTCAAAAGGCGATAAGTTTAAAGCAGAAAAGGACCTTGGAGACGATGGGTCCTTAACCTTTTTTGTACCTTGGACTCCTGGGCAGTCTGGGAAAGTTTAGGCCTTCTTCTCAGAATAATGTTTTTAAGTGCACAAAACAGGATAACAAAGTTTCAGTAAAATTAAACAAAGTATTTGAAAGTAACTCTGCCAAGCTGAGATTAAGAGCCTCTGATATAGACCAACCCCTCGTTTTTAGGATGTGAGGCTCAGAAACTTGATTTACTCAAACCTATGCAAGGAATATGCTCATCCTTGGGGGCACCATGGAAAGAGTTCTCAAGTCAGAAATTCTGAGTTCAAATTCCACGTTAGCTCTTAAGGTACTTTTGACTTTAGGGAAGACATGTAACCACTCTGGGTCTCGGTTTCCTCATCTGTAAAATGGGGGACTGGGGATACCTTAGGAGGTCCCTTCTGGACTGAAATCTCAAGTCCTAAAAAAACCAATCAACAGGGCTGAGGTTCGAACCGAGCTCCTCTGCCTCTCGCCCCCATGGCTAATAGCACACTGCCTCTCCTGACATTTCTGCTGATCAGGGGGATTCGGTGACCCGAGATTTCCCCCACATTCACAGGTTCTGCCAATTTAAAGCTATCAAATGCCGACAGCATGTTGATCCTTAAAATCCAAGTGATTCGATTTCCCCTTTTTCAAAAGCCGAGGAAAGGGGGGAGACGGCCAGCTTCAGGCACGTGAAATTGCGAGTTCTGAGAAGTAGCATGTGGCTGCCATGAAGAGGACGGTCTCCTAATCTGCTTGCTCTGTTTCAAGGATGCTGACTTCCAGCGGCTCCTCTCATCACTATCACTTGCTCCCAAGCAAGACTATAACCTCCCAGCTAGAAATTCCACAGCTGCATATGGACCTAATCACTTTCCCAGATACCTAATCACCGGGAATTTTTTTAATCATCATTATGACAAAATCGGGTGTGTTTAGCTTAATTCCCAATGTAATGTTTGCAGTGCCTAGGAACCGGAGCCCCCAGCCCCGAGAAGGGGCAAAGTATCCTCTCGGTTTCTGCTTGAAGAAGTCTGGGAAACAGATGTTTATAAGGCAAAGGAACGATGATGATAATGAAAAAGTGTATATGAAATGATATCAATGATTAAAGGCCAGGATGTAGTTCGTGCTCGTTAATGATGGGGGCAGGGCAAGAACGGGATAGGGAAGGAGGAAAAGGGCTGGGAAGGGGAAATCTCGGATTTATCAAAGCCCAGAAAAGACAATGGCATCGTGGCAGAGACTGGACCCTCCCAGAACCCTTTACAAACAGCCTCCTGCCCCCAAGAGAACTAGTATTAAAGACCCCCAATCCCCAGACCCGAGAACCTCCAGGACATTGTATTACGCGTCAAAAACATCCTCCAACTCAAAGCTTGAACAAGCAAGAAGTTTGGAATTTTTCTTTCAAAAATCAAAGAAATGAGTCCACAACATACAAACCACTGGGCTTGTCCCCACAGGTAGCGAAGCAAAAGGAATTACTGTCCCATCCACAAGGAGTTTACTTTTTCCTGAGAACTCATATTCTTTGGATCAACAGCGCGTGATTGTTATTTTCAGATTGGGTAGATTTAACGACTTCTTAGCCCTAGTTCACATTACTGCTACTCAACCAATGTTCCAACAAACTGGCAGCTTTGCTCTTCCTAGTACAAGACATAATATCTACATCTTTATGCCACCGGGATTGTCCACCAAGTGTAGAATGGACTCCCTCCTCCCTGGCTCAATTCAGAAACCCCAACTCCCTCCAAGGCTCATCTCAGCTGCCATGTTAGCCTGAAAGCTTTGCGTAGTTCTCACAGCTACTGGTTCTTCCCACTCCCAAAAAAACATTATATTTATTTTGTCTGTATCTTATATTTATTTATCTGTGTACATTTTAAATTTTCTTCCCACCTCCACCCTCAGTGGAATGATAGATAGTTCCTCAAAAGCAAACACTGCTTCATTTTCATTTTCATATCCCAGAGTCTTTTGTTGCACAGAGCCTTTCACACAGCAGATAATCTAATCCTGGCTGAATTATCATGGTTGTGGGTATAATTCTTTTCTCTCTTTCCCCCTTCCTCCTCCTCCTTCTTTCACTCTTTTTTTCTTCTCCCTCCTCTCTCCCATCCTAGGGATAAACTCTGCTGAGTAAGTGATATAGTCATATTACTTCCTGCTGTGGCTCCTGATCCCCCACTAGTATGCTTCCCACATATACAAAATCACAGTAACAACCCCACTTAAATACCTCACAATAAGAAAAAAAAACCCAAAAGTAATCATAGCATTTATACATTAGAAAGAAGTAGGAATAATTGTAAACGTACTCAAGAGAAGACAGAAATAATCATAACCATTATTCAATCAAGACAGAAAACTAAATAATTATAACCTCTGTTCCATAGGAAGCAGAAACAACAAATAATCATAGCATTTACCTCAGTAGAATGGATGAACAGGAATAATGATGACATTTACTCAAAAGAAAGCAAGGACAGGAATAATCATATGTATTCAAAATAAAGCAACATCAGGAATAATCAAAATATAACAACCCACCCATAATTCAGGTCACACTCTCATCAACGCACACAGGAGGAAAGTAGGTACAACCTTATAGAAAGCTTTCATGGATACTCATGAGTGGAGAAACATATGTCTTGAGTAATTTCCAATTCTGGGTGGCAGGTTTTGATCTCTTTCTAAACTCGATGTGTCAAACACATGATCCATGGGCCCACATGCAGCCCATCAGACTCCTGAGTGTGACCTGAAACAGATTAAATATAACTGAGAAATAGTTAACAAAATAAATAAAAATATAATAAAATATAGATAATACTGCATTTTAAAACTAAGTCAATATATGACCCACTGAGATTCTGGTGCATGGATTAATGGCCTCTGTTTCTAATAGAGTTTGATGCCCCTGAACTGCATATACCATGCTTTATCTGCTGGGGGAAAATGTTTCTCTGCTATCAGCTCTTCATCTGTTTCTCCCATCTCCCCTGCTGGGCAAAGCTGCTTCTCTGATATTCTTGGGGCCCTGAAGCAGTAACAAACTTTACAGCACACATCCACTTTTGGCAGGGTGCTGAAAAAGTGTTAAGCTCTTTCAGTGACCAGCAGTTCCCTTAGACCAGAAAACTGGCCAATTTCTCTGATCTTCTCTGGGACGTCGAGGAGGTTCCCATTCTCAAGCTACGGATACCGATAGGTCCGTGTCATCTTTCCCCGGATAACTTCTCAAACAGCAAGAGATCCTGTTTTGTCCTTTTGACTTTCAGAAAAGCCAAGCAAAGTAGATGCAAAGCCTGTCTATTCCTTTGAGAGGTATCTGATCCCAAGCCATAGAAAGTGCTAAAAAGCATTAATAGCAATTGGATTCAGCAGCAACTTTCTCCCAAGGAGCCCCAAGAGTTGAAGCTGTGGCTTCAGTCAGTTCTCTCAACTAACTCAGCCCCTTTCAGCTTGCTACATTCTGTCTTCTGAAAGGGGTTTTGCTCATGCCTCCTGAACATTCTGTACCCGACTCCTACTATGCTCAACTTTTTGGTTCTTTCCATAACTCCTTCTCTGGCCTTTAACACCACACCTTAAAGCAGTGCCTTCTCAGGAGAGGTGACCTCTAACTTATGTTTTAAAAAACTTCAACAATTCCACATTGGTCAAATATTCCATTACCAGTCCTTATATAAATATTCCCCTATTTTCAAATATTATTTAACATCCTATTTCTTAGTTATATCCTTTTAAATTCTGAAAAAAGTGACACGCAAATGAGCTGATAGAACACAAAGCCCTGCAATTACTATTGCTTTAGTCATTGCTCTTTCTTCAAATAAGTCCCCCCAGTATATTTTTCTGAAGGGTATTTGCCCGTCTGGATTTCAGAACAGTCTGTCTCTCCTCAATTTCTTTGTCTGAAAGCTTGGTTTTCTTTCCTAATTCTTTTCATTTTCCTTCCACCAATGTCCTTTTCCATCCCTTTCAGAAACCACAGTGTCCACATAGGAAAAAGGAAATACCTTACTGTATAATAAAAACAGAGAAATATATAAGCTACAATTGACTTGTGTCTGGCGTAGGAGTGCATCCATCTTATTTCTATTAATGGGGGTTTATATTAATGGGGCCTCCTGAATATAACAAATATAACAAATGCCAGACATGGAAACTAGAATCAAGAAAAACTATAAATCTCTCCAGTCTGACCCATCACTACATCTACTCCATGACTCCCTCTTCATCACTCCGTGAAAGCTGGTTCAGCATTGTGTATTGGACATAGCACTAGTTCTGCCTGGAGTCAGGAGAATTTGGATTCAAATCCCAGCACTGTTATTCGTTACCTGCGTGAAGGCAGCTTAGACATTTTGTCTCTCCTGGTCTCAGTTTCCTCCTCTGGAACATGAGAACTGGATTGGATTCTAGGTAGCCTAGAGCAGTGGGTGGAGCAGTGGACTAGGAGTTAGGCACACTAGCTTTATAACTCAAGGCAAGTAAGTTAACCTTTCTGAGCCTCAGTTTCCTTATCTGTAAGATGAGAGAGGAGACTCGATGGTCTCCAAGGCTCTTAACTTTTTATCTGTGATCTCTCTAACCCCTCTCAATTCAGAATTCTTTTGGGGAACAGACCACTCGGGATGGGACTTTCTCAAGACAGGCAATATAAGATTAAAACCAAAAATTTGTGTTGAGATTCAATGCTTTTTCTCACTGCATTTCTCACAATTTCTCACAATTACTTTATTGTAATTATTTCCTGCAGTTTAAATCCCGGGACTACCATTTTTTTGTCTTTGAATGAAAGTGAGGAGTCTGCCTGACTAAGGCACTCACTAAGAGAGATTGAAAATCTGGATACATAGATAAACTTGGAGATCAGATGTCACTGTAATATATGAACTTTAGTCTTTGACATTTTGGTAACTTTATTTCAATATAATTGGTTTCCTTTGTGTGTGTGTGTGTGTGTGTGTGTGAGTATGTGTGTGTGTATGTGTGTCTATGTGAATGTGTGTGTGTGTGTGTGTGTGTGTGTGTGTGTGTGTGTTTGCTCTTACCGGATCCATAATTTCATCACTGTAAGATGCGCTAGGTGAGGTAACTCCATCTCCCAATGTAAGTCCCGCCTTCTCTGCAACTACTGTCTCAGAGTTGTCTAGAATACTGAGGGCTAAGTCAGGTGGCTTGTCCAGGGTCATATCATCAGTATGTGTCAGAGGCAGACTTGAACCTGAAACTTCTTCATTCAAAGGCTAGACCTTTATACATGACATGATACCATATTGTCTCTATAATAATAATAATAGTAATAGTAATATCTCTATAAAGAATATAGACCCTATCTATTTTTCTCCCAAATCCATTTCATATTTACCACTCTTGGTGCCTATTTAAGTGTTCATTTTGTCTGTATAAATAAATATACCTTTTGCTTAAAGGGAAAAAAAAGAGGATTTAAAGATTACAAAGTTCTTTCCTTGCAATGTATCTGTGAGGGAGGCAGCAAAGATGTTCTTGTTCCCATTTCACAGCTGAGGAAGCCAAGGCCTTAGAAAGATTAAATAACTTAGCCAAGATAACATGACTCATTGGAGCGTTATTGTGTGTTGCCCCTTTTTTCTCTGAACTTTTCCAATCAAAATTTCTAACCACCTGCCCCTCCATCCAAATGTATCAACTTTGGCAATACTTGACCAAAGAACACAGGATAAATCCTTCATCTCAGCCTGTCCCTCATTCCCTGCCGGCGGCCTGAGGGTTATGAGAACCATCGCCTGTAGAACGGAGACAGCCAGAGCCGACAGGCTCCGGGGCAGGTTTGGCGCTAGGGACTCCGGGCACCTGGCAACGTTTGTCTGTGGAATCCAGTTTTCTACCTCGGTTGTCTTTCCCTGGGACTAATACTATCATTTACGGAATAAGAAAATGGGCTGAGCCAAAGGCAGGGTTGCTCAGGTCATAAATAATCTGCTGTTAGAAGTCATTTCTGCAGCTGCCTGGCGTACCTGGCCAGGGAGCTCATGCACACACACGGTTGCCTTATGTCCGGCCCTGTTTGGAAAAGTGCTATTCCCGGGGGGGCCGCCCAGGGGCCTCCTGGAATGTGGCTGTTGGCACAGCTCGGGAGCCTCCCCGGACCAGCACAAACTGAGCTTTTATTACCGAGCAGTCTTGGGGCCCTTGGGGAAGGCCTTTGGAAGAAAATGGCCTTTATTTCTTCTGACTTATAAGCTGAAAGTAGGTACTGTCGGCGCACTGCCCCCTCCCCGCTCAGAATCAGGCAGACGGCTCATGTCAGGGGCATTGGGTTGCCGGGGGGACCATTTTTATTGCCTGGACTTTAATGAAGTTCTGACTTGAAGAGAGCCCAGGGAAAAGGTCAGAGAACTACCTCTACAGTCGGGAAGGTCTAGGTTCAGATCCCGCCTAATTGCGGGATCACGGACGAGCCACTCGAATTTCAATGTTAGAAAGGCTGTCCCGTTCCCATTTAGGCCAGACTGTCCCTGACTAGATATGAATCTTCTGGCCCGTCTCTGCCTTTGTGCAGGTTGTCCCTCATGCTGAAATGCTCTTCTTCCTCACCTCGGCCTCTCTTCAAGGCTCAGCTCAAGTTCTACTCTCTGCACTAATCCTGTACACAACATTTCCCTTCCTCCCCACACATTGAGAAAAAAACCTTTGTATTTGGTTTATGTGGACTTGCATTTATCCCTTAGTAGAATGTAAATTCCTTGGCGGCTGCATTGTCTTATTTTCATTTTTATAATCAAAGTCCCTAGCACATAGTAGGTGCTTTAAACTGTTTATTAAATGAATGAATGACTATGTGGCAAACTGTTCTCCGGGCTTAGCTTTAGAATCCCCAGGGACTTGGAGCTCTCTCACCATCGAAGCAGCCCCTTCAACTGTTAAATCTAATTAGTAGAAAGTCTGCCTCGTGGGGTCAAAGTGACCAGATCTATGCCCTAGTACACATGATGGCCCTTCAACTACTTGAAAACACCTCCCATGGCTCTTCTAAGTTTTCGCTTCTCTGATCTAAATCCTCCAGATCCCTTCTGATAATGTGCATATGGTACATGGTGCTTAGAACACTAGTTCTGGGTTCAAACAATGCTTCAGTTACTCACTAGCTACATGATCCCAGGCAAATCACTTAATCCTCTCAGCCTCATTTTCTCCTTTGTACAATGAGGACAATCAGGCACTCACCTCATAAGTTTGTCGAGAAGCTCAAAAGTGATCATGTATGGTGAGGCAACCAAAAGTCCCACAAAGGCTAACGGTGCCTTTCTGCATCAGGACAGATGGGGTCATGGTTCGAATCTGCTTGTTGATGAAATTTCCCCGATCTAAGAATTCAGGCACTTGGTAAAGTCTCTTTTCCCTTCCCTTTGGCTCTTTGGAGAGACTCATTTGTTGTTGTGATTAGTATCAAAGTGGGTCCATTTGATTTAAGAGATTTGCTTTTGAGTCCTGGGTTTACTTATTTGAGAACAGGAGGACTGCAACAGAGAGGAGCGGTGTTTGGTATTGATACAGAAAATGCAGAAAGGACTAAGGCTTGAGCCCTGGTCACAAAGTGCAAGGCTTTTCCTGGATTGGACGTAGGGGCTGGGGTGAGGTAAATCACAAGAAAATCTTCTGGTTTTGATTATAATAATTTTTTATAAAATTGCCAAAAGGAGCATTTTTTCCCCTTTGCCCAAATGAGTCCCAGGACCACTTGGCTGTCTTAGCTAAGCTGTCAGGTCACATGTCCTCATCCACCCTGCTCCCCTCGAGAAAGTAACACTAGGGGAGCTGGAACAATTTGGTGGGAGGAGAAACAGTGTGGTCAGATTTGGCCAGTAATGCCCTCATTCCAAAGGTGGGGGCCAGACAAGGGAGTAGTCTGTCATTTGCTGCCCCTAAACCTGGACCCGGACATGCCCCGGTGGCCACATGCAGAGGAAGGAGAAGGCAGGGGAGAGCTAGGGAGCTATGGGGAAGGCTGCCCATAGGAAGCCTGAAGAAGCAAAGAGGAGAAAAGAGCACATTTTAGGCCCAAGAGAAAGAGGCAGAAAACAAAATTAACCAAAGGATGAATAATGGAGCTTTTAAAAGAGATTTTGTTTTTTTTCCAATTACATATAAAAACAATTTTTAATATTCTTTTATTTTAAAATTTTGAATTTCAAATTCTCTCCCTTTCTCCCTCCCTTCCCCTTTCATTGAGAAGGCAAACAATTTGATATGGATAATACATGTGTAGTCATGCAAAACATATTTCTGTTTTAGCCATGTTGTGAGAGAAAAAACAGACCAAAAACAGAAAGAGAAGAAAAGAAAGAAAGAAAGAAAAAAGAAGGAAAGAAAGAAAGAAGAAAAGAAAGAAAGAAAAAGAAAGAGAGAAAGAAAAGAAAAAAGAAAAGAAAGAGAAAAAAGAAAAGAAAAGAAAGAAAAAGGAAGGAAGGAAGGAAGGATTTTTAAAGTTCTGCATTTAGATTCCATCGATTTTTTCCTTTGGGATTAGCATCTAGAGCCTTCTGGATTTGTCTTAGATCATTCTATTGCTGAGAATAGGTAAGTCTTTCACAGTCGATCATCGTTACATTATTGCTGTTACTGTGTACAATGTTCTCCAGGTTCTGCACACTTTATTTGTGTTAGTTCATCTATGTCTTCCTAAGCTTTTTGGAAACCTGCCAGTTCATCATTTCATCATTTCTTATTGCACAATAATATTCCATCACAATCATATATCACAACTTTCTCAGCCATTGCCCAGCTGATGGGCATCTCCTCAATTTCCAATGTTTTGCAATCAGAAAAGAACTACTATGAATATTTTTGCACCTATTAGGTGCTTTTTTTTTTTTTTTACATAGTAGTGGTATTGCTGGGTTGAAGGATATATAGACTTTATAGCCTTTTGAGCATAGTTCAAATTGCTTCCCAGAATGGTTGGATCAGTTTGCAACTGCATCAGCAACACATTAGTGTCCCCATTTTCCCACATGCCTTCCAATATTTGTCATTTCCCTTATGTGTCATGTTAACCGATCTAAGGGATGTGAGGTGGTATGTCAGAGTTGCATAAACATGGCCTTAAGGCAACTGAACCAATAAAGACATTAAAGGATGGGAAAGGAATAAGCATTTATCTAGCACCTACCATAGTAGGCACACAAGCTGTTTAGAAATATTATCTTATTTAGTCCTCACAACAAATCTGGGAGGTAGGTACTATTCTTATGCCCATTTTACAATTGAGAAAACTGAGGCAGAAAACTGTGACTTGTCCTTAGTTAGGTAGGAAGTGTTTGAGGCTGTATTTGAACTCAGGTCTTCCTAATTCCAAGCCCACTGTACCCACCTAGCTCTAAATCACCCACATCAGCCAGAAAGAAGATTTGAAACCCTGAAGTCCTTAAGTCAATGTGTCCTCCATAACCTAGAACCGAAGGCCTCATGGAACAAGTGGTTTAAATTACAGGAAATCAGAATGTGTTTCCTTTTTCTTGGCCATAGTCGAGACAATTATGAAATATCTCTATTTCAGAGTGTGTTGTCCATATGCCTTTTCCAGCTGCATCTTTTTATGAACGACATTATCCAACCACCTGGCAGATTAGTTAAATTTTTTAAAAAATATTCTTTAGTGTGAATTCACACGTCCACATAAATGAGGACCTTGTAGGCTGGATATCGGTGGGATACGGAAAGGTGTTATTCATCTCTGCCCCTTTATTCTTTTAAAGATGAAATTTAAATTGTTAAATAGAAGAAAGGAGAAAAATCAAAGTCATTATTATATTATTGGGTTTTTTAAGTTATTAATGATGCTTTAGGAATTAGAAAAATCTCCTAATTTGCCAAGAAGAGCCACATGTAGTTATATGTTGAATGCTGACATTTAAACATGCATTCTTGTAGCCAATAGGAATTCCCAACCTCTTACTTCATTTCTTGGTGGGGGGGATGTAGTATAAAAATGTTGCAAGTTTGAGTTCAGTCTAAACATAGTTGTGTTTTCCCCCCTGCAGGGGACATGATGAATTCAATACGAACAAAAAGAGGAAGCCTTTTTCTTTGGATCATAGTGTTATTGACTTAGAGTTAAAAAGGATCTTAGAGACCATCCAGGCCAACCCTCAGTCACTCCTTAGATGAAGAAACTGTGGAATAATGATTTGAAGTGATTTGCCCAGGATCACATAGCAAAATACAGCTAAAATAGGAAAAACTATCTAAAAACAAAATGGTGGATGTGACTTTCCGAAGCCTCTGATGGTTGGTCAACAACACTTGTTAGGGATGCCAAGGAGGAAATTCTTGGATAGGTATAGAATAGATTAGATGAATTAATTAGGGAGGGGAGTCTGTTCCAATTCTGGGATTCTGTGAGTTATAAGAAAACCCAGGTAAAATCTCATAAGAAGAAAAACCAAGGAGATGTCATCTGCCTTAGTAAACAAAAGGAAGAGGTTATAATATACACTGATGAAATCATGTAGCCTTCGAGGTCTTTCTATTTGTGTTTGCATTCTCAAGAAGTGGCACAGTCTCTGGTCCATAACAAACACTTAATAAATTCTTGTTGACCGACCATCTCATTTTTTTGTTGAACCCAGATCTAGAGAAAAAACTATGGAGTCTGAATGAAGATCAAAGTATATTGTTTTTATTTTATTGTCGTTTTTTTTTTCTTTCTCATGGTTTTCCCTTTTGTTCTGATTCTTCTTTCACAACATGACTAATGTGGGAATATGTTTAATGTGATTGCACATATATACAGTATCAAACTGATTAAAATAAAAATCTTGTAAAAGTTATTGACTTAGATAATTGTATTGCTGAGAAGAGCAAAATCTATCAAAGTTGATCATCCGCACAATGGTACTGTTACTGTAGACGATGTGCTCTTGGTTCTGGTCACTTCACTCAGCATCGATTCATGTAAGTCTTTCCAAGCTTTTCTGAAATCTGTATGCTCATCATTTCTTATAGAACAGTAGTGTTCCATCCCCAGTTGATGGGCATCCATCCCCTCAATTTCCAATTCTTTGCCACCACAAAGAGAGATCCTATTTTTTTTTTTGTACATGTGGGTCCTTTTCCATTTTTTATGATCTCTTTGGAATATAGATCTAATAGAGGTCAAAGGGTATACACAGTTTTATAATACTTTGGGCATACTTCCAAATTACTCTTTCAGAATGGTTGGATCAATTCATAACTCCATCAACAATGCATTAGTGGAGCAGCTAGGTAGCGCAGTGGATAGAGCACCAGCCCTGAAGTCAGGAGGACCTGAGTTCAAATGTGACCTCAGACACTTAACACTTCCTAGCTGTGTGACCCTGAGCAGGTCACTTAACCCCAATTGCCTCAGCAAAAACAAACAAAACACAATGCATTACTGTTCTGATTTTCCCAATCCTCCCCAACATTTATCATTTTCTGTCATATTAGCCAATCTGATAGGTGTGAGGTGGTATCTCAGAGTTGTTTACATCTGCATTTCTCTAATCAATAGTGATTTAGAGCATTTCCAAATCTCTATTTCTGTAGATCTGGTCTCCCTGGAGGAAATCAAAAGATCACAAATAAATGACTCACTTCCTTCACTGATCATACATATATTGTTGTTTAAGCTTCCTATGCTCTTTTTTGCCTTACAAGTCACCATTTGTGACACACACTCTACTTATATGACTGTGTGTCTTTGTCTTTCAGAAGAAATAGAATTATCTGAAGAATAGTCACTTATTCTAGGAAAACACCATAGAAGGAAGCTCTATGGTGGTAGAACCTGGTCTGCAGTTTAGTCTTAGGAAGGTACCTAGGAACACTGAGTAGATAAATGACTCCCCCATCCTACCCCACCCCTGCCACACAGCCAGCATATATCAAAGGCAGGGCTTGAATCCAGGTCTGGTCAGAACATAACACTTACTCGCATACATTAGGCACTAAATAAATGCTTTTGGGTTGATTACTAAACCCAAGACTGTCTCTCTATCTGCTAGCCTACACTGCCTTTGCTTTGCACGTTTAATAAATGCTTGTTGAATCAAATCGAATTAGGGTTGCTATTTTTATTCTTCCAGGATCATGAAGTTCCAGAAGTTTTAGTCATGAATCATCACATGGAGAATAATGGCATTCAAGAGATGGGATTTTACAATGTTGAACACTCAGACCCACTAATCACAGTGGACATATGCAGGGGTATAGACAATTCCATATCTAACACTGCTTCTAAGGGCTTGTAAAGCATTTAATTATCACAAGTGAGGCCCTGTGAGGAACGACACAGAGGAGAGGATTCTGGGATACTATTATCATCCTCATTTTAAAGACAAAAAAAAAAAAAAAAGAAAGAAAGAAAGAAAGAAAGAAAAGAAACTGAGCTTCAGTGGGTTTAAGAGATGCTAAAAAGGGTCAGGTGGAATCTGATCCTGGATCTTCCCAGATTCTAAGCTGGACTCCTTCCACCTCCCTCTCTCTACTTAAAGCATCGCACGGTTTCCCGAATGCAAGGCTGCCCAGTCTCTCTCCCCTGCTCACCCCCTGGCCCAGCTTGCTTTCCATTTGTAACATTCGTCCAACACACAAATCTTCATGGGCTAATTCAATGGACTGCCCGGCCAGCTGCATGTCATCATCTGGGCAATGTGAGCTATTCATCCGTGACACTTTTTCCAGGGTGGACTAATCTATTTCATATTTCCATGGATTTTACTAGGGAGGCTTTGCAGTATTGCAGGGCTCCGTGTGCCTGGATTTGGAGTCAAACAGACCCAGATTCAAATTCTGCTTCCAGCATTTACAAGCCACGTTACCTTCTGTGAGCCCCAGATTTCTGATCTGACAAAGGTTGACAGTAATCCCGGTAGCATCTATCTCCCATGGTTTTTGTGAGCATCAAATTAAATAATGGGCATAAAGCAATTTGACAACTTTAGTACTCCATTAAAATGGCAAATGGTATTATAGAGACATCATCCGTGACCAGGCAGAACATTTGAAGAATGGGGTGAAATGATTTATTGGAGATGAGAAAAATCAGCGTCAAAATTCTCTCTTTAAAAAAACCAACAGGTTTATTGTCCTAAAACTGAAGTTTCTTTTACTGTTTACAATTGAATTTCTAAAGCTATTGTGGGTGATTTTCATCAGCATCTGGAGAGGGAGGGAGAGAGGAAGGAGGAAGAGAGAAAAGGAGGGAGAGGAAGGGGAGACAGAGAGGAAAGAGGAGAAAGGAGAGGGAAAAAGAGAGAGAGAACAGAAAAGAAAAAAAAAGAAAACAGAGAAAACAAGGGAAAGGAGGAGAAAGGGGAGAGAGAAGAGAGAAGCAGAGAGGGAGAGACAGACAGTCCAGCAGACAGAGAAATAGAGACACGGAGAGACTGAAAAACGGAGACACACACACAGAGAGACAGAGATACACAAGGAGAGACATAGAGAATGAGAAAGAGAGGAAGAGAGAGAAGGAGAAAGAGAAAGAGAGGAAACAGAAAAGGAGAAATAAGGACAAAGAGGACAAGAGAAAGAAGGAGAAAATAAAGGGAGAGAGACAGAGAAAGGAAGAAAGAGAGAGACTGAAAAGGAGAGAGAGAGAGTGAGACCACAAAAGGGAGGGAGAGAAAAGGAGAGAAGTGAGGAGACAGAAAAGGAAAAGGAAAACAGAGAGGGCAGAGGAGAAAGAAAGGGAGAGGGAGAGACAGATGGAGAGGAAAGGAGATGAGGAAGAGAGACAGGGATGAGGGAAGAGGAGAAGGAGCGTGGGGGAAGGTTATGGGGAAGAGGGGAGGACGTTGTCTCTCCTTGTTGCTCTCTCTGCAGGTTACAGGTTGAATCTGGTGGTGTGAGCAAGTGTCTGGTTGTTGGGACTGGGGGGGAGGGCGCAGGGGAGGCTGGGAAGAGGAAGAGGCCCGATTGCAGCCTGGGACAAAGCCTTGCCGTTCCCGGCACTCGCAGGGGCAGGTGCGGCGCTGGGTGGGGAGCCAGTCCGGGGCAGGAAAGGCAGAAGGCGGGGAAGGCAAGTGGTCGGCGAGGGCAGAAATTACAATTGGGGTAATTTTCTTTTATTACAAGTGTTTCCTTAAAATGCCACCTTTCCTCCTTCTTTACTCTGGTGGGAATTATTCTTGTCAGAAGGTGCCATAGCACAGGCTGGGGGGGAGGAGGGGAGGGGAGGAGGTCCAGGGGGAACACTCCCACAGACGCTGTCACCCCCTGCGCTGCTGAGGCCCCAGGAGGGCTAAGGATGCTTCTGAGGGCAGGAGGATGGAGAGCACTGGGAAGAGGACGACCTCTCCCCCTTCCCCTCCAGCAGAAACGCTCCCCTTTCTCTCCTTTCGGATACAAAATGTGAGGAAAACGGGCACAGGGGTGAGCTGCTGGGGGAGCAGCGAACTGGTCTCACCATTCTGGAAACCAGTTTCCAATTGTACCTAAAAAATGACCCAAGTGTGCTTACCCTTTAACTCAGTTATTTCACTACAGGTCCATAACCCAAAGAAATAAAAAAAAGGAAAAGAAAAAGAAAAAAAGAAACAGAATTCCTACGTATAAAAACATCTGTAGCTGCTCTTTTTTTTTTTTTTTGCAGTAGCCAAAAAACTGGGAACTAGGGGGTGCCCACCTCCCAGGAATGGTAAAACAAATCGTGGGATTTAGACATAATGGAATACGATTGTGCCATAAGAAATGATGAAAAGGACAATTTCCGAGGAAATTGGGAAACCCTCCATGAGATGATGCAGAACGAAATGAGAACTAAAACAATTTATATAATGATAACAACATCATGGAGAAAAATGGCTTTGAACGAGTTCAGAACAATGATCAATGCAATAATAAACCTTGCGCCCAAAAGAGTGAAGATCAAATATTCCACTCACTCCCCAAAGGTAATGAACTTGAGATGCAGAGCCATACATTTCCAGACATGGGCGCTGTGAGAATTCATTTTACCAGACTGTGGAGTGTATATTTGAGGGCTTTGTTTTGGGAGATTTTTCTTAAAAAAAAAAAAAAAAAACTTATTCCATGGGAGGAGATGGATCAGAGATATACTCATTTTGAATGATTATTCATTGAAAAAATAAAAATAATAAACGGATGATGTCCTGGATAGCTGGGTGCAGTTGGCAGAGGACTGGAGCACTGATGGAATTACTCCCTTGGGAAAAAGTTCTGATAGAGATCAGTTTAGCTTTGTGGTTCCACTCTCTGTGGAGGTTCCCCCCCCCATCGTGGGTGGCCCCATCTTGCTGTATCCAGCCAAGAAATCCAAGTCATGTCAAGCCTTTGAGACTCACCCTCTGTGGGAGTCATGGGCGACCTCACCTTGCCATGCCCTGTCAGAAATCCCAGTCATGTCTCTGAGGTTAAATTTTCCCTGTAAATTAGCTTATGCCATCATTGTGGCACTCCTTCAGGTCAGTCTGCCATGGCACTCTTTCTCATGGTGTCTTTCCCTATAACCCCCCGCCCCATGCTTCATGGTGTTTCTCCTCTCACCTCCCCACTATTCTCTTCTCTCAAACCCCCCTCTATGCCTTACAGTGTCTTTCTCCTTCTTTTAGCTTACTATCTCTGTTAGGGCCCTAACTCCCTTTTAGGAGTTAGCCTGCCAGCCAAGGACATGCCCCAATCTCTGGGGTATTTCCTTCCTCCTGGCTAATAGTAAGTTTCACTAGGGAACTTGTTTTTTCCATCATTAATTGTTAAAACCCCCTTTCCTTGCTATGTGCTCTCCCTCTCTATTTCATATCTACCATTTCTGGCATCTCTTATATCCCTTCATTTTCTCTGTAATCTCTTCTCCTAAATAAATCTACCTTTTGCCAAAGAGAATGAGCATTGGGAGTTTTTCACGTGACCGAACTCGAGCATTTGGGGCTTCTCCTGAGGTACATCATCGGGTGCACATCATAAACTATCTTGAAAACATCACACTCTTCAGGCCATTTCCCATGGATCTGCCAATGGATCGACTCCCACCTCTTCCTAGATCCTCAATTCCCAAGGTAAAAACCAAAGGATGGGACACCAGTCACTCCCAGAATGCCCCAAGGCTTCAAAAGCAGAATGGTGGCCAATCACCGAGCATTTACACATCCCTCAAACTCATCCCAAGAATCTCCCTGAATCAGGAGTTCACCCTCCCAATCACTTCCCACTCCTCCTGCCCACCCCACCCCAAATACACACACACACACACACACACACACACACTTCCCCTCAGAGAACAGAAAGCTTGGTTCTTGGACATGTAACACTAATCCTAGTAGCTCACATTGGACTCATACTGGTTTTTATTTGGATAAAGGCATAGAAGATAGCGTACTTCTCAGACTTCAAGAGGACCAAAAAAGGTACAGCACGGGATAGCGGAATCAGGGCCCCTAAGCATCTTGTTTAGCTGGAATAAAGGAAGGCAATGAATAGATGACTGAGTCTGGAGTGAGGATGAACTGAGATCAAATTTAGCTTCAACACATAAAAGCTGCGTGATTCCAGGCAAGTTCACTTAAGTATCTCAGTTTCTTCAGCTGTAAAATCACAATAGCACCAACTTCCCAGAGCTATCAAGTGAAGATCAAATGAGACAATATTTGGAAAGTGCTTAGCACAATTCTTAATGCTTGTTTCCTTCCTTAATTCATTCATTCTTCATTTATAAAATGCAGAGATTGGACTCAATATCCTCTGAAGTCTCTCTTAACTCTAAACCTATGACCATAGTATCTAATCAGATGAAATCTAAGAAGGATAATGCAAAGTCTCATACTTGGATTCAAAAGAGCAACTTAACATATACAAAATGAGAGGGAATATTGTAATTTTTCTGAAAAAGATCTGGGAGTCTCGGTGGCCTCCAAGGTCAAGATGAGTCTACAATGTGGCTGAGTATCCAAGAAAGTAAATGCATTCCAGAGGACTAGGGATGAAGGATGCTACCCGTGTCATGACAGAAAGCAGACTGGACTTAGGTCGGATGAGACGTATGAGCTCAGACACGGCCAACGGGAGAATTTCTGTTGCTTGATTCTTCTTATTTTGTTGCAAGGGTAGGGCGTAGTTACTGTAGCATTTGTCTGTATTAAGAAAGACATAAGGTCCAGAACTAGGGAGGTGATTATATTTCTGGGCTCTGTCCCGACCAGACCACATCTAGAGTATTAGGTTCGGCCCTTGAACACAATTTTGGAAGGGATCGACAAGTTGGAGCAAATACAAAGGAGAACAACTAACTGGAAACCGCAGAAAAGGGGCTAAAGGAAGAGGAAATGTTTAGTTTTGGGAAGACAAGTCTTACAGGGAAAGCCACTCATGGGAGTGACTCCGTCGCTGTGTGACCGGGAGGGAACTTCTCAGTCTCTTACCCTCAGTTTTTCCATCTTTAAAATGAAGGAGTTGTACTAGAAGATCTGTCAGGTCCATTCAGACTCTAAAATCCCCTGATTCCAAGGCTGTTCCCAAGGGCATAGGATTGCTTTGCTTGATCCCAAAGGGGGAAACTAAGAACAAGGGGGTTTTATGTGACTATTAGGCAATGTCTACAGGTAAGTGGCCACAATTTTGAGGGAAAAGAGAGAGCATAAAGAATTGGCAAAGAGAAGAACTGACCACAATGATGATCCTCTTAAATAATGGAAAGTCTGAATAGAAGAATATAGATCTTTAATTGAATTATTCTGCAATTTGTTGGAAACAGAACTAGGGCAAATGGGTGCAAAGGAAAGAAGCTTTTGGTTTAATTAGAGCCACCACCAGCAATTGTGTGCTCAGAAAAATGGCACAAATGTGGGGGCTAGAAAGGGGGGGAGAATGTTAGACATGGGGAGGGGGAGGGAAGAGCTTATCTGGGACGCTGCTACTGGTTAGGGGGAGACACCTGTTTTAATTCATTATTCTTTTTTTTCTTTTTATTTTTTGTTATAGCTTTTTATTGAGAAAACATATGCATGGGTAATTTTTCAACACTGACCCTTGCAAAATCTTCTATTCCAACTTTTCCCCACTTTCCCCCCAACTCCTTCCTCCCCCAGATGGCAGGCAGTCCCATACATGTTAAATATGTTAAAGTATATGTTACATCCAATACATATATACATATTTATACAGTTCTCTTATTGCCCAAGGAAGATCGGATTTAGAAAGAAGGTAAAAATAACCTGAGAAGAAAAAACAAAAAGGCAAGCAAACAGTAACAGAAAGAGTGGAAATGTTATGTTGTGGTCCGTACTCTTAATTCATTATTCTTGATAACTAAGTGCTGAGTTCAGTTGTTTCTAGCTGCTATAGAACTGAACATGCTCCTAAGTTCTTCCTAAATTTTGAAGCTCTGGAACAGCCTGGGCAGCCAACCTAGTTATGACTCTGAGTTTAATAAAAAGAAAGAAAACTTTCAAACAATCAGAGTTGTCGAAAAATGAATGGACTGGAGCCTCCTGCACAACCTCTCTGTGGTCAGAAGTGAAAAGCTGAGATTTCATTAAGTGGGATTCTCTTCCAATCCACATGGAGTTGGAGCTTCTTTGGGTCTCTTCTAATCACTTACGAACCATAATACACATTCAGTCTCAGACTTAGACTGACAAGGAGCCTTCTTCAATGTCAACAAACCCAAGGCAATCCTCCTTTTACAACCGAGAAACCTGAGTCACTGAGCTCAAATGACTTGCCCAATGTGACACAAGGAGGCCATGGCAGAGCTGGGGTTTAAACTCAAATGCTCTGAGACCCCCAAAGTCAGAACCCTTTCCACATCGCCATGTTGCCTTGACTAAGGCTTAAATTATAAATTGTGTCCCACTGTTCTTTATTTGATGTCTGCTCATCTCATTTTCCCCAGTAAATTGGAAATGTCTTGAATGCAGGGGCCATGTTGTATTTTTTATTGCTCTCTGCCACCACGGTGCTCTTAAAAGTGCCGGACATAAAGTATATGCCTTATAAATACCTGATTGAATGGCTAAATTTAATCAGTGAATGACCCTTTAAAAAAAGAAATGGACACATATCAAATGTCTCGAAAGTCCACTCACTCATAAATATTTGAAAAGCTACTTAGACCTAAAGGAAATCTTTCCAGACACAAACTATTCAAAATTTGGAAATCTTGGCATTCAGAGAAAAATTAATACTAACGACTCTTCAGTCGACAGAGGCAAGCACCTGGCTATTTTCTGTTGGCTCCTCCACCTGTAGGGTCAGCAGAATGCTGGACCTAAAATCAGGAGGACCTGAGTTCAAATGTGACCAGAGGCTTATAATTGTGTGATCTTTGACAAGTCACTTAACCCGAGTTTCTTAACCTGTGAAATGAGTAGGAGAAGGAAATGGCAAACCACTCAATACCTTTGCCAAGAAAACCCCAAATGGGTTAAGAGTCACACACAACTGAAATGACTATTTTCCTTCTGAATAAATCCAAAGGACTTTATCATTAAATGATGATACTATCTGGGTACTGCAGCACCTTCTGCAATCTCTAATTATTCCAAGCCGGAGACAAAATCAAACAAAGTCACATTAATTTGATTTAGTAAATTTGGAAGGATGAGTCCCATTATTAGGTAAGAGACAGAAAACCAAATCCAGTGCAGGGGAAAAGCACTGGATCGGGATCCGAGGACATGAGTCCATTCCCAGCTCTGCCACTTAAGACTCGAGTGACCTTGGAAAAGTCATAACAACTGTCTGAGCCTCAGTTTCCTGACTTCTATAAAATGAAGGGGTTGGACTAACTGGCCTCCAGGGCCTTCCAGCTCCAGTGGAAGCCAGTTTTCCTTGATTCGCCTCCTTCATACACCAAAAGAAAAGTTATGTGATGTTTTAATAAAGTTTTGTTTTTACATAAAGAAGGAAAGGGAGTCTATCCCCCTCCCCTCAATTATCCAGAAATTGGTTAATCATGACAAGATAATTGATCAAAGGGCCAGCAAATCTGAGTCACTTACAACAGCTGGTGTTTAGCAGCCAATGTGTCAGATACCAAGGAAACCTTAAAAAACAGGAAATATCAAAGGCTGCTCCAGAGAGCAGAACTGGGGTGAATTTGTACTTTCCTGATTCACACAATGATTTGCAGATGTCTTCGGGAACCTGCAGCCAAAGAAGGGAGGCCTGGACCAGGTTTGCCCTTCATGTGGAGCAAACCCATCAGTCACCGCCAGCCGGGAACGGCCCAGGGTTGTCTCCGGGCTGCTGCCAGAGGCCAGGCTGGCTTCTCGAGGTGTTTCAAATTATTCCAGCCTGAAGAGAAAACAGCTTCACGAGAGCCAGCTTTGGCACCCATTGCCATTGCCTCGCTTTCTTTTGTTTCCTTCCCCTGACCAAACACAGAGGCCCATGTGTGGCAGTGGCCGTCCCGAGGGAGGCAAAAAAATGGAGGTCCTTGTCCTTGTGTCCACCTCGGGATGGGGGCAGAACGGAGCAGCCGGGCCAAGGACACTGGCAGGAGGAGAACGGCTCCTTTAGAGAGAAGAAGAATGGTGGGCTTCAAAGGAGCACCACAGGATGAGGCTCAGCACAGATGGTTTGGCCAAAGGAACATTCTCTGCCTGTCTTTCTGTCTCTCTCTTGGTCTATCTTTCTCTCTGTGTGTCTCTCTCTGTATCCCTCTTTCTGTCTTGTCTTTCCCCTCTGTCTCTCTCTTCTCCCCCCTCTTTCTTTCCATCTCTGTGTCTCTTTCTCTGTTTCTGTCTCTCTGTCTCTCTCTGTTTCTCTGTCTCACTGTCTCTCTATTTCTGTCTCTGTGTCTCTCTCTGTGTGTTTCTCTCTCTCTCTCTCTCTCTCTCTCTCTCTCTTTCTCTCTCTCATCTTTCCTACTTGCTCTCTCTTGGGATGAGGAGAGGCAAAGGTTAGCTGGCTCTTTAAAAATTCACACTTTGTCTGCCAGGAATATGATTTTTTAAAAGCACATAAATAAATAAATAAATGCTAAACAAGTTGGCAACGGGACAAAAATTTCACCATTCTGTTTTTATGAACTTTAAAAAAATGTGAATCCCTGTTTGTTTTCAGAGTGCAGAGGCCCAGGGGAGCAAGCTCAGAGCTGAGAGGCCTAAACCACCAATATTACATCTCCTCAGCCCCCTGGGTCCCGGGTCTTTTGCTCTGATTAAATTAGAACAGTGTCATTTTAAAGTGTCCAGTGCTATAAGAGAGAGAGAAAGAAAAGGAGGAGGAGGAGAAAGAGAGAAAGAGGAAGAAAAAGGAGGAGGAGGAGGAGGAAGATAGGGGAGAGAGACAGAGAAAGAGTGAAAGACACAGAAAGGAAGAAAGATGAAGAAGAAAATAAAGAGGGGAGAGAGAGAGAGAGAGAACGTGAAGAGAGAGAAACAGAGAGAGACACACAGAGAAAGAGAGACAGAGAGAGACAGAGACAGAGGAAAGCAAGGACAGAGACAGACAGAACCTTGCTCCAGCAGCACCTTCTCCCAGAGACTTGTTCTGATTTCACCCCTCCTTTTTCTTGTCTCCCTCTTGAAATGATCAGGGATCACTTGGCATAGCTTGGTAATGTGGGTCTATGGACATGTCTCCATCCTTTCCCCAACAGCCACGGAACAGGAACCCCTCCAGGGCAGGCACCCTTGGGTCCTCGCCTTCCTAGCTCTCAGCACCGTGTCTTGCCTGCATGTCCCTTCTGGCCACTTTCTTCCCAGCAGCAGATCTGCCCGTTTCCTTCACTCTACCAGATTCAGAGCAGACGTGTTCTAGAGAGAAAGTTTTGAGTGCTAATGATGAGCTTGTCAAACAGAGGAAGCCAAGGCACGTATAGGCCACGGTCCTGCCACCAGCACAGCCTGGGGGATTGTCCCTGCCTGTGGTGATGAGGCAACGATTCTGGATTGGGAGTCAGGAGACTGAGCCGGAAGCCCAGCTTTCATGTTTACTGACTGTGTGACCTTTGCAAACCACTGCCCTTCTCTGGGCTTCCCTGACCTTGCCTGCAAAATGTGGGGGTTCCATGGAGTGATCCCCAGGGATGTTTTCATCATTCTAAATCAGCAATCCCATGAATCACCAGGCCACCTGAAACGATGGGTTTGACTAGATTATCTGTGACTTCTCCCTTAGTTCTAGATGGAAAGTTAGAGAATGTTACATAAGGTAACGAGCAGCAGCACTGAGAAAGCCGGGCTAAAGGTCGGAATTGGGATCCATGTCCCAGCCGGACATTATCCACCAGGCTATGGCCATTCCCAAGCCTCTCCATCTCCAACGCAACTTCTAGTTTTCCATGAGGAGCTTAGTCTCCTTGACTTCTCTGGTGGAATGAGCCCTACCTCTCGCCCCCATGCCATCAACCCTTCCCTCTCTATCTACCAGAGCAGCTAGGTGGCTCAGAGTGCTAGACCCGAAGTCAGGAAAACCTGAGTTCAAATCCAGCCTCAGACAATTACTGCCTATGTGACCTTGGGCAAATTATTTCACTTTATTTGCCTCAGTTTCCTCATCTGTTAAATGAAGCGGAGAAAGAAATGGCAAATGGCTTCAGTACCCCTGCCAAGAAAACCTCAAATGGGATAAGAGCAAACACAAGGGGCTGAATGACAAAAGTTCCTTCCCTCCTGCCTATAGACATACCCAAGTCTCCTCCATCCTTTGATAAAAAAAAAACCACCTCTCACTAGATGTTATCCTTCAAGACATCATCCTTTCTCTCTCCTCCCTTTATCAAACTACAAAAGCTGCCTCCATTTCCTCCTTGATGCTTCTCATCCCTTTCCTTTTCCTTGCTTCCCTCAGTTCAAACAACCTTCTCTTGGATATATGAATTGTCTAATGTGGTGATGGCGGTCGTCATTCCTAACCTCCCAGCTGGACAGCGCTGACCAGCCTCTCCTCTAGGATCTCTCTCCCTCTCTTGTCTCAGCCCTTCTCCATCTACCCTGAGAGAGCATCATCCATGGCACTGCCTCTAACTATGAGTAGACCCCAAGACTCTGTCCTGTGCCCTCTTTGCTTTTCTCTGCCCTCACACTCAATGACTTCATCAACACTGAAGAGTGTAATTATATCTATGCACATGACTTGCAGATCTTTTTATCCAGTCCAGGAGTCACTTCTCCAGGCAACTTTTCCAAATCACCAACTGCTTTTGGACTTTTTAAAATTACAAGTAAAAACAATATTTAGCCTTCATTTTCTATAATTTTGAGTTCCAAATTCTCTCTTACTCTCCTTCTCCTTCCCCTCATTCACTATCAGATGTTTTAAACTGGATGCTCCATAGACATCTTAAACCCAACATGGCCAAAACAAAATTCATTCATCATCTTTCTTCCAAAGTTTTCCCCTTTGGTGAATTCCTATATTTCAGTCCAGGGCAGCAGCATCCTCCCAGTAACTCAGGCTTACAACTTTGATGTTCTTCACTCAATCCATTTATCTAACCAGTTGCCAAATCTTGTTATTTCTAAATCCGAGAATATCCTTCACATTCATTTCCTTCTTTCCACCTCTTTAGCCACCAACTTAGTTTAAGCTCCACTCTTGTTCCCCTGGATTCTCTTGATCACTTCCTGACTGATCCCCCTCCCTCCAATATGTTATACATGTTAAAATACATGTTAAATCCAATATATGTAAACATATTCATACAATTATCTTGCTGCACAAGAGAAATCAGATCAAAAAGGAAAGAAAGAACATATGAAAACAAAATGCAAACGAACAACAACAAAAAGAGTGAGAATGTTATGTTGTGATCCACACTCAGTTCCCACGGTCCTCTCTCTGGGGGCAGATGGCTCTCTTCATCACGAGATCATGGGAACTTGCCCAAATCATCTCATTGTTGGAAAGAGTCACATCCATCAGAATTGATCATCAGATAATATCGTTGCCATGTACAATGATCTCTTGGTTCTGAAGAGCTTTTCTTTAAATATGTTTCTGACCAGGAAATTCTCCTATTCAATAAACTACCATGGCTCCCTATTACCTCTTGGAGTCAATATAAATCCCTCTGTTTGTCTTTTAAAGCTTTTCATGAGTAGACACTATCCCATCTTTCCTGTCACATTAAATATTTCTTCTACCAACCAAGGTTGTGAACCAGAGTTACTGGGAGAATGGTGCCCTTGGCTCTTCTTGTTCCCTACATATGGCCACTCATTTCCTGTCCCTAAGACTTCCATGACAAGTATAACTGCTTCTCAGCTGTCCTTACATTTCCTTGTTTCCTTTAGAACTCAGCTCAGATATGAAGCTCAGGCTTTTGCATGAAGCTTTGCCTCTCAGAGCTAGTGCCTTCCCTCTGTCCATCACCTCCAATTGATCGCATCCCTATCTTGTTTGTTTAGAGACATTGCTCTCATTAGAATGTGAGCTCCTTAAGAGCAGGGATTGGGGTTCGGGTTTTTCGTTTGTTTTTCCTTTCTTTGTATCCTTAGCTCTTAGCACATTGTCTGGCACATAGTAGGTGCTTAATAAATGCTTGCTAAATGTCTCTATTGTGCCTGCATCCCAAAGAAATAATAAAAAAGGGAAGAAGACTTACATGTGCAAAAATGTTTTAGCAGCCCTTTTTGTAGTGGCAAGGAACTGGAAACTGAGGATGCCCATCGATTGGAGAATGGCTGAATAAATTATGGTATATGAATGTTATGGAATATTATTGTTCTATAAAAAACGATTAGGAGGACAATTTCAGAGAGGCCTGGAGAGACTTATATGAACTGATGCTGAGGGACATGAGCAGAACCAGGAGATTATTGTACATGGCAACAATATGATGATCAATTCTGATGAATGTGGCTCTTTTCAACAGTGAGGTGATTCTGGTCAATTCCAATCGACTTGTGATGGAGAGAGCCTTCTGCACCCAGAGAGAGGACTATGGGAACTGAGAGTGGATCCCAACATAGTGTTTTCATTTTTTGGTTGTTGTTTGGTTGATTTTTTTTTCTTTCTCACTTTTCCCTTTTGATCTGATTTTTCTTTTGCATCATGATAAATGTGGAAATATGTATGGAAGAATTGCACCTGTTTAACCTATATCGGTTTGCTTGCCTCTGGAGAAGGGAATGAGGGAAAGGGAAAGAGAAATAAAAAATGGAACACAAGGTTTTTCAAGGGTAAATGTTGAAAACTATGCATGTGTTCTGAAAATAAAAAAGCTTTACAAAGAAAAAAGAAAAGAAAAGAAAGAAATGCTTGCTGATCGATCTGCATTTTACCAATGAAGAAATAGAGGCACTGAGGGCTGATGGAATTTTCCTATGTCTTAAGGTGGCAAAGGTAGAGCTTGAATACAGGTCTTCTGCCTCCCAATCCAGTACTCCTTCTACTAAATCACACTACTTCCACCAATCTGGATTCTACTCTCCTTCTCACCTCCCTCTCCCAAATTCTAATATTTGAAAAGTAAATATCCATTTAAGAAAAGGAAACAGTAATAGATTGCTTTATGTCAGAAACTTCCCTAATGACTATCTCAGAACAGAACTTTCATTATGAGATCCAGAGATACACCAAGGAAAGGAATTGGAACCCACACCTCCTGATGGTTGGTCAATGAAAAAATTCTGAAATTATGCTGGAAGGAAATCCCCTGGGGTTAGATAGAGCCCGATGTGATTCTCTGAATCCTGAACAAACGTTTCACGGGCAGTCATACATGTAGCTTGGCTCTATACCTCCTTCAGAATAAACACTCAAAAAGCCCTTTGACAAACAGGACAGAGGGATGTATTAGGAGAAATAGTTTTAAAAAAGAATAAGAAGCAGCAGGAAATTTGGATTCACCCAATCACTATGTTTGCACCCGGGAGTAGGGGCTCTTTTTGAAAGTAGTGTCTCAAATTGTTTCAGCTTGAAGAAATGTCAAAATTCAAACCCAGAGAAGGAAGATTTCCCCCAAATTTCCCCCAAATCATCAGGGGGTAAATAGCAGAACTGAAAATTTAAGTTCTCACCTTTGGCTCCAGATTCTAGATTCAAATTCAGACTATTTTCATTTCAGCAAGATTTCCTGAAAGGTGGGCAAGTCAAGTCTGTGCAGGTAAATAAAAGTCAAAGTGTAAATGAGTTAGAGACGCAGAACCTCTCTCTGTTTGGATCTGTATTCTTTCTTTGTGTTTCAAAGATCTTTTCTGTGAGTAGGGGAGAGCCTACCTGGCCAGACCCCATCTGGAGCCCGGCGTTCAGTCTGCTTGCCACATTTCTAAAAACTGGAGAATGTCCAGAGATGGAAACTGGGATGGTGAAAGGCCTCAACACCATGTCATTCGAAGCTCAGCTGAAGGAACTTGGTATGTTTAGCTTTAAAAAAATAAGACTGGGAGAGGGAGTAGGGGGCCGGGGAATAAAAGTTAAACATCTGAAAGATTCTCATGTGGAAGGATTAACCTTCTTCTTGGACAGAATCAGGAGCAATAATAGGTGAATCTAGCAATGAAGCAGATTTCAGTTACACGTAAACAAATGATTTCTAATAATTAGGATTTTCCCCAAAGGGAGCAGGGCTGTCTTGAGGGAATTGGGAGGCCCATTACTGGTGGGGTTCAAACAAAAGTTGGATGGTTTCTTGGCAGGAATGTTGTAGAGAGGACCCATATATAGGAGAGATATGACTCCGTAGCCACTGAGGTTCTTTCTGGTTCTGAGATTCTGAGCAGAGTTAGTGACCTCCTGCTCAGAATCAGCAGCAAAAAGCAATGGAAGGCCCTTGACTCAAAGGCCAAGGAACCCAAATGCAGCCAGAGCTTTCAACCTGCCATACATGGACAGCTCTCATCTTACAGGCATGACTTGTTCTCATCCATTATTCAGAATTCAATTGGAATGGCAAAAATATGATTAGGATTTGCAGGGAGTCCTGGAAGCAAAAAGGACACGGGCCGACATTCGCAAGGGTGTTTGTAGTTATTTAAAAAAAATCTGTTTCCAACAGAAAAGCATCTTTTTAGCTTTTTTTTTCACAACTGTCAGTTGTGGACAGAAGCTAAATGTGATGATAAAACCAACTAGAGCCAAGCTGAAGGTTGTTTTTATTTGTTTTTTATTTACCCCAAACTGGTCTTCAGATAATCTACCTTATCTGCTCCCAATCAAGTCTCATAAACAACCTCTAATACCTGTGGTAACAGTCATGAATTCATTGTGAAGTATAAAAATGTTATACTTCAATACTGAGCCACAACCGAGGTGGAGAGACCAGGACTTTGGCTCAGGCCACCAAAATTTAGACAGTATTGATAAGCAGCAGTTATCAAAACCATTTGGTACTGGCTAAGAAATGGAGTAGTTGATCAGTGGAACAGGTTGGGTTCACAGGACAAAATAGTCAATGACTATAGAAATCTAGTGTGTGACAAACCCAAAGACCCCAGATTTTGGGATAAAAACTCACTCTTTGACAAAAACTTCTGGGAAAATTGGAAACTAGTATGGCAGAAACTAGGTATTGACCCACACCTAACACCATATACCAAGATAAGGTTGCAGTGGGTTCATGATTCAGGTGTAAAGAGTGATATTATAAGCAAATTAGAAGACCATAGGATAGTTTGCCTGCCAGATCTGTGGAGAAGGAAGGAATTTGTGGTCAAAGAAGAACTGGAGTTCATTACTGCACCCAAAATAGATAATTTTGATTATATTAAGTTAAAAAGTTTTTGTACAAATAAAACTAATGCAAGACAAGATTAGAAGGGAAACAATAAACTGGGAAAATATTTTTACATTCAGAGGTTCTGATAAAGACCTCATTTCTAAAATATACAGAGAATTGACTCAAATTTATAAGAATTTAAGCCATTTTCCAACTGATAAATGGTCAAAAGATATGAACAGATAATTTTCAGATGAAGGAATTAAAACCATTTCTAATCATATGAAAAGATCCTCTAAATCACTATTGATCAGAAAAATTTAAATGAAGACAACTATGAGATACCACTACACAGCTCTCAGATTGGCTAAGATGACAGAAGCGATAGTGATGAATGTTGGAGAGGTTGTGGGAAAACTGGTTCAATAATACCTTGTGAACTGATCCAACCAAAAAAAGGTCTGAGCTTTCTCTGACTTGCTTGTCCACATCTAACAGACATTCTAATATTCTCTTCTTCCTTCTTTTACCCCAAAATTTCTTGTGTTCTACTTTTGGGCCTCAGATAAAAGAGTACAAGGGATAGTTAGAAATAAAAATAAAATCTAATCTTGGAAAAAAGGCAAAATTCTTCTTGAATGTCTGGAATTCTTTTAATTGGGGGCTCTTAGCTATAATGGTTGTATTATTAACTTTTGATTAATGTAAACTATATCAAACAACAGAGGAGAGAACCACATTATTATACTGACCTTAGGCATAAAAAGCAATCAGACTGTTGTAATTGGGTGGCTGATTAAATCTACAAAGATAAAGGAGGTAGGGAGGAGGAAGCTGGCATAAGAATTGATTGTCTAACATTATGAGCAGTCACGTAATCCAACTTAATCATTTTGCAAAGGTAAAGTGTCTTGGCCAAAGTCACGCCAGTGGCAAAAGACCTGAATCCAAATCCTGTCTCTAGCACTTAAAGAGTGACTCTGAATAAATCACCTACCTCCTATCAACCTTGGTTTCTTCCTCCATAAAATGGATATAGCAAATGTACCTACCTCAAGGATCGTTACGGAGATCAAATAACACAACACGTATAAAGCATTTCACAAATGCTACAGAAATTTACCCATCATTACATCTGCTATTATATCCCAAGAGCAAGAACAATGCGTAGAGGATCGTGTACAGTGACCTGCTATCCCTCTTTCCTCAGCTCTCTTGCCAGGGAATGTAGCTCTCAAGGACAGTTTCTACAAATCATCTGTCATTTGAACCCCTGAGCACTCTCCTCCACCTACCAACCGCTCACCAAGCTGACTTCTTATCTGTAATCACCACCATGAAGAGAACTGATCAAAGAAGACAGCTTCTCACTCTGGGCATCATCAAACAGCTCACAAGCATTTCATTCTTTCCATGAGGAGGGCCACGTAGTCAACGAAATCCCAAGATAAACTTTAATTATCAGATTATAGTCGCTCTGAAGTTTCAGCTAAAGAAGATCAGGTTGCCAATAGAAATAAAGAGCAACATAAAAGAAGCCAGTTTAATAGCAAGCCAGAGGCTTAGCTCAATTTACAAAATATGTTTTTGAGAAAAGCTTGAAGAAATGTCAAGACATGGCTATCTTCTAAATAGTCCAATTCCTTAAGATGCAAATGTTTAAGCTTTGCATGGAAATATTAAAATATCTTTTGCTTTCTAGCTTTTAGTTTTTACCAGACGTTGTATTTCTTATTGACATAATTGCTATTTTGACTGAGTCTTTATCACTACAATCAAATTATGCTAGACCTATGCATTCAGCTGAGTCAATTTACTAGCTCATAGGCCCACCTTGTTATCCAAAGAGAATCTAAAAGAAATAATCCTTTTACTTATATAGGAATAATGAATATCAAAATAATCAATTTTTTTCTATCGCACTTCAATTTAATCAATTATATTTTCAATTCAGCTCAACCAAAATCACTTATTGAATGCTGCTGCTACTATTACTCCTACAAACTCTACTATTACTATACCATTACTACTAGTACAATGACTACTACTAGCACAATCACTACTACTACTACTACAACCACCATCACTACTATTACTACTATACCCATTGCTACTAGTACTACTATTACCACCATTACTACTACTACTACAAACTCTACTACTACTATCACCACCACTTCTACTACCACCACCACCAATACTACTACAATCACCACTATTACTACTACTACCACTACTACTATTACTATCATCATCACCACTGAGAGTATTGCACTTTAGGGTTTACAAACACTTATACATTTTATTCTATTTTATCATCATGACAACCCAGGGAGTTAGGTACCATTTTAATCCCTGTTTAATCTCTGTAAACACAGCCATTTGCTATGTTCTTACCTTCATGGTGTAATAGATGGGCATGCAAACATGTTGAGGGTAGGAACTGCTTTGTTTCTGTCTTTGAGTCCCTAGAACCAACCATAGTTCATGGTATATAAATTTTTGTAGAATGAAGAAATGAGAACATATATTTTTATTGATCATTGATTATTAATCAGAAATTGCTTAGTTTTTTTTTCAGGATCTCAAACTTATGTAGATAATTTATCTGCTTTCATTTTAAGATTTCTAAGCACTTTATAAATAAAACCCAATAACTTTGTTTTTGGAAGATACATTGAAGAAAAGTCTTGTTATTCTAAAAATATATTGTTCAAAGAGGGGCACAGCCTAATTTGACTTGCCCCAGTTCTTGCTATTCTCAGTAAAACAGAGAGGAGAACCAGGAGAATTCTGCTTCCCCAGAAATACTCAAAGAACTTCCTGATAACTTGTCATTTTAACCAACTATTTACATTTCTTTGCAACCATGCAACCATATATTCATACATATATCCTTGTTATCAGGAAAAGTCTGCATTGTTTCTTGGTATAGCATGATCAGCAAAGTCACAAATTGAGCTTATGTTTACCCTTTCTTTCTTAAAGTTCATTGTTTGTTTAAGAAAACTTTCTCACTTTATTACTCTCTCCAGTAAATTAAGTCATTGGCTGAATTTGGCACTGTGGTGTGAAATGCAAGAATTATAAAATTCAAACCTTCTTGTGAAAACCAAACACATGTTCACTTCTTAAACAATTAGAGGGCTGTTCAAAACTAGCAGCTCAGATTGAAGTGACATAAGATCCTGCAGAGTCAGACAGGTATCTGGCTGAGAAGCCTCTCTCTAACAGTCCTGATGAGTGTTTGTTCATCAGTTCTAGGTTGATGTCCTCCATTCTACTGATTCTCCTTTTCAGAAGTAACCAGGGATTAGCAAGGCAAAATTTAGCTCTTTACAACTTCTACTCAATGCTTCTAATTCAATTGCACAAGAGTTACACAAACAGAAGCAAAGTATGAATTCAAGACAGACTTTCAAGGACTTAGAGATAGCTGTGATGTCCTCCATTAGTCTTCTGTTCTCCAGGATAAATATTCCCAGTTCTTTTAACTAGTCTTTATATGACATGAACAAAGGTCCTTGCCACTTTGATCATCTTCCTCTGGATAGTTTCTATCTGATCAATGCCCTTTCTAACTGTGGTACGCAGAATTTAATATAATATTTCAGATGTAGTCACATTGGAGCAAAGTACAATGGGGCTAGCACCTCCTTATTGCCTGGACAGTATATTTCTATTTGTAGCCCAAGTTTGCATTAGCTTTCTGGTTGCCTTCCATACTGAGGACTCATATTGAGTTTGTGATCCAGTAGGACCTTAAGATCCTTTGTCCCCAAACTACTGCTAGTCCCATCTACCCTATCTTGAACTTCAGAAGTTATTTTTTTTTTGAATCCACATGTAAGATTTACTTTTCAGCTAAACATATAAACACAAGAGAAATTGGTTGATTCATTTATTGTTCTTCCCATATTCAGCCTTAGTCTCAAATATAGAATAAAATTACTCAAATAATATGAATCAAATAAACATTTACTAATGCCTATTGCATGCCAAGTATTATGCTAGGCACTGAAAATACAAATACAAAGAATGAAGCAAGTTGTGAAGTAAAGCTAGAAAAATGAATAAACAGAAGAAATATGGAAATAAAGAATTAGTGTAACTCCAGGAACATCTAGGAAACAATCCTAGAAGAGAGCATTTCCAAGGCAACCATGTAAAGTCTCAGATAAAGGCATGGTTTGCCCACAAATCTATTAGAATTCTTGGAAGAAATGAAACAAGAGACAAAAAGTATATTATAAATGAAATAAGAAATTCATAGCAAAGGAGAAAGTGGATAAATGAATACAGGAGGCACAAATTTTACCCAAATAACAAACTTTCTGAAAATTTGAATGGATCTAACTGGAAATGATAACTTGATGAGACAATGATAAATATAAAAAAATGTCACCAGACTGAAGAAAAAAAGAAAAAAAAGTAAAATATTTTCTTTCAGAAATAACTAACCCAGAAAAAATCAAGGAGATATAATTGGGAAGCAATTCTAATAAGCATCAAACATCTGAGGAAAGAAACATGAGGCATCGTGGGCCAATAAAACTATCTCCATTACTTCAAACACATTCCCTTAGTCCATGGTGGAAAAAACCAAGGAGCCTTGATGTTATCAGCATCTCCCTCACATCACTAGTCTTGTTTCTAATCTACTTCCCACTGATATCAAACCTTAGAATCACATCTTATGGACATTCAACTTGGAACTGTTTCTCTAGATGCTATAGCACCCTCTTCAACAGTAGCCACAGTTAATGAAAATGTGAAAAATAAAAAAAACTAATAAGTTCTTTCTATGATTCAAATATGTTCTAGATAACTAAACAGGGAGAGATACAGCAGAAAAAGAAAAGTATAAAACAATATTCCTAATGCATATTGGTGCAAAAATTATAAATTATCATAAATTATCACATTATTACAAATTATCAAAAGGGCTACAACAACACATTTAAAATATTATACAGTATGACTAGTTTGGATTTATTCAAGGAATACAGAGCTGGATAAAAAGAAAAATTATAAACATAAAAACATATAAATAATAATAAAATCACATGATTATAGCAACAGATGCTGAAAAAGTTCTTAATAAAACACACACATATATGTATAGACATATATAATAAATCACTTTCTTTCATATGGAAAATAGTATCTGGCCAAAGGCCAAAATTATATGGAACATATAACTCTTGGAGGCCTTTCCAATAAAAATAGGAGTAAGGCAAGAATATTCATTATCATCATTACGATTGAAGTATTGATATCAATACTAATTAAAGTAATAAGACAAGAAAAGTAAAGGAATATATATTAACAAAGAAGAAAAAATTAACATTTCTTATAGACAATATGATGGATTGTTGAGAGAATTGCAAAGATTCAACTTATAAAATAATAAATTCCACAAAGAATGGAATTTTTAAAAAACTCTACAAATTAAAAGACTTCCTGGATAATAAGAACAATAACCAGCAAGAAATAAAAAGAGATATTCTGTTGAAAATAAATGAAGAATGTATAAAGCATTTGGAAGTTTATCCACACCAAATCATATTCAGGAACTATATAAATACAATTACAAAACACTCTTTACAAACATAAAGACAGACCTAAATTAGAAGAATAGTTATTGTTCCTGGATAGGCTGTGCCACCCAATATAATAAACTATCAATACTACATTAAATTAAATTACTTATTCAATACCATAACAATCAAACTTTATAAATATTGTACAGAGCTAGAAAAAAAAATAACAGAAGTGATTTAGAGGAACAAAAGTTTAATAATCTCAAGGGAAGTGAGGAAAAACTATCAGATCTTAAACCAAAACAATAACAGTCAAAACTATTTGATGTTTATTTTAAAATAGAAAAATCAATCAATTAATAAGAAAGATTGTTGAGAGTTGCCAAGATAGACAGCATGCAAGTCCAGCTCAGTGACATTGAGACCAAGGCATGCAAGGTCAGAGAGGGCAGGAACAGAGGCCAGAACCTTGGAGAGCTCTCTAGAGAGCCATTGTGCTAAAGTTCCCTCCCACACTTGGGCTCTTCTCCCTGTCACCAAAGACCTGGCAGCACTTCAGATGGTTTTGAATTGTTTTTTTCCTCCTCAGAATTCTTACCTTTTAGTTCCAAAGTTAACTGCTGGAGCCTGAACATGGTGTCAGAAAAGAGAGCTATGGAAGAAAGAAGTGGAAAGAGAATTAACAGCCCAGCATAGGAGGTACAGAAACTTGGCCAAGCAGCAAACTCCTTGAAAATTAGAATGGACCAAATAGAAGCCAACGATTCAATGGGGTAACAAGAAATATTAAAACAAGACCAATATTTTAAAAAATAGAAGAAAACATAAGGTATCTCACAACAAAAAGGAAAATACATTAAGAAGGAGGAAAAATTAAGAATTATTGAACAATCTAAATGCCATGATCACAAAAGGAGCCTAGATAGATTATTTCAATCTTAAAACTGCCCAGGCCTCAAACAATCAGAGCGCAGAATGAAAATAGAAAGAACTCACTGATCACCCCCTGAAAGAAACCCCAAAACGAAGACTTCCAGTATATCATAGTCAAAATTTGTGCTTCCGGATCAAAGGATAAACATTACAAACAGTGAGAAAAAAGAATTTAAGAACCGAGGAACTACAAGAAGGAACATACATAATTAGCAACCAGAGCAGAGAGCGTGGAAGATGATATTCCAGAAGGAAACTAAGCATGTACAAAAATATTTGTAGCTCTTTTTGAGGTAACAAAGAATGGGAATCTAAGGGCATATTCATAATTTGGTGAATGATAAACATTTTATGGTCTATAATTATGTTGGACCACTACTGTGTTGAAATCTTATTAGCATAATCACAAACCAGTATTTCAGAGGACTAATGATGAAACATTCCCCATTTCCTGATTTGGATGTGAAGGACTGAGAAGGAAACTTTTTTTGGGGTCAATGTGGAAATTTGCTTTGACTATACATGTTTGAAATGGGTTTTGTTTTTCTTATGTTCTTATGTTGCAGTAGGGAGATTTGGAGTTGGAGGATAAGAAGGCAGATCTTAGATAATTAAAATAAAGGAAATACTTAAAAAAAAGAAAACTCCCAGGACAAAGCTCCATCCCTTTAACCCTTTACTATTTTGTAGTAGTAAAATATCATTATGGTATTATAATAGTAACAAAATTAGATCATAAGCTTCTAGAGGGCAAACATAACTCTCTGTTCCTAGCCTAGAACGGTGCCTCATAGATATGCTTAATAAATATTTTCTGAACCGAAATCTAGTCAGTTGTAGTAAATGTCACATGTATTAGCTGGGACCAGATTCACTTCGGTTTAGCTAACAACATTTAGCAGCAGCACAACATGAGAGAACGTTAGCGCTAGGAGGGACTGCCAGCTCAAACATCCCCTAATCCAACATTTACCGGCTGTGTGGCCGTAGGCAAGTTGCTTGAACTTTCTGAATCTATTCCCCATGAGGACAATAAGAAAACTTTTCCCCTGATTCAATAGGATAATATATGCAAAGTACTTTGTGAAACTTAAAGCACTTTATAAAGTCAGCTAATAATATTGTATGAATACATATAGGCCAAGAAAAGCCAAATCATCGAAAAATATATACAAAGACTACAATAACATAAGGGAAAACACAAATAGGTCATTGAGCCCAGTATAAAGGCGATGAACAATATCGATTCTGGAAGGCGAATGATGAAATATACTTGCTAGCTCTCAGTAGAGACATGGGTGATCGTGAGCCTGAAATGTCACATGCACTGTGGGGCATGATTATCGAGTCTATTGACTCGGATTGACTGTTTCTCTTTGTGGCGATGGAAGGTTCAGTAGTGGGCTTGGAGGAGGGATATCAGGAAATGTCTGTGGTATAAAAAAAACAAAAGGCATCAATTAAACTTTTTTTTAAAAAAAGAGCTTGTGGTTTAAAACAGGCTTTTCTTATTAATCGGTGTATACTTTTGAAATCATGATACATTTAAAAATTAGCACACTGGTGGCCCACAGCCTACAGCTTACCATGCTAAAAATAGTCAATATATGTCTACAACAGTAAAGATTTACATACACACATACATACACACACACATATACTTTTTTAAAGTATGTACATTTTGGGAAAACATCTGTGTCTAGTTTGCTAAAGAAACACTGTTGCCTCCCGTTCTTTGGAACCAATATGTTTGGCTCAACCAATAATACCACATTCATATATCAAATTGTACGTCCCTTTGTGGTCATATGAATTGAGGGAATGGGCTTGATATCAGAGGATCTGCAGAAAAGAAATGACATCTGTGGGACCTTTGAGTTCCAATGTCTTTAAAGAAAACTCTGGAGTAAAGATTAGGAAGTCTCTAAAAGAAGAGAACTTTATTTCATACATACATGTATACATGTATCTATATACATATATACACACATATAAACTTAATTCATTTAGCTGGGAGAAATGTATGTAGCAGGACCATCGATATGGGATAATTGATAAAAATATGAAATATGGTTTGGGGAGAATCTTCATGGAGAGGCTGGCCACCGGGTGATGAGCTCTTCAGCTACAGCAACTCTTGAAGACCATTGATTAAGGAGCAGAAGGCCTGTAACCTCACAGCCTTAAATTATCAATTATCTGAGTCCACTAATATCAATGTTCCTTGTCTTGGAGCCTTTCTGGCTATATTGGATCCCCTTAGCTTAAGATCATCAGATCTCCAACCAGAAAAGACCCAGCTCCCTTCAGCAGATGAGGAAACTCGGGCCCAGAAGGAGAGAAAGTGATTTACCTCAAGCCACATAGGAGCTAGAGAGCCAAGTTATAACTGGTACCTCTTCAAGTTCTGGCAGCATCCCCCCTGCCGGCTTGTTCCTCACAAAGGTGGGGATATACCTATCCACAATAACTATCACAGTCCAGTTAAGAGAACACTAAGATTTGCAAAATAATAGTGACTATTATGAGATAGCCCATAATTGATGTAATTCTGTTCTACAGATTATAAAGTAATGCTGTGAGTTTTCAGAAACATAGGAGAGACAGATAGAAAGAGAGATAGAGAGATACAGAGACACACAGAGAGAATCAGAGACAAAGACAGAAATAGAACCGCACACAGAGAGACAGAAAAAAAGACAGGGGAGTGAGGGAGAGGAAGAGGGAGAGGGAGCTTCTTGGAGAAAGCCTCTTTGCTCCAGCTAATTTAATTTGTGGCATTTCTTTAACCAGCTGCACTTACTTAACCTGAGAAGCAAGAGGTAGAAATACACTGGGGAAGCTTCAGAAGCCACAGTGATCACCTGCCAAGGACCTGAGCTGCTCTGATTCATTTTCTCCGGGGCGATTTAACAACCTGACCTCTCAGGACGAGGTTGGACAAAGAAAGGTTTGCTTACTTTGCTAGGATGATATAAGGGTTTGTCCCCATACAATAGAAAGCAATAGCAAAGCAGGGAGGTGGAAAACAGCAGGGGACAGAAAGGTAAGAGAATAGGGCAAGTTTTTCTGTTGTTTTAAGCAATCAGCAGGTCTTCCTTAACTGCTGCCAGATGACATCTGTTGGTATCAATGCCATGAACACCGTCAACTCAACAGATGATTTTTACATTGAAATTAATTATAAGGGAATGTCTGCCCTTCTGGGGAAAACTGCATTGTGCCACATAAATCGATAATAAAATCTCAAGTTCAACTAGGACTTCTTTCCCTGAGGGAAAAGTTAGTTGTTGAGATGGGGAGGGACAGTGCAGCCTGGGAAGGGATACTTGATCTGGAAGAGGGACAAGTCAGTCCCCAGAGCCTCTGGTTCATAGTCCCAAGAAGGAGACGGCAGAGAAGAAGAGAAAGAGGAGGCAGTGGGCAGGAAGATCAGGTTGAGAGAAGATAGACTGGTAGGTAGACAGATAACTAGCTAGCTAGATAGGATGGATGAACAGATGGATGGACAGATGGATGGACGGATGGATGGATGAACGAATGGATGGATGGATGGATGGATGGGGAGAGAGTTTGTGTTCTATTAAAGAAAACTTTTACATAAGCATATTAAAATCATATATAAAATGAACATCAAGTTTTTTGGAGGAAGATGAACTAGGGTAGGTAATGATGCTTCTTAGAAGATGATGACCTGAGTTTTGGAGGAAACTGGTTTTAAATAACCAGAGCCACAACGAGGGTGGCGTGAGCAGGACTTTCCATGGTTTAAATTATGAATGATTTATTACTGACAGGAGCCTTTCTCTCCCCCACACTAGTCTACCCAATGTCTCAGGCTTTGTTAGAAACACTCCGGATTGGAATAACTACACTTGGGACGGGCGGCTATCAAAGAATCCTCCCAAGTTGGATTTCTAGCCTCAAAAAATAGTTTCTCTTGCCCACAAGCTTCCAACAGGACCTTGGAGGCCGAAAGCACTTGGAGCTCACATTTACCAGGCACTATAATGAACAATTAAAGCCAGGAGGCTCAGAAGCCCTGATGGACAGTTCCCTCCTCATTCTCCTATTTGCGAATCCACGATCCCACTGCAGCAATAACAGAAATACTCATAACTGAAAAGTATATACAGCCTTAAGGTTTGTGAAGCACTTTTATACACATGACTTCATTTAAGCCTCACAACAAGCCTCTGGGGCGGCTCTTACACCATGGTCCCACCCCTAAGTTTACAGAAAAAGAAATGGAGATTCAAGGAAGTAAAAAGATTTATGCAGCCCCAGTGAGATTTGAATCCAGATCTCACTCACTCCACGCGTTCTGTCCACTCTGGCCACTTCCTAGAGACACTTGGCTCTGGGTCCCATCCCTGGATGGTAGTGTTTTCTCTGAGGTTCAAACTCCTCGCTTCTAAGATGGGAATAGAAATGGTTTCCTTGGGACTGCTAGGTGTCACAGCAGAGAGGACATCGAACTTGGAATCAGGAAGAGCTGAATTCAAATCCCGCCCCAGACATTTAGGAGCTATGTAACTCCTCTCTCATCCTCAGTTTTCCCACCTGTAAAATGGAGACAATAGAGAATCTACCTCGGGGCTGTTGTGAAGTTCAAATTAGGTCATGTGGATCTTTGCCAATAGTGAAATGCTACAGAAATGGTGGCTGCCTTAGGGCCCATGGCCCATGCTCCAATGGGGTCCCAGCCCCCACTTACCTCCAATGCTTTGCCCCATCTTTGAATAAGGAATGAAAAAGTTGCTTATAATAAGCTGCTGGAGGAGAAACTTCACCAAAATGTGACTGGCAAGTTGGAGGCCGGGCCCTGTCTCCTGCCCAGTCACAGCTGGCTCGTATTTTTCCTCTGGCAGATTGCTTCCAGATTATCCCGAGGGCCTCCCTGCCAATTAACCCATCTCTGTCTCCCCGTCATCTGGAGCAGCCGTGATCAGTTATCCAGGGAGACTGTGGGGTGGGCACGCTCCTGAGTCCGGGGAGGAGAGCCACATACATTAACACGCCATCCAGCGAGCTGATGCGGGCGGAAAAATGAATCCCTGGCACAGGCAGGAGGCTCACAGAAGCACCAGGGCTGGTCCAGAGACAAAAGGTTCCTTCCTGAAAAAGGAAAAGGATTGAAACTCCAGTGTGGGAGGGGGGCAGGAGGGGGGAGAGAGAGATTGTTGTCTTTTATATGACCGGTCAACATGTGCTCAGTATACAACAGGAGCTTAATAAATGACTTTTCTCACTCGTTTGTGTAAAATCTTCCACTGCTTGGATTCACTTCATTAATCTTCCACGTTTCTTTGAACTCTTCATGTTCATTATTTCTTGTGTCCTAGAAATATTGTTACATTCACTTACCACACTCTGTTCAGCCTTTGCCCAGGAGGCGGGCACTTGCAGGAGCAGAGTCTCACAAGCCGCCTCGCCATTTTACAGATAGAGAAACTGAGTCTCAGTTAGTGGGGTGACAGAGAAGGAATTCAGGGCTCAATAAGGTAAAGTGGCCCAGGGTCTCACAGCTAAAAAGCATCAGAGAGGTTAAGATTAGACCAAAAGAGAAGCAGCTAGGTGGCGCTGTAGTGGATGGATCACCAGCCCTGGAGTCGAGAGGATCTGAGTTCAAATCCAACCTCAGACACTCAGCACTCACTAGCTATGTGACCCTGGGTTAGTGAGTTTGCCACAATTTTTGGAGCAAAAAAAAAAAAAATGGTGCAAAGTAATTACATCAACAACAAACAGGAATCATAACTGATATTAATATTTGAAAACACTTAATGTGGATTGTCTCATCTGATCGTTCCAGCAACCCTCTGAGATAAGTACTGCAAGCATAATCCTCCTCATTTTATTACAGAATGGAAATCAAGAATCATGAGCCGGAAAGTTTTTGCCAAAAATAGCACAGAAAACAAGTGTCAGAGGGGTTTCATTTGAATTCAGATCTTCCTGTCTCCGATTCAACAAATACATAAAAATGGCAACTCTATTCAAGGCAAAAATGAGCCAGTCTGGGCCATCAGGGAGATTTCCCCCTTTCTCTCTCCAACAGCCAGCAATTACAACGGCAGCACTCCAGCCCAGGTCCCTTTTTCAGAGGAGGAGCCAGGGCTACCTCATTCACCTGTCACCCCAGCCTGAGGAGAGAGAAGTTTGGAGATCATCCAAGCTGGGAAAGCCCTCAAGCATTGTCTTACTTGACAGATAGAAAACCAGAAAACCAGAGAAGTCGGATGATGTGCCCCAAATCACACAGCATATACAGGAGTCAAGCCTTTAACCTAGCTCCCTGAGGTTGGGTGCTCCTTAAGTTACATCCCACAGCCCGCTGAATGTGTCAGGGATCGCGCCGGCTCCACACACTGGCACAAGGTGAGGCCGGCACTTGCCCCAGCTTATAGCGTGGTACCATCTTCCAGAATTGGGCCCCATCGCCGTAGCCTTTGAGAATTCCACATCATCATGAGATGGAAGAGGAAAGTTTGAAAGGAGGATTTTTTCATGTTAAAGTATATTTTGAAAGGTTTTGTCTTGAAAAGCTGAGTGATGCTCCTTATGATACCTAGAGACATATTGAACATCACCGAGTTAGAAATAATCTGAGAATTCTAATTGAAATGTCGGCTAAGCGCTTCTGATGTCTGTAAGGACTGTACTCCCGATCCTACGTCCTGTGTGAGATGTTTGGGGTCATCGGAGTTAAGTCAGTGCATCCTGTTTGTAACCAACAGAGCCGGCGAGAGCCTGAGATCAGAGACTAAAGCTTAGAATGAGGCCAGAATTAGCAAAATTAACGAAGGAAAATGAAGGATAAGAAACATTCTCTCCCCTACACAGAGGGCCAGTTTCCCCTGGGTCCCCACACTGGGGGGGACGCTCCCTCCGACCAGTGCCCTCCCGTCCCTGACTACCCCTGGGTTCCATCCACCTCCCCAGCTGCCATGATTCCTGGTCTTAACAGCATCAATGGCTCGCTCTCCATTGAGCTCTTGCTGCCCTCTGCTGGAGGTGCCATCTAGTGCAGTGACTTCTTTGGAAATCCCAGGTTGTCCCTTTTTTGTGCCCTGGCTCTCCATGGCCAAGAGCTAATCAGCGCACGGTCAGCTCTTCTATTAATCAGTCCCGTGCCATCCAGCCAGCACTCAGGCAAGTGGCCAAGGCCTTTCTGTTTCTCATCTCACTCACCCAGAGTTCCTTCATCCTCTAGCGGGGATGGGGAGAGGATGTGAAGTCAGCCTGGTCCAGGGAAGGAGGATGGGACTAAGTACCAGGGGAAGGAGGATGGGACTAAGTACCAGGGGAAGGAGGGTGGAATTAAGTACCAAAGGAAGGAAGATGGGATTAAGTACTGGAGGATCTGGGTTCATGATCCAGGAGAAGGAGGATGGGACAAAGTACCAGGGGAAGGAGGGTGGGACTAAGTACCAGAGGACCCCGGTTTAGAGCCCACTCACTAGCTGTGTGACCTTGGGCTTCAAGCTTCTTATCTCTAAAATGAGATGACTGAAGTGGTCAACTTTTAATCCTCTTTCCAGCCTCTGTGAGCCCATGTTCCTGACAGTGAGTGTCAGGGCCATGGAAGCTCTTTGATGAGTCTCCAAAAGGTGTTTAGCAGGAAGGAATAAGCTTTTATATAGCTCCTACTGTTTGCCAAGCATTCTTAAGCAGATATTACCCTATTTTATCCTCACAGAAACTTGGGAGGTGAGTGTAGGGACTATCTCCATTTTCTAATTGGGAAAACTCACTTGCCTAGTGGCAGGATTTGAACTCAGGTCTACCTGACTCACAGCCTAACACCCAATCCGATGTACCTAATCAGGGCATTTCTCTGGAGGTGTCTGCCTCTAGTTCTTATGTCAGAGACCTTCGTCTTCCTCATACACACACACTAAGAACTAGAATATTAAGTAACTCTACTCAGTGCAAAGTGCTAATGAAGCTGATCTTGTGGGTCTGAACCCAAGATAGGTCCTTTCATTGGCTCCATCTCCTGGTGCCCTCAACCTGCTTGCCCCCTGAGGGTGAATTTTATTGGTCACCCTGGGAGTGGAGCTAGAGAACGTGGCAGTGTAAATCCAGCACCTCTCTTAAGGGAGAACAGCTCAGAGCCTGGGGCCCACTGGTATAAAAAGCAAAGGGGGGAAGAGGGTGGATTTTCTCAAAGCAGCCATTTAAACATGGCTTCTCTGACTGACTGCCACAATTAAATGCCCTTCTGTTTTCACCATAAAAACGTGAAAGGCAATATATAGGTGAGCCATAACTAGCAAACCTGCCACCTGGGCCCAACTCAGAAAACATGCCCAGGGCAGGAAAGGCACCATCGAGTCCGCTTGGGAATTTAGTGGAGGCGGGGCAGGACATAAGGTCCCGTGCGAGGAGAGCCCCATGGACGCCAGCCCCCCCAAAGGCCACAGCAAGGAGATCTGGCAGCAGAGGGAGCCCATCGAGGGGGTGGCCACGGGGAAAGAATTACACCCTCTGATAGCGGCCCTCCAAGTCAATCTTCCTGCTCCTCGCGTTCTAGGTTCAGTTGGTTCCGCTGATGCCGGATTCCAAGTGTGGTCAGAGCCTCTGGCTCCCAGCGATTCATTTTTACAGCTCTGTTATGTGGTCAGTTCTACTGCCCCCCAACAATCACCCGGCTCCCCCTTTGTGAGGCAGCAAACACCTACGCTGGCCAGGAAAGGCACATGGGCTCCACCCCAAAAGGAGGGAGGGCCTGGTCGAAGCCCCACTGAAAATCCACGCCTCATAATGTTATGATTCTTTTTTGGAACCTTCTGCAAACTTTTTATTGGGAAAGTTTTGGCATGGCTAGTATTTTTTCAGTGGTGTCAAGGTCTTGTGGGTGCCCATGCCTATTAAAATTATGTATATATTTTTTGCAGTTTCCAATAAAAACCATCGTAGGCTACGCTGGAATAAATGGCCTGAAGCCTCCCCAAAGTCTCAGAAACTTTCAGATGTAGGTATATTTAACTTTTATGTCAACAGTGAGCTGCCCTCGTGCCAAAGTATGCAGCACACAGCTGGGATGGACGCGGGGCCAATAAACTGGGATAAAACTGGGAACGCTGGGGAGTCACCCCATTGGGTGTTTCCAATGAAAAACACGAGTGTAGACCATCATGAGGGGCTGTCTCCATCTCCCAAAGGGATTCCCAAGATGGCAGTTGTCAAAGACCGGATCCAAGCGTGAGAGATGTTAAATTTAGAGACATCAAGAACTTTAGAGATCATTGAATCGGCCCCATCCCTTTATGAATGGGGAAACTGAGGCTGAATGACTTACCCAGTGTCTGAGGAAGGATTTGAATTCAGGTCTCTATTTGAGTTCTACTGCCTGCTCCGCAGCTGAAATAGCCCTCTTTGTGTCTTGGAGGCTTCTTTCTACCAACTCCACACTATCACTATTCCTCTGATAATAACTGCTGCCTGCTCTTACCCCATTTCCATAAAACCACAAATTGTTGGTGTCCAAATTCGCTAAGCACTTTTAATAATCGTTTTCCATGCATTTCTAATCATCCGTTTTTAATACGCTTTCAAGCAAAAGTGAGGTGAAACCCCCCGTGAAGTGTGAGCTCTGGGAGGTCGCTATAAGGTGATTTGGTCTGGATTCCTGTATTTTGTCCATAGTTTCCAGAAATCAGGAGCTGAGGGTCCCGCGGTACCATGTCCTAATGAGACTGTAGCTGAAATATTACATTTGGTTGTGATGGAGAAAGGGACTGATCTGTTACAGAGCATCCAGAAGGCAACCAAGGTGGAGGGAGGTGGGGGAGTCTCATTTATGCAACAGAAGAATTGTTAGAAGAAAATGGGCTCATCTGGATAAGGGACAACTGGTGGAGTCCTGGGGGTGGGGGCAAGGAGGATGTTGGGCTTGACTCTCAAAGAGGGATTGTTGGGTCACAGAGGGCCCAGACTCATAGGTACAAGTTGGGTTTTTTAGTCTAGTTTATCAGGAAAAAAGTTCTTAACTGTTTGATTCAAGAAAGGAATCATCTGTCTTGGAAAGCCGTCAGCCTTCTCCCTATGGGTAGGGGTCTTTGGATTGTGCATGATTACTTGTCAATTATACCGCAGGGGGGATTCTTGGATGAATGGCACACTGAAGCCCCTCCCAATTCTACAATTCTGTGATTTTTACAAATGAGGAAACTGAAGCGCCCATCCCATCCCCCCCAAGGAAGGAAAATGGAAAGGGTAATGTGGGAGATGGACTTGGATCTGAATTCAACAGTTCTTAGCTATGTGACTCTGGGAAAATATCTTAACATCTCTGAACCTCAATTTCCTTCTCTGTAAAAATGGTAGCCATAACAGAAGCAACCTCAGGGGGCAATTGTAAAGCTAAACTGGCTCATCAAATTTGGAACTCAAAATCTTAAAGAAATGAAGGTTCAAAACTGTCTTTACAATGTAATTAGAAAAAATAAAATACTATTAAGTGTGTAGGGAAGCATTTCAGGATTAAAGTGTAAAACCCACAGTGTAGATTTATTGTTTAAGGAGGGGGGAGAAAAATAAAATGATTTTGTTAAAGAATAATAAAATAAAATGGGATCATCTCTGTAAACATGCTTTGCAAACATTAAAGTGCTCTGTAAATAGAATTAACATTAATATTAACTAATAGCTAAAATATTAATATTAATTAATAGCTAGAATTTATATAGTTCCTTAAAGTTTTAGTCTCATGACAACTTTATGAGGTAGGTGCTATTATTATCCCAATTTTTCAGATGGGAAACCGAGCCTGAGGAAGATTACACGGCTTGCCCAGAGTGATGTGAGTAATGTGTGTCTGAACTCAGGTTTTCCGTATTCCAAATCCAGAGCACCTCAATGCTCTAAAAAGTGAATGTTTTAACTGTTTTGCCCAAGTTCACAGTTAGTGAGAGGCGGAAGTTGGACTAAGAGACAAGTCACCTGGTTCCCATTTCACTCATTCTTTTTCTCCGGTGCCAATCAAAAGGGGATGAAACAGAGCTGTCGAGCCGCCCATATGCTCTGGAGCTCCGCGGAATGGTTACCAGCTTGGTCCTCCCAAGCACTACTACCCAATGGGGGGTGGGGCAGAGGGAGACCTCATTTCCTCAAGCCAGGTATGTTTTCTCATGCAATGGATCCCTTCCTTCCTCAAACAGTAAGAAACAAGAAGGGGAGCCGACTCTACGAAAACTCTCCATCATCTCTCTCTTCCTCCCATCTGTCTCCTGTAGCCTCCATGGACAAAGATCTTCTCTGATTCCCTTCCATATTGTACGTGACTGCTGCATGAGAGAGCACAAATTATAAGGGAAACGTCTAATGGAGGTTTCTCCCTGTACAGACATATGTTGCTAAAGCTCACTGGTGCTTTCACATGCTGCAGGAGCTGGGATTTCATGAAAGATTCCACGTTCGTTTCATCAATGTCGATTTGGTTCTATTTGCGGGATTCAGTCTTGTGTGCGAGAAAGAGTATTAGTCCTGGGCCTGGAATCTCAGTTCTGGTGCTTTCTAGCTGATGTGTCCCAGAAGCAGGTCAACCTCCATGAACCTCAGTGTCCTCCTCTGCAAAATGGGGACCTCCTTCCTCATAGACTTGTCACAAGGAAAGTATTTGGTAAACCTCAAAATGCGATGTTTTTTCATATGGCTTCCAAGCCAGTGTCTCCATGGGTGTAGATCTACATGCTTATAATCCACATGTCAGCCCTCTCCAAGCTCTAGTCCCCATATGTCCACTATGGTCTGGACATCTCCATCTGGATGTCCCACGAGCATCTCTGACTCGCCATATCCCAAACAGAACATCACGCCACCCCCCAAAGCCAACCTTCCTCTGAACATCTCTGGTCAGAATCCTTTTCTGCTCATTCTCCAGCTTCTCACTCAGCCTTTAACTCTTTGTTAAAGTGGGGCTCACCCCAAGCTGTTTTCAGAGATTCTTCAAGGAACTGGCCACAAGCACCCCCTGCCCCGTAACTGTGAGGAGGGTCCCTGCTGCCCTGTGGCTGTATGCTCTAGTCTGCTAACGCCACAGAGTCCTTCCTCAGTACTGGAAAAGAGAGGTCTGGGAGTCGATGCCTCCAGAAGCTGCCCCCCTCCACTGCCTGTGCCCAGGGCCTTTTCACCCTACCGGCCAACTTTCCTGCTCACCTTCCAAGTAATCTTCAGGGTTCTCAGCTGATAGGTCTAGAACTGCCAGTGCTGCCACTGATTTGAGATCCCCATCCCCGTTCCTGCTTTGCTGGCGCTGGAGCCAGGACTGGGACCGGGGCCGAGGATGTGCTGACCCGGCCTGCACGGGGACTGCTCCTGGATTCTCCTCCTGGTGCTATAGACCTTTCCTGCTGATCTTCTGAGTGGTTTCTGGCTGGGAAATTGTTCTAGTCCATCCTTTTGTATGCTCGGATGCTCTCAAATCTGTTTAAAAATCATTATTTGCAGGTATTTGGAGCGGTCTGAGGTAGAGCTCAGTGAGCCCTCACTCCACTATCTTGGTCCACCTCCCCTCTTAACTTCTCAGTTTCTATCAAGGTTATCTCCATCCTTGCAATGACTCTGAGCTGGAGGAACTCATTCCAAGATATTCTTTTCATGTGCATGAATAATCTGTCAATAAGCATATGTAATAAGCCTTTAAACTGGGGAGAGGAATAAAGATTTATATATAAACATTTATAGATAAATAAATTTATGATATAGAAATACTTATCATACATTTATTATAATAAAAAATTATATATAAAAATTTATTATATTTGTAAATAATTTTTATATATTACATATAAATCCATTATATGTAAACATTTCTATAGCTCCTACTATATGCCAGGTATTTTGTCACACTCTCCTATAATTATTATCTCAGTTGATCTTCATGACAACCATGGAATGTAGGTGCTGTTATGATCCCATTTTTGCAGTTGAGGAAACCAAGGCAAACGGAAATAAAATGACTTGTTTAGGGTCACATAGCTAGTAAGCATCTAAAATTAGGTTTGAACTCGTGTTTCTGTTCCTACCCAGCACTCTATTCGCTGTGCCATCTAACTACCACTAGAAGGGAAGATTTTTCCCTCTTAATTCTAGTACTTTCCCTCTGTTGATTGTCTCCAATTTAACTTGTATATATCTTCTCTACACAAAATTATTTGCTTAAAATGTTTGTGGCCACCCTTTTTGTAGTGGCAAGGAACTGGAAACTGAGTGGCTGCCCATCATTTGGAGAATGGCTGAATAAATTGTGGTATATGAATGTTACGGAATATTATTGTTCTATAAGAAATGACCAGCAGGATGATTTCAGAAAGATCTGGAGAGATCTGCATGAACTGATGCTGAGCGAAATGAGCAGAACCAGGAGATCATTATACACGACAACACAATACTATATGATGACCAATTCTGATGGATGTGGCCCTCTTCAGCAATGAGATGAACCAAATCAGTTCGAATGATCTTGTGATGGAAAGAGCCATCTGCATCCAGAGAGAAGACTGTGGGGATTGAGGGTGGATCACAACATAGAATTCTCATTCTTTTTGTTTGCTTGCATTTTATTTTCTTTCTCATTTTTTCTGTTTGATTTTTCTTGCGCAGCAAGGTAATTGTATACATATGCAAGCATATGCTGGATTTAACAAATATTTTACCTGTTTAACATATATTGGATTACTTGCCATCTCAGGAAGGGTGGAGGGAAGAGGGGGAAATTGCAACACAAGATTTTTCAAGGGTCAGTGTTGAAAAATTATACATGTACATGTTTTGAAAATAAAAAGCTTTAATAAAAAAGAAGCAAAGAAATTATTTGTTTAGCACAGTGCCTGGCACATAACAGGTTCTTAATCAGTATTTATTGACTGATTGACTACAGTTTCAGGCTGTAGAGATACAAAGATTAAAAATAAGATATGCCTTAATTTCAAGGAATTTATATTCTGCTGGGAAATACAATATATGCATAGGTAACAAAAACAAAAGGTAACTTAAATAAGATATTATTTGAAAAGCACTTAGCATGGTTCTTGATACATAGTAAGTGGTTAATAAATGTTTGTTCCCTCCTCCTTAAGGAAGGGGAAAATGCTACCAAATTGTGGGATTCAGGGAGGAGACTTTACATAGGTGACCCTAAGCTGAGCGCCAGGGCTATTAAGGATTCTAAAAGATGAGAAGGAATGAATCTAGGGACAGTGTCACAGCTTGTACAAAGCTTAGAAGCGGAAGAGGGAATGATGAGTTCGGTCCAATTTCTGCCAGGAGGTGCCATTGTCCTTCAGTCACCGAGGACTGCAACTCCAGTGTCATCTTGGGCTCTTGGCTGTCCAGAAGTCCATCTGATCATCTTCAGGATCTGGTCATTTCTACCTTCACAAACGTCTCTTGTTCACATCCCTGCCTTTCTACCAACCATCACATCATTTCTTTCCTGACCTATTGCAGCCATGTCTACTTGGGCTCTTTGTTTCCAGTCTCTCTTCTCATAAACAAAGCTGCCAAAGTGATTTTCCTAAAATGTAGGTCCAACTGTGTCACTCCCTCCCCAGTAAATTTCAACAGCTCCTTAGGGACCCCAGGGTTAAACATTAATTCTTCTGTTTGGCCTTTTAAGGCTCTTTACAACCTGGACCAAAACCGTCTTTCAGGCCTGTTATTCATCACTCGTTTTCCCACCCTCTTTGGGCCAGGGAAACCAACGTTCCTGCCGTTCCTCACACATAATAAGCCATCTCCTCTCTCCGTACCTTTGTTCTTGGCTCTGCCCTGAATTCTTGGCAGGTGCTCCCTATTCACCTTCATCTTTTAGACTCTCTCATTTCCCCTAAATCATTATGCAAACATGGCGAATATGGAAATTTTCTGCATGACAGAACATGAATAATCTATATCAGACTGCCTGCCTTCTCAATTTGGGAAAAGGGAACAGAGGAAGGGAGAGAAGTTGGAACGCAAAATAAAAAAAGTTAAATTTTTTTACATGTAACTGAGAAAACAAAATAAAAATAAAATATAAAATTTTGAGCATTATGCAAATGTGATCTTCTATATGAAACCTCTGCTGATCATTCCAACTGCTAGGGTCTCCCCCTTAATATGTGTGTGTGTGTGTGTGTGTGTGTGTGTGTGTAAAATGTTTTCCTTGATCCTTCCCTGACAAACCACAAGCTTTTTCAAAGCAGGAACTTTCTTTTTGTTTTAATCTTTCCATTCTCAATGCCTAACATTTCCTCTAGTCCACAGTAGGCACTAAATAAATGTATATTGAAAAATAAAATTTTATCTATTTCTCAAGGGGGAAATGATCAAAGGATATAAATAAAAAATTCTCATAAAAACAACTACAAACTCTTCTCAACCATATATACAAATAATAATGAGATTATAGGTGAAATATATAATAATAAAAGAATATAATGACCATAAAAACACAAATAAAAGTAACTCTGAAGTTTTATTTCATGTGCAGCAAAATGGCAAGGATGATAAAAGATGGGACTAATCAATGCCGGAGGGGCTGTGGAAAGATAGGTACACTAACATATTGCTGGTGGAGCTAGAACTGACACGACCACTCAGGAAAGCAATTTGGAATTATGCAAATAAAGTGATTGAAATGCCTATCATCTTTGGCCTAGAGATTCTAATGCTAATCACATAAAGACACCATTGACTAATAAAAGATTCCATATATATTCATATTTATATCAATACCCTTTTGAAGAACTAGGGGGGAAAAGTAGATGTCTATCAATTGGGAAATGGTTAAATGATGGTACCTAAATAAGCTGAGAACAGAGAAGCATAGAAAGACTGACATGAATTGATGAAAATCAACTTAGCAAAGCCAGGCAAAATGGACGCAATGACTACAATAATAGAAACTGAAAGAACAATCACTACAGACCCAATCGAACTGAATATTGTGCAATTATAAAAACCATAAAATTTTGCAATTATAAATATTACAATAATTATATTATTATTACAATATTGTACAATTATAAAAAATTATAAAAACAAATAAATACCCCCAATATCTTTTGCAGAGGTCAGGGCCCAGGGGTGTGGAATATTACATTTAACATCAAAATTCTTCCAATGTGTACATTGTTTTCCTTCTTTTTATTTTAAAAAATTCTTTTGCTCTGAGGAGTTGCTCTTTGGGAAAAGAAAGGGGGGATCGGTTATAGGGGAAATCTGGGCAATGTAACAATATAATACCTAAATAAAAATCCAATTTAGATTAAAACATAAATGTCTATTGATTGAATGATATGAAATAAGTTTGGAGAGGAAATGGTGCCAGATTGTGGAGGACTTTACATGCCTAGATTTGGGGTTGTGTTTTCCATTAGAGACAATGAGGAGCAACAGGGGAGAATGCCATGGCCAGAACTCTGTCTTTGGAATATCGACTTGCCTTGGTGTGGAGAGTTCTGAGCTAGGTATGGGTCAGTCACCTGATCTCTGAGGCCTTTTCCCACTCTGATGTTCTGAGATTCTGAAATAATTTCAAATATGTATATGTCTATGAAGGACTTTTTAAAAGATGATGTTTACCAGATGTTGTCTATACCCAACTAGAACAGAGAGAAAGAGGGTGTGAGCTCTGAGGTTAAAGGAGACCTTCCTAAAGAGCAAGTTTTGTTGAGCTCTCCCTGCAAATGTTCCCAATAAGGGGCACAGTCATCAGCTTGAGGGAGGAGGTTAGGACATGGTTTGGAGACAGGAGACGGGACACCGACGAGGAGGGGCAGATGGCATCTGTAAGAACTGAATCTGAATCCTACTTCAAATACTTCCTAGCTGTGTGACCCTAGCCAAATCATTTTATTTCTCTTTGCTCTGTTTTTCTTGATGGTATGAGAATAATGAGAGTAATAATAAATCCACATAGATCCAATTCAAATGAGATAGAGACAGCTAAATAGTATCATCAACAGAGCACTGGACCTGGAATCAGGAAGACATGAAGTCAAATTCCAACACTTACCAACAGTGTGACCCTTGGCAAGTCACTTAATCTCCCCCAGCTTCCTCACCTGTAAAATGGGAATATCAAAAATACTTATTTTCAGTACAGTTATTTTGACAATCAAATATGATAGCATGTATAAAGTGCTTTGCAAATATTGGAGTGTCATGAAATTATGAGTCACCATTATTGCAGAAAGCACTTTGTAGACTTTTGAGACCCACGACAGAAATATCGGCCGGTGCCATTCAAAGTAAGCACTGTTTTTTTTTTCAGTAGTATTTTATTTTTCTAAATACATGCAAAGGTAGTTTTTAACATTCATTTTTGTAAAACTTTGTGTTCCAAATTTTTCTCCCTCCCCCTTATCTCCCCCTTCCCCAAGACAACAAGCAATCTGATACAGATTAAATATGTGCAGTTCTTTTAAACATGTTTCCATATTTGTCATGTTGTGCAAGAAAAATCGGATCAAAAGGGGAAAAGCCATAAGAAAGGAAAACAAAAAACAGAACAAGAGCCACGATAAAGATGAAAATACCACGCATAGATCCACATTCAGTCTCCATATTTCTCTCTCTGAATGCGGATACTATTTTCCATTCCAAATCTATTAGAATTGCCTTGAATCACCTCATTGTTAAAAAGAATTGATCACCACATAATCTTGTTGTTGCCGTGTACAATGACCTTCTGGTTCTGCTCATTTCACTCTGCATCAGTTCATGTAAGTCTCTCCAGGCTTTTCTGAAATCAGGCAGGCCTTTTTGAAACCCCCTTCAGGCCTGTGTATCTCTCCTAGTAGACTCAGTTATTGTAGATAATATTCCCTGCCCCACTGCTCTCCCCCAGATCTTGATTTTACTAAATGACCCTTCAGCCAATAAGCATTTATTAAGTGCTTCTGGATACAAAAAGAATAACAGGCCACACCCTCAAGGAGCTTATATTCTAACTGGGGAAAACAACAGATCAAAGCGGGAACAGGAGGGGGAAGTCTCAAGAACCAGAAACTGAGCCAGGAGTAGAGTAAAACCATTTGGTCCCCAGGCTAATTATGATTTTTCTCCCTCCCGGGATCATAAGAAACATGACCTGGCCCTTCTTGGGTTTGGAAGGTTTATTCCTGGGGCTGAGCGCATGTCCTTGGACGGAAGGCTTTGGGGGACAGGGTGCAGGCTGAAGTCTCTGTTTATTCTTGCGATCATTAAGTACGTCCATAAAGTCATTTCAACCGAACATTTGAGCAGGATTATTGCATTTGGACTACCAGCCTGAAATCATAAAAAAGCATCTGTTCTTTGGGCCTTTTATTTATCCCTTTATTAACAAGATTGCCCAATTTCCATCTTAAAACTAGATTTGCTTCATTGTCCCTTTACTGCCGGTGGAAATTAAGTGAATATTTTTCTTTGCCTGCATTAAAAATTTTTATTTTTCAAATGCTTGGGTATAAAATGTGATAAAAGCTTGTTAACCCTAATGAAGTCCACATGTCTCAAAAGTTCATTTGCAATGTCATTAAGGGCGAGTTAATGATGGAGAACGCGCTGGGGGTGGAGATAAGCAAACCCAGGTGAAGTTTGATCCTGCCTTTGATACTTGCTGTGACCCTGGGTGACCTTCTAGAGCGTGTCCATCCAATTGGAGGGTGGCAATCTCTGTTGGCAGATGGATTTCCTCACACTGATGAAAGACTAAATCTTAGCTCTATGACTGAAAGAGACTCCAGGCTCATCTAGCCCAACCTCCCATTTTATAATCAGAAGACAAAAGTCACTAAATTTCTTTTATGATTTTCATTTTCAATTGGACTTGTAATTTCACCGATGCAGGAAGCTCCAAGTGAGAAACCCTCTCAGACAATGCATGTCCCCACCAGTGCTGCCATTTACAATCTTAAAAGGCTGAGCCCTGTGAGACTAAGTAGGACTCAGAGTCAGGCTTTAGATGTGTGTCTTTCAAGGTCAGCTACACTTCATCTGACAGAGGGGGAAACTGAGGCATAAGTTGGTTAAGTGAGTTGCCCAAAGTTACACTGAAAGCCAGCAGAGGCAGAATGTGAACTCGCTGACTTTAGAATCACTACTATTTCAGATTTTTGAGTACAAAATGGGCTCATTTCTGCAAGGTTTCAGAGAAATGAGACAATCAGAAAATGAATCCAACTAAGACGCTGATGGGGAGTCCATCCCTCCACTGGAGACCAATCATTTCCAACACAACCCCCGCCTTCCCTCTAGCTTCGGTAGTTTTCCCTGTGTTTGGGGAACACCATGAGATGTGGTCACTTTGACAGGACTAGGGTGTGCGGAGATGTTTATGTGCCAGGCTGTTCCCAGGCCGAGGGGCAGAGCCGCTCGGGCACCCGTACGCTTGAGCCAAAGAGATGGAGGCTGAATAATTCATCTTTCCTGTCTTGGGTGATTTATTGTCAGTGTATTTTAAAGGAATTTTTTTATTGCATTCTTTCTCATAGTAAAACGAGACTGTGAGCGTCCATTACTTGCTTTTTCTATTAGGTTTTAGTTAACTGCGCCAACATGTAAACGCAGCCGCCAACTTTTCAGCTGACTTCCAAAAAGGAGAGCTGGCCCTTTGGCCCCACGTCGGGTTCTGTCAGAGCAAAGAGCATTTCTGCAGAAAGGTTCCCGGCGTTCTGGGACTGTTTGCTACACGTGAGCTGTAAACGCCTTGGGACTCGGGCTGGGGATGCTCGGGCCGGGCTGGTGGGACAGCCCACAGGCCAGAGATGCCGGCAGTCCGGTCCGTGGGCCGGGGATGCTCGGGCAGACTGGCAGGCTGGCCCTCAGGCCGGGGATGCTGGCGGTCTGGTCCATGGGCTGGGAATGCTCAGGCAGGGCTGGAGGTCTGGCCCTCAGGCTGGGGAAGCTTGGGCAGGGCTAGTGGGACAGCCCACAGGCCAGAGATGCCGGCGGTCCGGTCCATGGGCCCTGGATGCTCAGGCAGACTGGCAGGCTGGCCCTCAGGCCGGGGATGCTGGCGGTCTGGTCCATGGGCTGGGAATGCTCAGGCAGGGCTGGAGGTCTGGCCCTCAGGCTGGGGAAGTTCGGGCAGGGCTGGTGGGAGAGCCCACAGGCCAGAGATGCCGGTGGTCCGGTCCATGGGCCATGGATGCTCAGGCAGGCAGGCTGGCCCTCAGGCCGGGGATGCTCGGGCAGACTGGCAGGCTGGCCCTCAGGCCGGGGATGCTGGCGGTCTGGTCCATGGGCTGGGAATGCTCAGGCAGGGCTGGAGGTCTGGCCCTCAGGCTGGGGAAGCTTGGGCAGGGCTGGTGGGAGAGCCCACAGGCCAGAGATGCTGGTGGTCCGGTCCATGGGCCCTGATCGGTGCGTGCCGCGGATGCTCAGGGCAGGATCATGGCTGGCCAATCTCAGGGCCGGGGTGGCCTCGGGCAGGAATTGGGCAGGCTGGCCCTGGAGAGCCTGCAGAGCCAAGATGCTGGGGTCGAGGTCCAGGAGCCATGGATGCCTCAGGCAGGCAGGCCTGGCCCTCGCCCTGGTCGCCGGGCAGGACGGGCAGGCGGCCCTCAGGCTGGATGCTGGCGGGTCTGTCATGGGCTGGATGCTCAGGCAGGCTGGAGGCCTGGCTCTCTCCAGGCTGGGGAAGCTTGGCAGTGCTGAGGGAAGCTTCCACAGGCCAGAGATGGTGGTCCGGTCCTGGGCCCTGACCAGGAGATGGCAGGCTGGCTCTCAGGCCGACTGCCGCAGTGACTGGCGCTGGCCCAGCTCGAAACAGATGTCTTGTCAAAGTGGGGATTTCTCATGATGATCCCTTCCTGCTCTGTCCAGGAGGGCAGGGCTCTCTGACTGGATACGCAGTGACAGGCCATGTCTCGTCCAGGTACTGAGATTGAAAGATCTCGCAGAGGAGCAGAAAGAGACAAGAGAGAGACAGAGACAGATCAGAGACCCAGAAATAGAGATCGGTCACAGAGATTTCCAAGATTGTTGATCTGGATGAACAGAGAGGACAGAGCACGAGGAGAGAGGGACATGAGACAGAGAGAGTACAGAGAGAGAGAGACAGAGAGACAGAACGGGAGAGAGAGGGACAGAAAGAGAGATAGAGAGAGAGAGAGAGAGACAGAGACAGAGACAGAGAGACACAGAAACAGAGATAGAGACAGAGACAAGATGAGGGAGAGACAGAGAGAGAGACAGAGACACAGAGAGAGAGGGGGACAGAGACAGAGAGAGAGACAGAGAGAGAGAGACAGAGAGAGACAGAGACGGGAGAGAGAGGGACAGAAAGAGAGATAGAGAGAGATAGAGAGAGACAGAGACAGAGACAGAGAGACACAGAAACAGAGATAGAGACAGAGACAAGAAGAGAGACAGAGAGAGATAGAAAGAGAGAGAGACAGACAGACAGACAGACAGAGAGACAGACAGAGAGACGGCAGAGCTCCGGGGACGCGAGCATCCTTAGCCACGCCCACCGGCCCCACGGCCTTTCTCAGGCCCAGGGCTTCGCCGCCCGGAGCGCGCCCCAGGAGCTGCTTCCAGAGCGCGGCCCCTCCGAGCCCCTCCCACACGCGGGGACTCTCACTTTCTCCCTCCTTCTCCATCTTCTCCTCAAACCCAAACCAAGGACTCCGGGAGCCTCAGAAAAGGGTCCGAGGAAGAGAAAAGTGCTCCCGCCTCGGGGCTGGACAAGGGGCGGTGCCCGGGGAGGGGGGGAGGGGAGGGGAGCCCAGGCACGTGACCCCTCGGGGAAATGGTTCCGGGCACTTCTCCTCGCCAGGAAAAGCCAAGCCTCGGCCTCTGCTCCGAGGCTCCCAAGGGCGCCCCCCAGCGGCCGGGTGCTTGGGGAGCGGCGGGCGGAGGCGTGGCCACCGTGAGGAACGTGGCTCGAGCCGCGGGGGGAGAGGGCGCGTGGGGGCGGCCCGGACGTGGGGGGAAGGGCGGACAGCAGGCCGAGAGGGCTACGGAGCATTTATGAGACGCCTCCTGTGTGCCGGCAGGGGGGGTGGGCCCTGTGGGAGCCCGCGCTCGGGGCGGGGGGAGGGGGGCAGGGACGGGCCCGCGCTCCGTCCCACCGGCTGCGTAACCAGGAGGAGGCGCAGGGGGGAGGGAAGCAGGGCCAGGAACGGGAGCTGTGGTGCTCGCTGGGAGCGCGGGACCCATACAATGTAATAAATGGCGGGGAGTCCAGCGCGAGCGGACCGGAGAGGGAGAAGGGGCCCGGGGATGAACAGCTCCGAATGCTCGGCTCCTCAACTATTTAATCTTGGGCAGGTCGCCCAAACTCAGCATACCCAGCTGCGAAATGGGGTGACAACAGCACCTGCTTCTCAGGACTCGGGGGACATCCAATGAGAGAACTTTCATAAAACGTGCTTCGCACCAGCCCGCACACAGGAGGGGCCGCATAGTTGCTTATTCCGGGTCCCGACTCCAGGAGGTCTGGTGTCCTGGGCAGGGGCGCCCCCTGGCGGCCACGCTGCAGCATTTCAGAGGAGACCGGAAAGAGCTGTGAGCTGAGGGAGAGCAAAGTGACCGGAAGGAGGAAAACAAGTAATAAGATGACAAGATTATAGAGAAAAGCAGCTCTGGGAGCCTCCAGGCCTCGGGCCTGCCCAGAAGGATGAGGAAGAAATGGATGGGACCCAAACTTAGCACGCAGGAGGGAGCATTGATTTTGGACACGCCGGGCTGGCGGCGCGCATTTGAGTTCATTTTTCTTTAAAATTGATCAGTGATGGGGCCACTAGGGGGCGCAGTGAATAGCGCACCAGCCCTGAGGTCAGGAGGACCTGAGGTCAAATCTGGCCTCAGACACTTAGCGCTTCCTGGCTGTGTGACCCTGGGCAGGTCACTTAACCCCAGTTGCCCCAAGGAAAAAAACGGTTCAGTGAGGGGAGGGAACAACAGGAGGGAAAGAGAGCAAATGGTATCAAAGCAAACTTTTAAGAAAGGAAATAGGATCCTATAGAGTCCCTTACATAAGTACCTGCCCCTCCCCCTCTCTCCCCTCCCGCAAACCCCGCGAGAACAGGCGCCATGCGGACACACCCGAGGACACACTCGAGGACTGTGGGCGCCGAGGAGCCCCCGCTTCTGACAAAAGGAAGTGACTGCGGGGAAGCCCTGGGGACGAACACAAAGCCCTGCACTTGGCTACAGAAATAAGGCCGACTTGGCGCGTATGGGGGTGAAGAGGCAGGGACGGAGAGCAGCGGCTTGGAAAACTGTCAGGGGTTTTCGGGAGCCACAGGCTCAAGGTGCTGGTGATGCAGCGGCCTTAGAATGAGTGAGAGCGTCTGATCTGGGCTCAGATACTTGCTAGACATGGGACTCTAGGTCCCTTCACCCCGCCTGCCTCAGTTTCCTCATTTGTAAAATCAGCGGGCGAAGGAAATGGCCAACCAGTCCCGTATCTCCCCCCAACAAATCCAAATGGCGCCACCTAGCGGCACAATCCAGTAGAGCTCCGGAGAAGGGCGAGGGTGCTCCCTGCCTGAAGGCCCACAAGTCCGAGCTGACCAGCCACTGGCCGCCGGGTAGAGGACGCTTGGGGGCGTTTGTGTATGGAATGGGCCACGTGGCGGCCGAACGCTCTCCCAGCTCCCAAAGTCCGAACTTCCTCGGTTACACAGATCCTGTGATATAACCAGCCGTGGCTCCCAGTGTCCCGGTCCTCCCAGGACAAGCTACTCCTCCTCTCCTGCTCCCGCTGCCATCTCCCAAGAGACGCCACATCTGACGTGAGGGGCTGCGCATCGTTGCTCAATCGTTCTGTTTTTCACTTGAGGTCACTTCAGAGATCTACAAAAAGAACCAAGGAGGAAAACCTCCCTAGTCGGCTGGATTCTGGGAAAGAGTCGTTTTTTTTTTTTTAAGTAAAGCTTTTTATTTTCAAAACATTCGCACAGATAATTTTTCCACGTTGACCCTGCACAGTTTTGTGTTCCAGATTTTCCCCTCCTTCCCCCCCCCCCCCCCCCAGATGGCAAGCAATCCAATATCTATGTTAAGCATGTTAAAATATATGTTAGATCCAATATGTGTAAACTTATTTATACGATTCTCTCGCTGCACGAGAGAAATCAGATCAAAGAAAGGAAGTAAATGAGTAAGAAAAGAAAATGCGAGCGAGCGAGCAACAACAAAAAGAATGAGAATGTGCAGTCCTGAACTTGGCTCTCTCCCGGTTGGCACGAGCTGCCATTTCTGCGGACAGTTCCAGCAGAAAGGCAAAGTCTGAATGAGTCCAGGAAGCCTTGAAGTCCTTCCAGTAGGATGCAGGCCTGCCGCCAACACTTTCTCAGCACATAGGCACTTAGGGTTGCACTAAGCATCAAGCATTATCTTGATAATTGACTATCATCCTTCCTGCTGAGGATTCTCTAGATGTTGCCTTTGGAACTTCCTGGCCCAGTCCTTCCGGATGGTCCTACGGAGAGGCAGTGTGGTGCCAAAGCTAGAAAGCTAGCCCCAAACTGGTCGGCTCTGGATACAAGTCAAGCCCCCCTCAGTTCTTTCCTAGGTCATACTAGCTGTGCTCCTTCCTTCCCCAATTTGATCCTCTTGAACCAGTTCACACCTAAACTGTCCCTAGACTTTCCCCCTTCTCCTATCACTGATCTTGTCCCAAAGTCTCATCTCTGGAATATTCTGCTTTCTGTCCTACTCTTGAACTGCTGAAAAAGATGTACAAAATATAAAACTGTGTTGGCTGATTTTTTAAAGTTATATAATCTCATTTGGGCCCTCCCTGCAGCAAAGCATCCTTTTTACAGCCTCTCACTATCAATTACCCCTTCTCTTTGACACTGCCTTCTCCCCAGGTTTTAATCATGTGACTCTTTTCTTGTTCTCCTCCTACCCATCTGACCATTCTTTCTGTTTAATTTGCCAGATCTTCACCCATGTCATCCATACTTGCTAGCCACGATGGGGCTCCCAAGGCTCAGTCCTGGGCCCTCTTATTCCCCTATATTATTTCTCTTGGTGATCGATCTCATCAGCATCCATGGTTTCAATGATCATCTCTCTACGGATGAGCCTCAGATCCACTTGTCCAGTCCTAATCTCTGATCCCACATTTCCATCTTCCATCTCCATCTTGGAGATGTGAGACTTCCTTTAGACATCTCAGACCCCACAGACCTCTAAATTCCACATGTCTACAATTGTATTCGTTATTTTGCCCCAAACCCAATCCCCTCTTCTCAACTTCCCTATTACTGTTCCTCCCAGTGACTCAGGCTCACAACCTCCTCATCTCTGCTTCCTAATTTCCCTGAGGTCCTCCAACTCTTAGCTAAAGTTCTCCTTTCTCCCTTAATCTTAGCACCTTTTTGTCTGAGACAACCCCTAATTGAGTAAACATACGTACTCAATAAATGCTATTTAACTGATTGACATTTGCTGGCTCGTAAGTCACACAACCCCTGGGCGTTCTAAGTAATTCTCTAAGACTAAGTTGAAATGTTATCTTCATTTGTAGAAGAATTTCCTCACCTGAGAGTTTCCCATCCCAGTAGTGCCCCAGGTTCCATTCCTAACTTGCCCCAGGTTCCATTCCTAGCTTTCCCCTCTACGGAGAGAATGTTCGTATATAGTGAGAACCCAAAGGCATCTGCTTTCATCTCTGAATCCTAAAGGACATTAGCTTCAAAACTAAGACTATCTAAGCCAGTGGCCCAGTAGAGAGCAAGGAGTGATGGGCTTGGAGTTGGAAGAGCTGGGTTTGATTCTTGTCTCTGATACTAACCAGTTGCTCAACCCTGAGTCTCTTTAGCTTTATACGAGACTTAGTTCCCTCATCTAGAAGATTAGATTTGATGACTTGAAGATCCGATCCAGCCCTACATCAATGCTTTTAATGAAATTAACTTCAAGAGGCACTCTGCTTTTAGGATCGTTTCTCGTTTAAACACACACACACACGCACGCACGCACACACACACATATATTATCATTCATCTTCAAAATGAGAAAGTAGCCCACCTTTGTAGACAAGGGAAACAGAGACACGTAGATGCATAGAATAGTTCTGATGAGAAAGCCTCTGAGAAGTTCTCCCTCTGGCCACTTGTCAGCCCCAAGGCACAGGAAGTCAAGGGACCACAGTTCAGGGCAGATACCAAGAGCCAGAGGCAACCAGAAGTCAAAAGCAGAGAATGCAAACAGTCACTGTCTAGGAACATTGGAAAGGGGTCAGGTCCAAAGGTAATCAGAATCCGAGGAGAGTGGCCAAGGTTCGGGGAGTTCACACAAGTGGAAGGGCCGAGCAACATGGCCAAGAGGATCATGGTCCCAGCCTCAGACACTTTTTTCTGGCTGTCCTGGGCATGGCTTCCTCACCAAAGACTTGGCCTTGGCCTTGAAAAGTACAACGAGCCATTAGCAGTGACTGGCTTGGGCTGAACATGTAGAAGCCAGGATCGACAGTTGTTCCCAGGAACACATCTCTCTTGGCATCCTGCCTTCATACAACCATCCTAGAGATAATCATTGTTTTTTGAAACTCTCCAGGGATACTGCTACTCTAAAATCCCACATGGTTCCAGATAAGCTCTTCGTATCCAACTGAATCAATGAATAAACGCACAGTGCCTGGAACATAGTAAGTGCTTAATAAATGTTAATTCAATGAATGAATGAAAAAGCATTCATTAAGCACTTACTAAATACTGAAACACATAGTATTCGAAAATAGTCCCTGTTTTCAATGAGTTCACACTGTAATTGTGGAAGACAATGTGGAAAAGTTAGCTACTATTCTAATATAAGCCCTTTTTGATTTGTTTGGTCATTTGTGGACAGTAATGGACCCTATATTTTTGTTTTTGTTTTTGTTTTTATTAAAGATTTTTATTTTCAAAACATATGCATGGATAATTTTTCAATTTTGACCCTTGCAAAAACTTTTGTTCCAAATTTTCCCCCTCTTCCCTCCAACTCTTCCCTAGATGTCAAGTAATCCAATATATGTTAAACATGTTAAAATATATTAAATCCAATATATGTATACAGATTTATACAGTTATCTTGCTGCACAAGATAAATCAGATCAAAAAGGAATAAAAATGAGAAAGAAAACAAAATGCAAGTGAACAATAATAAAAAGAGTGAAAATATTATGTTGTGGTCCACACTCAGTTCCCACAGTCCTCTCTCTGGATGCAAATGGCTCTCTTCATCACAAAATCATTGACCTGGATTGTCTCTTTGTTGAGAAGAGCCACGTCCATCAGAATTGATCATCTTGTTGCCATGTGTGATGATCTCCTGTTTCTGCTCACTTCCCTCAGCATCATTTTCTGTAAGTCTCTCCAGCCCTCTCTGAAATCATCCTGCTGGTCGTTCCTTACAGAACAATAATATTCCATAATATTCATATACCACAATTTATTCAGCCATTCTCCAACTGATGGGCATCCACTCAGTTTCCAGTTCCTTGCCACTACAAAGGGCTGCCACAAACATTCTTGCACATGTAGGTGATGGACCAAAGTTTTAAGAATGTAAAATCCTTGAGATCAGGGACAATTTCATTTTTGTCTTTCCATCTCTAATGCCCCAGCACAGAGCCTGACAGAAAGGAGACGATGAATGCAAGCTCACTGACTCCCTTTGGGTCAAGAGAAGTAAGGGGAGAAGCGGTAGACCCGGCCATTTTTCAACATCCAAGAAATCAGTTAGGGATTCTTCATCTTTTTGTGCCATAGACTCACTTTCTCATCTCTTATAAAACAGCTACAGTAATAATGGTGTGTCTACAGCTCACCACTTTATTGTGAAGACCCTAACTGCCAATGGAACAAAGTTAATAGTACAATAGTAAATCAGATCTTTTCCTCTTAGTTTCACCTGAGTTTGGGGGCATTCTCAACATTTGAAGAGATCAAAAATTCCAGAAAACCCACCAGATTTGGAGTCAGACCTAGTTTTGAATCCCATTTTTTTGCTTATTTAGTCACTTTAGCTCTATTGGCCTCAGTTTCCCCATCTGTAAAATAAGTTCTCTGGTTCTAAATCTATGATATCATGAACGATAATTTCCCTACCTTTTCTCCCCCTTAAGAAGGAAGGACAGAACTTTGCACGAAGCACTTTACAAATATTTTCTTAAGCATCACAATGACCTTGAGAGATTGGGAGTGTTTTTTATTGTTATTTTGAAGTTAAGGAAGCAGGATTACGGTTTTGGGACTTGCCCAGAGTCACTGGGTTAATAAGTGTTTAAGGCTAGATTTGACCTCCAACTTCTTGATTCTTTGCCCAGAGCTCTATCCACCATCCTCCTTAGTCGCTTCTTACACAGTTTCTTTGGTAAGAATAATTTGGAATAATTTGTGGACATGTGAAAATACACATTTCAGAAGTAACTAGAAAGAAAACTGGATTTCTGTAGTAGCATCTACACTGGCAGTCTGGAGAGCCCCCTGGTGTCTGTAATGGGAACACTAAAGAATTCACCCACTGAAGAGAGTGGGGATGAAACGGAGAAGGGCCCTCCTTGGGGGAAGGGGAGACCGAGCTCGCAGAAGGAATTGTTCCCATTCCCACATGCTAAGGATGCTGCTGCACGTCCAACTCTTCAGGTTGATTTTTTCCAAATTGTTGTCAAGACAACCTTCCCATTTTCCACAACACGGAGAGAATTAGGTGTTACCTGGAGCCTGGACAGAAGATTGCTCAATTCCCCTCCTCCATCGGTTATAAAACCCACGAAGTTACTATTTACATAAATCCCTACGGCACTGAACTCCACAAGCAGTTATTAAGCACCTGTTGTATATGGGGAAAGCCTTCACCTCCAATGGTTGCTTAAATAAATGCAGCTGAAGGGCCTCTATGCCTCAGCATGGTGACCTGCCGACATCACTAAACCAACGCACCGATTTGTTTTTCTTCCTCATAAGGAAAACCTTCTAAGCAGAGGATGGAGAAAGACTTGAGTTTGAACCTTTTTCTCTGACACTTATATAACCTCTCCTTGAACAAATGACTATGTCTTTGTGTGCCTTGGGGGAAGGTGGACTAGATGCTCTCTAGGGTTCCTTGCAGATTTGTAATCCTATATTAAGGGGGGAAAGTAGTGGTTCCTTTTGAGTAGGAACTCCTTTATAATGTCAAAAACTTCTGCACATCCCAGCACCATAGTTATTGTACTATTAACTCTCAACTATATGTATAATACATATGTGCATATATATATATATATATATATATAACTCAATACTATTCTTGAATATATTCATTGGACCCTTTGCCTATATATGAAAAGTATCAATGTAGCTGCTTATGTTGAATGGATATGGTTTATTCAGTCAAACCCAGGCAAGTCTGTTTACTGCTGGATTCACATGAATTTATGAACTTCTGATAGCTCTGAAGATCTTCCCAGGGGCCTTCAGCATCATACAGAGTGGTACAGGGCAGAGCAGGGAACAAGCCTTTATATAGCTCCTTTTACATATGAGGCCCTATGTTCAACCCCTAGTACAGATGGTGATGGCCACCCCCATTCCAGAGATGGAGCCAAGGACCAAAACGGATGAGATCAGAAGTCGTAGAAAATCCATTTACTTTCCCATTTCATATAAAAGTACTGTGCACATTAAGTCTAATGTGGAAGCTGAGGAAGGAAGGAGGGGAGAAAGGGAAGGGAGAAGGAGGGGAGGGTAGAGGGAAGAAAAGAAGAAGGTAGGAAGGAAGGGATAAAGGGAAGAAGAGAGATGGAGGGAGGAAGGGAGGGAGGGAGGAGGAAAGGAAGGAAAGAAGGAAGGAAGAAGGAAGGGAGGAAGGGAGAGAAGGGAAAAAAGAAGGAAGGAAGGAAGGGGAAAAGGAAGGAAGGGAAGAAGGGATAAAAGAAGAGAGGAAAGGAGGAAAGGAGGGAGGGAAGTAAAAAAGGCAAGGGAAAGAAAGAGGGAATGAAGGATTTGTTAAGCACCTACTTTGTTCAAAGGACTGAGCTAAGTACATTACAAATATCATTTCAACAATCTTGGGAGGTCCTATTGTTATCCCCATTTTTCAGATGAGGAAACAGAGAAAAGTTAAATGATTTGACCAGGGCCATACAGGAAATCTGAGGTTAGATTTGAATTCAGGTTTTCCTGACTCCAAACCCAGCATTCTGTGCAGAGTGTTGCCACCTAGCAGTCAAGTTGTTTTTACTTTGTTGGACTTTGTATCATTTTACAATATTTTAAATTCTTGATTAATTTTTTTTGGTTTATTTATTTTTAGCCACTCTGGGCTGACTTCAAGGTTGTTAGAACCCAAGAATAATTGAGACCCTGCTTCCTTTCCCTGCACTTTAGCTCATGTGGTCTGAAACTGGTGATTCTACTCGATATTAATCTAAAACCCAACCACCAAGTGGATTTGATCGGGGCTGTTGTAAATTCCCCCACCAGAAAACATAATAGCCAGTGTCACTGAAATTTATGTCTAGTTTTGAAACCCATTATCTTTGGGGTCTGTTGTAGTGTGATTCACTGAATGGTCAAGGCCCCGGCTGAGCCAAGATTTCTGAGTATTGATTTTACAGTGTTATTACGGCAAACCAGAATCCTCATGCTTTGCTGGAACAACCCTAAAAGGCAAAACCAGCTTCAGTGTCCTCCAAAAGGGCACATAGTTTATGCCTTGGCCTTCCTTCATCATCATCATCATCTTTGATATTGTTCCCATCATGTTGTTTTGCTTAACATTCTAAGGAAGAACCAAACCTGAAGTCTCTTCTCTTCCTTCTTCTAGCTCCTGCCCCCCACATTAAATGTAAAATCAACAAAATATCATGGTGGCCCCTCATAGGGCTGAGAGTTGGGAGACACTTTTGAGATTCTCCAACCTCTTCATTTTATTTTTATTTTTTAAAATATGTCTTCTTGATATTGCCATTTACCACTACGCTCCCTCAGAATGAACCTTCCCTTGTGACAGGGATAAATAAATAAAAAAACAGACAGCAGAAACATTCTGTGGAAATATCCAAACTTTCATTTTAAAGATCATCATAGACATGAGTATTTCAGGTTAGGAAGTCCTTAGAGGCCATCTATCCAACTCCCTCATCCTATAATTGAGGAAACCAGACAAGGAAACTGAGGCCACACAGTAAGTAGGAGAACTATGGGTAGAGAACCACTCTTCGCCACACTCTACCACAACCAGACCTTCTTCACTGGAGACTTGGCTAGTTTCATATAGGCAAAGTCAGTGACTTCCGAGAAAGCAAACAATGTCTCAGGCTTCATTCACAGAGGAATAGTATCCGGGAACAAAGAGGTGATGGTGATGGTGTCCTCAGCCTACCTGGGAAGCACTGAGTTTATTTCTGGGTACCATGTTTTAGGAAGGACATTAATAGAATATCCAGAGGAGGTGAACCACCATGGTGAAGAGCCTTGGATCTAAGACATAAGGGGGATGGGAAAAATTGAAACCCCCACCTCAATGGAAGGAAATACAGAAGGCCCAGGTCTTCCCACCGAGTCTTTTAAGGGTGTGATGTGGTGTGTCCACTAATGGACTCTCCCAAAGGGGAACTTCATTAGAACTCAATGGTAAGAGAAGAAGACATTGTTCTGGGGAGAGAAGGAAGGAAGGAAGGAAGGAAGGAAGGAAGGAAGGAAGGAAGGAAGGAAGGAAGGAAGGAAGGAAGGAAGGAAGGAAGGAAGGAAGGAAGGAAGGAAGGAAGGAAGGAAGGAAGGAAGGAAAGAAGGAAGGAAGGAAGGAAGGAAGTCGTGGTAGACAGAATTTCCATATCAGGAGTTTCTTACATATTACAGAAAACACAGATCTTTGATAAAGTTACATATAGCAAAGAATTCATCAATTCCTCTTTGATTTCTATTTCCAACATGAACAGCCACTACTGATGCTGCCTGAGTGACATGCTCCTGGGATGAGCAGAAGTCTCTTAACTGAATCACCATAGGTATAAGCTTTGGGGGCCAGTGGGGCAACACTGTCGATGTTCACATTCTCGGAGACTCTGAGGCAGTGACCTCCTGTCTGGAAGATGGGACCAAATGAACTCCCTACAGACAGGTCCTCATCAAAGTTCTGGGAGCTCCTCGGGGGGTTTCTTTCCCAGAGTCCTTTGGGCTCCACAGCAAACTTTGCTTGAAGCTAGCGTGGATACTTGAGATGTTCTAATAAAAATGGTAATTAGAAAGACATTTTATATTCATGAAAGAAACAGTGACTTCGACACCTCCCAGAACAGTGTCATCGCCCCCCAAAGAGATAGATTACAGACAAGCCAAAAGGGCAAAAAGGAACATTGGGCCAATTGGTTGTTTTCCAGTGCAAGTGACAAATAATGTCCCTGAAGAAGATGCTACTGGTCGGCAGATATACTCTTCTGTAACCTGGTCCACCGAGAGGCTCTGATTTACATTAACATGATAGGTAAAATAGTCAACATAAGCAATATTAAGTACTTACTATGTGTCAGTTATGTTTATGACCAAAAAACCCCCCCAAAAAACTAAATGTGATCAGATCAGAGACGAGGAATATCTGGATATCTATGTATATATTTACACAGGGTGTCCTAAAAGTCTCAGTGCAGCCAGACTCTTTAATAATTTGGGATGGACATGCATGTAGTTTATATTGTATACAAACATATCTGTGTACATGTATGAACACACATATAAAACTAGATGGTGCGGTAGATAGAATGCAGGCCCTGGAGTCAAGAAGACCAGAGTTCAAATCTAGCCTCAGATACTTACTAGCTGTCTGACCTTAAGCAAGGCATTTAATTTCTGTCTGCCTCAGTTTCCTGCCCAATAGGGATAATAATTGCACCCAACTCCCAGAACTGCTGTGAGAATCAAATGGGATCCTTTTTGTAAAGTGCTGTTATGCTTACTAATTTAAAAATCTTTTTAAAGAAATCTATTCAATTAGAGGCCCATGACAGAGTAGATAAAGAATTGGGATTGAAGTCAGGAAGACCGGATTTCCAAGTATTTCTAATTTTTACAGCTGTATGACCCTGGGCAAGTCTCCTTAAATTTGTGTACTAAGTCATAAATGGGTCTTGATCAGCTTTGGTAGACAGAATTTCCACAATGGGAGTTCCTTCCACTAAGGTAATCATAATTCCTTCCTGGGTTTACATATTTTAAGTCAGTTACAAGATGAGCTCTCCCTAAACTCTTTTATTTGGTCTACAGAGGTTCCTTTCTGGACAGAGCTCTGAGAAGCAATCCATTCCTCGAGTGGCTCTCTGCCCAAAAACCTAGCCAGGATGAGATCATTGTGGAGATTAAGCTTTTGGATGAGTAATTACTTTTTCTTTTAAAATTTGGAAGGGGTCTGTGACATCAATTTTCAAAATGTCAATCCTCCATTTACCTAATTGATTAACATCTTCAATGATGTTATGGTTAGATGCCATTATCCATACATCCTTTTGGATTGACATCAGTGTGTGGGGGCGTACGGGGTGTTCCGGGAGGACCGGCCCTCGGTGACAGGGCTTGCCCGGTCCTTGCTCATCTGCCTTTGGTGGCCCCCGGCCTCCCAGCTCTCACAGCAACTCCCAGAAGCCGTAGCATGAGCGCAGCCGCACCCTAGCAAAAGTCTTGGTCGTGGCAGACAGGCTGACCCAGATGGAGCATGATTCACAGCCTCCAACCTGTTGTTGAGTTTTGGGGGGTGGTTACCCCAAGCGTGTGAAGACCCTCAGAATGGGCAGATGAGACACTATCCCAGTAGATACCGGGGAGCTGGAAGAATTTAGTCAGACTGAGACACCAAGGCTGTCCACTGCACTGAGGGCCATTAACCCATTGTCCTGACTTTTTTCCTGCTACTGGACTAGGATGACTGTGGAAGAGAGAGCAAGGCTGATGACTGAGCAACTCTGAATTCTTTTTTTTTATAGCCTTTTATTTACAGGATATATACATGGGTAACTTTACAGCATTAACAATTGCCAAACCTCTTGTTCCAATTTTTCACCTCTTACCCCCCACCCCCTCCCCCAGATGGCAGGATGACCAGTAGATGTTAAGTACATTAAAATATAAATTAGATACACAATAAGTATACATGACCAAAACGTATTTGCTGTACAAAAAGAATCAGACTCTGAAATATTGTACAATTAGCCTGTGAAGGAAATCAAAAATGCAGGTGGGCATAAATATAGGGATTGGGAATTCAATGTAATGGTTTTTAGTCATCTCCCAGAGTTCTTTTTCTGGGCGTAGCTGGTTCAGTTCATTACTGCTCCATTGGAAATGATTTGGTTGATCTCGTTGCTGAGGATGGCCAGGTCCATCAGAACTGGTCGTCATATAGAATTGTTGTTGAAGTATGTAATGATCTCTTGGTCCTGCTCATTTCCCTCAGCATCAGTTCGTGTAAGTCTCTCCAGGCCTTTCTGAAATCATCCTGTTGGTCATTTCTTACAGAACAATAATATTCCATAATATTCATATACCACAATTTATTCAGTGATTCTCCAACTGATGGACATCCATTCAGTTTCCAGTTTTTAGCCACTACAAAGAGGGCCGGCATAAACATTCGTGCACATACAGGTCCCTTTCCCTCCTTTATAATCTCTTTGGGATATAATCCCAGTAGTAACACTGCTGGATCAAAGGGGATGCACAGTTTGATAACTTTTTGAGCATAGTTCCAAACTACTCTCCAGAATGGTTGGATTCGTTCACAACTCCACCAACAATGCATCAATGTCCCAGTTTTCCCGCATCCCCTCCAACAATCATCATTATTTTTTCCTGTCATCTTAGCCAATCTGACAGGTGTATAGTGGTATCTTAGAGTTGTCTTAATTTGCATTTCTCTGATTAATAATGGCTTAGAGCATCTTTTCATATGACTAGAAATAGTTTCAATTTCTTCATCTGAGAATTGTCTGTTAATATCCTTTGACCATTTTTCAATTGGAGAATGGCTTGATTTTTTATAAATTAGAGTTAATTCTCTATATATTTTGGAAATGGCAACTCTGAATTCTTAAACCCAATTCACAAACAAGTCAAAATATCACCTTGTGATATTACTGGCACTCTGAAATCAAAGTACAAACAACAAGATCGGTAATGTTTGTTTCATAAGTGTCTCAATTCAGCAAGCATTTATTAAGCACCTACTGTGTACTAGGTGCTAGAGATTCAAAAACAAAACTAAAAATAGTTCCCACTTCTACTGGAAAGGGAGGGGTGCAATGCACTGATAAATAAAAGATATACATCCAATATATATTGCATGCCAGAGTAAAGCCCTAACAATAGGGGAGATTTGGAAAATCTAATGAAGGAGGCAGAATCTGAGCTGAGCTTGGAATAGATCCCAAGGGGAAGAGATGGGGAATGAGGGGGGACCAAGCATGGGGAGCAACCTGCGCAAAGTGTTGGAGAAGGTGGATCTCTAGCACCCAGCAGTGGGTGATGACTTCAGAGAAAGGTGTAGGCGGGAGTTAAAGAAGGAAAGAGCAACAAGTTTTGGCAACTGATTAGTCAGAGAAGGGGACAGAGAGGAGAGCCAGGATGACTCCGCAGCTGAGAAGCTAGGTAACTGTGATGGCATCCTTTCCGGACTGCAAAAAACAAAGGATTTTAGAAGAGAGCTTATTAAGTGCCCACTATGTGCCGAGTACTATGTTAGGTGCTTTGCAAATATTACCTCATTTGATCCTCACAACAACACTTCTATTACTAACCCCATTTTGAAGATAAGGAAATTGAGGCAGTGAAAAGTTAAAATTGCCTAGGATCAGCTACTAAGTGTCAAAGGCCAGATTTGCATTTGGGTCTTCATAACTCCAGGCCCAGTGCTTTATCCTCTGTGTCACCAACTTCCTGGATTCAGAAGGAAAGCTACTGAGTTCATTTTGGAGCATGTTAAGTTTAAAAGGCCAATAAACCATCCAAGTAATGATATCACTGAGGGAGAATGTAAAGATGGTGATCCAGCAAAGGTTCTGAAAAGCCAGGAGGGCGGTATCCAGGAAGACTAGACAGCCAACAGCGTCAGGTACAAGGGAGAGGCCGAAAAGGACCAGGACTGAGTCAAGATCCTGACTGAGGAATCAACACCCTTGGCAGTGCCAGCGAGAGCCTCCAGGAAGGCAGGGCACTCGGGAAGACACACTTGGCCCCGAGCACCTCGAGGCACTTAGTGAATATTTAATGGCTGACTGACAGACAGATGGGCTGCGAGGGACTGAGGAGCGATTGATTGCCTCCCATGCAACTGCTCTTAAAGAACTGGACGGGTACTGAGACAATCTGGATTTGACTCTGAGAGTAGCTGTAAGACTTTGGACTCAGTACCCAGGAAATGAGGGATTCATGGTCAATGGCCACTGTCGGCTGGGGCTGGCCAGAATTCCTTCCCAAGTTTAGAGAGTCATTGAGTCTTATATTATAACAGTAAAATCAAATTAGACATGTCCTCTTTATGTATACCCCTACCAGAAATACAGCTCTCAAGACTTCTTTTTAGCTTTTTATGCTTCTCTTGAGTCCAACATTTGGAGGTCAAACTTTTGGTTTAGCTCTGTTTTTTTCATCAGAAATAAATGGAATTCACCTATTTCATTGAACGTCCATCTTCTTCCCTGGAAGAAAATACTCAGTTTAGCTGGACAATTTATTCCTGGCTGCACTCCAAGCTCCTTAGCCTTTCGGAATAGCAGATCCCAGGCCCTGCGATCCTTTTTCATGCGGACGCTGCTAGATCCTGAGTGACCCTTATTGTGGCTCCCCAGTTGAATTGGTTTTTTCTGGCTGCTTGTAGTGTTTTTCCCTTGGTCTGATAGTGCTGGAATTTAGCCACAATAGTCCTTGGAGGAATCAACTGAGTCTTAGAAGACGTAGCAATGAAGAAGGGAAGGAGACCTGTTGAATCCAAGGCAGAGGACACCAGAACGCTCCATGGATCTTACTGAACGTCCACTCCATATCTGGCACTGTTGCCCCAAGTCAGCGTGGGATAATAATGGAGGGGCAAGTTGTCCCCTCGCTGGATGCCTTCAAACTGAGGCAGCACAACCACACAGCAGCTGCCGCTTTCTCCCATGACAAATACTGGGTGTGGAATAAAGGGCCATGGGTTCAAATTCCAAATCTGATCCTCTAACAGGGTGACCATCTGAGCTTCAGCTTCCTCCTCTATAAAAATGAAGAGGTGATTTCTGGGATCCCTTCGACTCTTAGATCCCAATGATGAAATGAGTGGAAAAGATCTGGCCCACTGGTCAAAGGATGCGAGTTCAAATCCCACTTCACTCACTACCAGTGCAAGTAAGTGCTTAGGCAACTTCCTTAACTTTCCAGGGCCTCAGTTTTCTCATCTGAAAAATGTGGAGACTGGTGGACTCTGAAGTAATCCCAGTTCGAGAACTGGGTTCCTATGTGAAGGAATTTGGGGAGTTTCCAGATAAAAATCAAGAGGGTAGAGAACAAGGATGGGTTGGGATCTGTGAAAGGAATCAAACATCAAGGAGGTCAAGGAAGTGACAAAAGTGCAGCAGGAAAGGTCCCTTTAATTTGGTCATCTGTTTGTTCCCAGGTGATTCTACTCTTCCCACTCTCCTCCCTCATTCTTATGTCAAAAGAGCCATCTAGTGTTTTGTTTCCTGAGGAAGAAGGAGGAGGTCCAATTCAACAGGGGTGGAATTAAGCACCCACTGAGTATAAGGTCCTGTGCAAAGCTCCTGGCACACAAAACCTTCAAGTAGCTTGGGTTAGGGACCTAATATGATTCTAGTCTTCTGTTAACAGATACTCTTCCTTCAAGCAACCATGGCTCTTGAGAGAGAGGCTCAGGAAGACTAAGGACAGTCGATTAAGTATTTTTAATAATAATTTTGATTTATTTTATTTGATTGATTTGCTTGTATTTATTATTTTACTCAATTTATTGCATTAATTTTATGACTTTGCAATTATAATAAAATTATCATTTTATTCTATTATTTAAGGTTCAGAAAGTTCCCCAGTATTACAGCTGTTTATTTACTGCAAAAGTATTTATTTCCCTCCATTTTTACCCACAAAGAGACATTTTTTTAACAATGGGAAATGACAGAGGCAAAGATCCTCAAATTATAGCATCCTCTTTCATAGGAGGAACAGTATAGGAGGACGAGACCTGGATGGCCAGGAAGCTAGAGAGTTATCCAAGAGGTAAGACATTAGGGTGGAATGGGGTGGGGGAAAGGGATCATTCCAAGGCTTCCCCTCATTTTTAATGAAGAAGAAGATACAAAGCAGATGATCCAATGGAGAATCGGCCATGCCAGATCATAGCTACACCTAGGTTTTGTGACAACTTTGCTAATTAAGCTTGATGTACATGGTTTCCATCTTCATCATCTTGGAAGCGTTCTAGGCAAGACCCTTTCAATTCTTGGGAACATGTTCCTGGTTCACACTGATAGGCTGATACCGCTGATTGATGCTAACTTTATTAGAAGGTCAAATGGAAGGATTGCAAAAGACCTGCACAACTTTTCCTAGGCTTTCTATCAGGTTTCTGATTAGCGCCCTAAATGAGGAGCTTTAGCTAATGGTTCCATGACGCTTGGAAACACAGGTTTCGTTTGCCCATCAAAGGAGAGCCACGGAGGTACCGAAGTTTGACCTTTCTGCCACCCTCGGGCCTAGTTTGGAAGCGGCCCCTGAGACCTCTGTCCTGTCTCAGGGGGTCAGAGCGAGTGCTAAGTTTGGTGTGCCCGCCGGCAGATGGGCGCTGGGCTGCAAGCCGAGGAAAGGAGGGCTTTCTTCAGGAGAAGCCCAGGCTTGCTGGCAGGGTGAGCGCCGGGGCAGGTAAGGGGCTGGGATGGAGGCAGAGGAGGAGGTCGGATCTCTCACCAGCCCTTCCCAGTGGCTGGGTCACACACCAGCGCCGTGTTAATTAGCTGCAAGCTGAGATCAGCTCTCCACGATGAAAAGGCCCCATACGCAAGCTAAGCCTGAGGTCCAGGGCCAGTGACGCAGGTGTCAGACGCCAGAGCCTCCAGTTATTAAATATTCCTAATGAAATAATTGTTTGTTGAATCCTGGCCTATTGGAACATGCATGAAGTCAGCCTTTGCCGTCATTCTTGTGAGTGCCTGAGCTCCCCTCCCACACGGCCCCCCTCCCAAGGGGAAGAGGGCTTCTGAGAACAAAGGCCGTGTTCACCTCAAAAAAACGGGTATTCCATGTGAAATTCAGGGTCATCTAAGTCTGACTTTTCTGACTATTACTTGTGTCTCTGCTTCCTCACCTCGAGAGACTGATCGCTGGATTTCATGGGGAACTCTGGAGAAATAAGGAATCAAAATGAAATCTGGGGAATGACTCAACTTTGGAAAAGACCTGGGGACATGAGGACCGGAGGTCAAGTAGAGAGAGGGCTTGGCTCTAGCGTCAGAGGAGCTGGGTTTGAATCCTGCCTACGTGACCCAGAACTTATTTCCTCAATTCATACACATGAGAGTGACCTGAACACCTGCACAGTTCCTTGTAGTTCTAGGTTTGTGGGTTATCTAGCCGAGAGACACAGGACACGAACCAGGAAACAATCTGGTTTTTTACCCTTAGTAATGATTGATTGATTGTCCTGTCTAACTGTTCTGGGCAACATATTCCTAAAAGGAAGAACACTGTACTGACCACTGGGCCGTGTCCAGAGCGCCACAACCAGGATTCTGAATGGCCTCGAGGACATAATCCAGGAGGATGGATTGGAAGAACTCGAGATGGCCAACACCAGACAGCAGAACGCATGGTGGTCAGTCCTCTTCAAGTATCTGAAAAACCATCGGGTGGAACAAGAATAAGGCTTGTGCCCTTCACCCCAAAAGGCTTAACTGGGAGGGGAAGAGCAGATAAGTTATAGAGCCACTTCAGAGATATAAATTAACGCTTCCTCACAACTAGAATCGCCCAAATCAGAACCTGGAGAGCAGCAAAGCAAAAACTACCCAGCGACTTGCTGAGAACATGGCGCCGGGGTCACTATTTGGGTATTTATGGAATCAGATGCCGAGGTCCCTTACTTCTTATATTCCATGAAGCAACAATTCAAACAACTTGCAAATGTAAGACTTCAGTATTGATTCACCTGCACAGAGAGGGGATTGAGCGTCAATGGCATTTTTAGAAGAAAGTTTTTATTTGGCAACTTGAAAAATAATAGTATTTGGGGAGCTCACCCGGTGTTTATTTTTCATTGCATACCTTCAGTTTTATTACAAATGAATGAGGTCTGTGGCTTTTTGAGGCAGAAAAAAAAGAAAAATCTTGGTTAACAAGCGAATGTGGTCTTTGAATGCCTTTCTCTGGACCGGGGTCACTATGGAAGTGCCACAGGCAGCAAAAGGGTCACACTACCATGACACCTTTGCCTTTTGAAAAACAGAATGTTTAAAGTTAACTTCATTTTTACACCTCATTACCCCTGCCCTACCCCCACTCCCATTTAGCTCTCCGTTTAAAGGCTCCCTTTATTTACAGTCCTAGGCCTCTATAAATCTCCAAGCTGAATATAGTGGTGTTATGGAGATTATTAGACTTTAGGGGCAATGAAATATTTATTTGGGTTTTTTTTAATTTTTAAAGCAAGCAAAAGAAAGTCAGGAAGAATGTCTTTCATCAGCTCATGGCTCAAAAATGCAACGCTGAGCTCACAAACGCTCGCATATGAGCAGCCCGGTTTGGTGGAAAAAACCACAGGACCATAAGTCAAGAGTTCAGGACTTTGGTTCCAATTCCACCATTTGACTGACTTCACGACCACAGGCAAGTCACCGAATGTGCCCGAGTCCCAGCTGTCCTGTTTGTTAAGATGAAAAGATTAGATTGTTTGGTGGTCCCACCTTGGGCTGTTCTGGATCCAACTTTCTATGATTACATGAAATATGCTCACAGGAAATTTATACAGTGGGAGTTTCATTGCATTTACCTACAAAGGAGCCTCTCCCCATGCTTTGGGCAGGGCAGTATAATGGGGCTGTGCGGGTAGGAATGGGTTTCTCCAGTAAAATTTTTAAAAGGTCAAAGGAAGTTCCAGGGAGAAACACAGGACTTGTGGCCAAAAAGACCTTTATTTTACTCAGTTCTTTGTTAACTCAGGACTTGAATTTGGGGTCCTCACTTTACTTATGAGGGCATCTGCTTCCTCATTTGCAAAAGGAAGGAGTTGGTACTTGATTTCTAAGATTCTTTCCAGTCTTAAATCCTTTCTTCACATGAGCTCACACACACACACACACACACACACACACACACACACACACATCATTTATTATTCCACAATGGCTCACATCTCTACCATTTCACAATTATTTAAAAGATATTGAAAATACAAAATCCCATGGTACTTAATGACTTTAAAAATCTTTTTTGATTCGGTAGACCAAAACAAAGAAATAAATAACCTCATGACCTCTTTTAAAAGAATCAGTTAAAAAGTGGTCTTGTGTTTTTCCCACCAAACTGGGCCTTTTTGAGCCATGAGTTGATTAAGTAGCCAGAGAGACAGTTAAATGAGGGATAAAGCACTGGCCCCAAAGTCAGGAAGATCCAAGTCCAAACATGGCCTTAATCACTTAACTAGCTCCTCCACCTATCTCAATTTCCCCATCTTCTCCAAGGAGAGCAGAGGTCGTTGTGAGGGGGGAAAAGAGATGCTCTTGGTAAAGTACTTTGAAAACCTTAGAATGCTACGTAAACACCAGCTATTTCTAGTATTGTCATAATAATGATTGTTATTATGCACCTCTCATGTGTCAGGCAACTGCTGTGGGCTTTGGAAATACTAATAGGAAGAATGAAATAGTCGGCATTCTCCAGGAGCTATGTCTCCCATCTACATAAAAAATGATTAAAATTCAGTAGAAGATATAAGGAAAAGAAATAACCGGGACCAATGACCTTTTCTGATGATTAGCATGAGGCAAGGTATAAAACAGACAGATGTGCTCACTTCTGTGATGGAGGAGATCCAGCGGAGAGTACAGGTCAGAGAAACTCTCTGTGGAAGGTGAGCTCCTCCAGATGCTCCCATTTGCAGATGATGTATTGTGCTGATTCCATCAAGTCCCAGACCACTGCAGAGCCTTCTGGAAGGGTTCTCTACTTACTCTAATCATTCACACAGGAAGGACCAATTGGATGAAGAGTTTCTATTTAGCTAGTTTCCAATATTTATTTGGGATGGATCCCTATAGAGCTCGGTCAACAATGATCTGGGATAGGAAATGTAGGTGGACGATGAGCCGAGCACCCAGGGAGAAGGAGAGGGGGGAGGATGCTGGATTGCTTTGGGGAAATAGCAAAGTTCTTCCATTGATGGACAATGAGTGGAGCACCCAGGGGGAAAGGGAAGAGGGGAGGATGCTGGATTGCTTTGGGGAAATAGCAAAGTTCTTTCATTGATGGACAATGAGCGGAGCACCCAGGAGGAAAGGGAAGAGGGGAGGATGCTGGATTGGTTTGGGAAATAGCAAAGTTCTTTTATTGCTACCAATCTTCTCATCAAAACAAAGATGCATTTTTTCAACACTAATGTCTTATTGATATTCTTATAAAACAGAAAGTATCCCTGCCTCCAAAATCCCAGAGAGGAGTATCACACTACAGCCAATGGAAAGGTACCATAGTGAACACGAGGAGGTTGTTCCATAACCAACAACGAACCTTGAAGAATGAGAGTGAAAAGAATGGTAAGTGATTATGGGACAGCAAGATAAGACAGGCCAGTCACATGGCAAGAGTGAGGGATGACCAGGGAACAAGCAGAGGGCTTTCTGGGTAATTCCGAAGATGAGAAGAAAGCAAGGACAGCCTCCAGCATGGTGGGTGGCCCTCAGTAATTTCTGGGAAGACTCAGGGGTCATACAGGATAAATAAGCATGGGTTGACTGATCATCAGAATAAACTTCCAAATTCAAGAGGCTTCAGATTCCTTAGAGGCTTTGAGAGTACACATTGCTTCCCTTTCTCTAAAAAAGGTAAGCTTCCTGAGGACAGGGATTCTCTCCCTGGGCTCTAGATTGGATACTACAAATACCTCCTCATGCTCCTTCACCTCTCTGCAAACCTCTCTGACACTGCTGCTCCCTTTCTCCTCCCTGATACTCTTTTCTCTCTGTCTTCTCGGACACTTCTCTCTCCTGGTTCTCCCCCTACCTCTCCGATCACTCCTTCTCTGCCTTCTTTGCTGGATCTTCCTCCAGATCATACCCTCTAACCATGTGTCCCTCAAGCTTCTCTGCTAGACTCTTCTCTTCTTCCTTTAGACTTCTTCACTTGGTGATCTCATTTACACCCATGGATTTAATGACTATCTCCCTAATCATGATACTTAATCTACCTTTCCTGTCCCCAACCTTTCTGCTGACCTGCAGTCTCACACACTTTTCCAATTATCTTGAACAGGATGTCCAGTAATAAATAAGCACGTTCCAAAGTAAAATTCATTATCTTCCCCCCAAATCCCGCCCTATTCCTCCCTCCCTTATTATTGTAAAAGGCAACACGATCCTCCCAGACCTTCAAGCTCATGACCCAAGGGTCTCCCCACTATTTCTCACCACCGTCACACCTCCCAGATCCAATCTCTTCCCAAGTCCTATAGATTTCACCTCAGCTGAATCTAATAAGCCTCCTTCTCTCCTGACACTGCCCCTACCTGATGCAGACAGACCCTTATCACCTCACTTATCACTGGACTTTGCCAATAGCTGCTGGTGGATCTTCCTGCTTCAAATCTCTCCAATCCCTCTTCCATTCATTCATTAAAATTATTTTCCTAAAATGGAGGTTCCATCATGTCACTTAGTAAACTCCAGGGGCTTCCTACAGTCTCCCAAAGCAAACACTTGTTTGCCATTCAAAGTTCTTGCTCCCCTAGCCCTGGCTTTGTGGCTTTTTTATACCTTAGTCTTGAGTCTTAGATTGTGACTGGTGAGACACCCCATCTCTCACCTCCCAGAATTCTCTCTGGCTGTCCCCCATGTCTGGAACACCCTCTCTCCCAGGCTCCAACTGCTGACTTCTCCAGCTTCTTTAAGTCCCAATCAGCATCCCACCTTCTATAGGAAGCTTTCCCCATTTTCTTTTGATTCCAGTGCCTTCCCTCTGTTAATTATTTCCTATCTATCTATCTAGAGAAAGAGAGAGAAAAAAAGAGAGAAAGAGAGAGACACAGAGAGAGACTGGTCTGTATATATTTGTTGGCAGGTTGTCTCCCCTCCCTCCTGCCCCATTAGATGGGTCAGCTTTTTGAGGGCAAGGACTGTCTTTTGCCTCTTTTTGTAGCCCCACTACTTGCCTGACACAAGAGGCACCTAATAAATGTTTATTAATAAGTGTTTTCGGAATTAGTCTCGACTTTTCAGATTTCTCCACTATTCCTCCAGCCCTGTGCTTTCTCATCCTGAAAGATCCCTTTGCCCCAAAGCCCTCTCCTCTCATTGCTGTCTTCCTCCCAGAACCTCCATCTTGAAAAAAGGGCAAGGCTGGCCATGTTCATGCCTTTACCCTTCTCCTAGCTCTACTGGACTTCACTGGGACCATTAATGCAGGTGTGTGTTCTTTCTCTTTCTCTTTCTTTCTCTCTCTCTCTCTCTCTCTCTCTCTCTCTCTCTCTCTCTCTCTCTTTTTCCCCCCCCCCTCCTCGTCTAGTCCTTCTGCTCCCAAATATAAGCTCCCCAAGGGCAGGAATTGTCTTTTTGCTCCCAGCACTTAGCACAGTGGTGGGCACATAGGAAGCACTTAATAAAACCCAAATGAGTCAAATTAGTTCTTTTTTATTTTCTGCTTCCATTCTTAAAGCAGCTATTTGTGTATATGTCTGTCTGTATGTGTATATTTTGCTGATAGTTTCTTTCCCTCTTATTTAAAAGAAATATCATCAAGGTATTTGATTCAAATTCAGCAAAACTGGGTTTTTTAAATCAAATAATTCTAGTATTTTTAAAAAGAGAAAGGAAAGCTCCAGCAAGAGTAGGCCACAAGGACAGAGCTGGCGTCCATCCTTCTCTCACAGTTCAGGGGAGTTTTCCTGACAGACAGGGTGTGGATGAAATCATGTCCAAAGATTTCCTTCCTATTCTGAGACTCTGCTTTTCCAGTGATCGAAAGACCTCCCCAAAGTCCATTCATTCTCCCTCTTACTTCATTCTGAAAGCGAATCACAGAAACATGTCCCAGGACAGAGAGAACATGTTACCCATGAGGACTTTGGCACCTCTGCCTGGTACCCAAGAATCCCCAGGCTGCCTTCGTTTTCTCATGGATTCTACTCCAGGTGAGCTGCAATAAAAATCACCCCCAAAGACCACCACAAGAGGGCAGATGGACTACAGCCCGGAGAACGGAACCCCTTCATTTCTCCCTTCCTTCCTTCTTTATTACAGACCACAAACTTCAAGGAAACAATGTATTCCAGAGAAATGCTGCTTACACAAATTATGTACATTATTTTAGGAAAACAACTTAGGAACCAAACAAGAATTTCATCAAGGAAGCATTTCTGGCTTTCTCCTTTTTAATTTAATTCTTTTTTAAAATTTATTATTTTTTATTATTATAGCTTTTTATTTACAAGTTATATGGATGGGTAATTTTTCAGCATTGACAATTGCAAATCCTTTTGTTCCAACTTTTTCCCTCCTTCCCCCCACCCCTTTCCCCAGATGGCAGGTTGACCAATGCATGTTAAATATTTAATTTAATTCTTAAAAACTGTTTTTTGGTCAGGATGAGTGTGGATCCAATTATATATTTTTTACTTCTGAGTTGACGTCATACGTACCTGGTTATACTAAACCCATTACCCCCTGCTCTTGTCTTTTTCATCTGCAAAGAATGGAAACTCCCGACTTAATATTTAAACCATTTTCCTTGTGTTCTTCTAAAGTAGAATCTGATAAATTTCGTCTACATCTAGCCGTTAGTACCATCGTTGTCGTCATTACTATTCTCATCAGTCACATCAGTACGATTCCATCCAGACCTAGGATTTCGTCAGGGTAGGAAGTCCTGGTGTGGAAACTCCCTTCAGTGGAACAGTGGGAAGAAGGCCAGGTTTGGAGCTCTGGGCTCATGGATTCGCCCCCACAGTCGCTCAGTGGAGTGGATTTCTGGGTGATGCCGAGGAAGTCTCTACAGCTCCCCCGCCTCAGCTCCTCATCTGCTAAAACAGAGGGAGGGGCTGTGGGGGAGCCGTCAGGTGTCTCTCACTCCGGTCTGCCGGAGGGGCAGCAGCTCCGTAGCTCATAGTTTGGGAGAGTTGTTGCCTGTGGCCCAGGGGGTGCCCAGAGTCTCAGGGCAGTGTGTGTCAGAGACGAGCCACTGACTGCCAGGCCAGCCTAGCGTCCAGCCCGCTCCGGTGCCTCTCATCTAATTATATATGTATAAATAATGTTATTGCTTCAGAGCCTCCAGTAAACAGTCTGGGAGCCAAGGTTGGCGTCTTATTTCAGGCAGCTGGGAAAGGAACCAATTTCAGCGTTTTGAGCCTGGAAAGATCCATCTTCCAGGTTCCTAAACAGGGCAATGTGTGTTTCAGCTCCCAAGCAGGGCTCCCTTAAAAGACCCCTCTCCTCCGTTCTCATCCACAGCAAAAGGCCCGTCCTTTAAAAATAATAAACCGGGTAAATAGGAGGCCATGGTGCAGCTCGTGTGGATGTGGAAACTTCAGCTCAATCTGGCCAAACAGAACTTCCAATGAAATAGAACATACACGTATAGACACACATACATACATACATGTATACCTACCTACATCCCATCCACACTTAGTCACGTAGCACATAACCCATACATGCAAACATACACACATACATTGACTATACAGACAGACACAGATACACATATATACATACATATACATACACATGGAATATACAATGCACATGTGGATGTACATATACACATCTATATACATGCATAAAGACACAGACACAACCACACATATATAGACATACAGACACATGAAAAATATATACACACATCCTATATACATCCATCTTCCATATACACGTATGTACATACATATTTACATGCCCATCTATACTCATGCAGATATATACACATACATACACATGCTTGCATATCTATACAGACACCCATACACATATACACACATGCAAATACACAGATGCTCACACAGCCACATACACACTCACATGTATACACACGCATTAGAGTTATAGATTAAAACCCTTGGCAATCAATTAAATTATTTCTAACAGTTCTAATTTCTAATCTAAATTCTAATTTCTAATCTATAAATCAATTCTAAATTATTCAGTTATTAAAGAATTTAAATTTAATTAAAAATTAATTTTAAAAAGTTATTAAAAATGTTTCATCTGAACATTTCTAATTATATCTAGTTTTATATGGAGAACAGGAAATCATTTATACTAATGGTAATAATAATAACTAGTATTTATGTAGAATTTTAAGGTTCACAAAGCATTTTGAAAATAATTATCTCATTTAACTCCTAATTGAACCTTGGGGAAAATGGCTGTGATTATCTCTATTTTGTAGATAAGAAAACTGAGGCAGACAGAGTTTAAGTGACTTGCCCAGGCTCACACAACTGGGAAGTGTCTGAGGCTGAATTTGAATTCGGATCTCCCTGACTTGCAGTCCACTCCTCTGTATACTCTGATACCACCAGGAAATCATTAGAATTCATAGGATCATAGATTTTGAGCTGAAAGGCACTATTGAGTCCATGTAGGAGAAAACCAAGGACAAGGAAATATGCCCTTTGTCATGTTTTAAGTGTCTGTGGTAAAATTTGAATCCAGGTCTTCCGGACTCACTCCTGCACTCTGTGTACTCTGGTTCACTTTGTATATGATACAGCAGCATCTCAGCTCTGTGACCCAAGTTGGAAGGGGCAGTTCTGGGGTGCTTGTGGATCTTCCCTCCCTGAAAGACCTCCACCCGGTACCTCCACAGAAAAACCTAAGCTCTTCTTGGTTGTTTCTGATCCAACTCAGACTGAGGAAAGATAATCAAATATTCAAATTATGTGTCAGGTAAAAGTCCGTAGCATCTGAGTGAGTACAGAAGGATCTGTCTCAGTGACATAGTCATGGGTTTGAATCCTACCTGAGCTGCCTCTCTGAACCTCATCCACCTCCTCTGTGAAACAAAGGCGTTGAATTAGATCATTTCTTCCAACTCTAAATCTATGATCCTCACCCCAACCTGATGAGGTAAGGAAACTAGAAGGAAAGTGATAAAAGCCTCATTGCTCAAATATATAAGAAATGAGGTCAAAATTATAAAAGTAAAAACAATTCAATTGATAAGTGGTCAAAAGATATGACTTGGCAATTTTTAGAAGAAAAAAATCAAATCTACCTATAGTCACATAAAAAAAATCTCTAAGTCACTATTGATTAGAGAAATGCAAATGAAAACAACTCTGAGGAACAACTTCACACCTATGCAATTGGTTAATCAGTAAAGGAAAATGACAAATGCTGGAGGGGATGAGGAAAAACTGGGTGGTGAAGGTGTGAATTCAATCATTCTGAAAAACAATTTGGAGCTACACCCAAAGAGCTATAAAACTGTACAAACTCTTTGACCCAGCAATACTATCTCTCATTCGGTATCTATACAAAGAAATGGCAAAAGCAGCAATATGTACAAAAATATTTATAGCAGCTCTTTTCTGATGGCAAAGAATTGGAAATTGAGGGGATGTCCGTCAATTAAGGAATAGTTGAACAAGATGAGGTAGAGGATTATGGTGAAATCTTATTGTAGGAAATGACAAGAAGGATGGTTTTGGAAAAACCTGGGAAGATGTGTATGAATTAATACAGAATGAAATGCACAGAACCAAGAGAACATTGTATACAGTAATGTTGTAAGGATGACCAACTAGGAAAGACTTAGCCCTTCTCAGCAACAATTATCCAAGACAATTCCAAAGGGCTTAGGATGAAAAATGTTATCTACCCCAGAAAGAGAATTGATGAATTTTAAGTGCAGATTGAAACACATTCTTTTTTTTTTATTTTCTTTATTTTTTTCCTTTTTATTAACATGGCTAATACAGAAAGCACAATTTCCAGTGTATAATTGATATTATATCGCTTGCCTTCTCAGTGGATGGGGGGAAGGACTAGAGGGAAAGAGAATTTGGAATTCAATTTTTTTAAATGTTAAAAAAAATAAATATTTTTCTAAATAAAGAAATATGTCCATAAAATAGGGTATACTAGTTTTCAAGTCCTAGGATTTTAAAATGACACCAGCAAATGACACTCCCAAAGAAGGCACATACGTAAATCAATTTCTCTGTGCCTGAACTCACATCTGTGCCTTCTCTGACCAAAGTTGTTCTCCCTAGGTCATGTCTCCCCTATCACAATGTAAGTACTCTTTGGGAGGCAGGAATAGACTTGATTTTTATATGGTTACATCACAATGCTTGGAACATAATAAGATCTTAACGAAGGCTTTTTTTTTTTTGCCCATTTTCTGTCATTCGTGTCTCACATGAGTGAGGATTTTTTTTTTTTTTTGGTCTTTCTTTATATTCCCAACTCTTAGCAAAGTATCTAGAACATAGTTGATTTCATGTTCCAAAACAGAGGAGAAACCCCAAACTTGCATCCTAGAAATGGTGACAGATATTTTGTTTTTAATCTCACTTAATAAACAGGAAGCATTTCCTTTATTCTGCAAAATTCTTTCCAGCCTCACATTGTACTGGTAGGGCCATATGTCATGCCAGGCCAGGCTCCAGGGACCAGCACACAGCACTGGTGTGGCCACAATTAAACCTTGTTTCCTTTCCTTAAAACTAAAGTAGATAAAGCATTGGGATGGGTGGAAAGGTTATTTTCACATTTTCTGTTCTTTTCTAGTGAGAACAAAAAAAATCAAACTGTGGGTGAGTATTCACACTTAGCTTCTTTACAGGAGAAAAAGGAAATCTCTAGAGAAGAAAAGGTGATGAGTTTTTGGTTTTTGAGGAAAATGAGTCCCAGAAAGAAGGGACTTACCCACAATCAACCAGTTAGTAAGTGCCAGGGGCTTCTGTCTCTTTCCACTAGGACACTTTATTTTTAAAAATCTGCTTCACTTTTCTTCTTGAATATTCCAGTTCCTGAGTGACTTTCCTTATTCTTCTTTAAGAATCCTCAAAAACAACTCAACCCTATAAAACAATCTAAGTGATGCTGACTAGAAAAAGCATTAAAAAGTCCTTCCTTGTTCCTCATCACCTTCTAGGCACATGTCTCAAAGAGCTTAAAGTCCAAGATGCATTGGGCTCAGCATAAACTCACACATGTAAAGAATGCCGGTGGCAAGTCATGCCTCAGACCTGGCTAGAAACAGTCTCTCTTCCTCTCATATGTTCTATGCTGATCCTGGAGATCACTTCAGACCCAAAGCCTCCTTCAATGTCACTAAGGTTTCACACACAATCTCTCTCTCTTCTACCTGGAGTCAGAACCTTTTACAGTAATGGCCATAGACCACTACAAATATTTCTGCTGAGTTCCATTTAGTAGTCCTCAGAAGTTTTCTTTTAAAAGTAATCTCCTTGTACTCCTATTTTTATGTAAATAAAGAAGACTTTTATATCTTTCTGGGATTATATACTATTCCTTCTTTAAACAAGTTCTGATGAGAATAAGGTTCCAGTATTACCCATTCTCCATCCCCACTTATTTGCACTGAAAGATTTCTTTTATTCACTCTTTTTTGTGTGAGATAATTTGTTCCATTTTACTTCTCCTTATCCAGTTTTGCCTTTTAGGATCATCTCATCATAATCAACTCAATCCCATTTCTTCTATCTATATATACTCTTTTAGACTACCCAATTATTAAGAGTTACAGATAATGTTTTCCTACATAAGAAGTAAACAACTTAACTTTATTAAATCCCTTATGTCTTTCATGTTTATCTTCTTATATTTCTCTTAATTTTTGTAATCCAAATTTTCTGTTAAGGTTCTGTCTTTTCCTCAAGAATTTCTGAAAGGCTTTTAGTTCATTACATATCTATTTTCTTTCCTTGCAGGATTACACTAAGCTTTGCTGGGTAGGTTATTCTTAGTTCCGAGCCCAGCTCCTTTGTTCTTCAGAATATCATGTTCTATGCTCTTCAGTCTTTTAAGGTAGAAGCTACTAAATCTTGCATATCTTGACTGTAGCTCCACAATATTCAACTTGTTTCTTTCTGGTTGTTTGTAATCTTTTTTCTTTGACCTGGGAGCTTTGAAACTTAGCTATAATGTTCCTATGAGTTTTCATTTGGGAATCTGTTTCAGGGAGTGATCAGTGGATTTTCCCAACTCCTATTTTTCTAATTCTAAAATTTCAGAGTAATTTTTCTTAATGATTTCTTGATCTATAATGTCTAGATGCTTCTTTGGGCCATAACTTTTGAATAGTCTGACAAATCATATCTCTCTGTTTCAGTTGTTTTTTTTTCACGCTCTTTTTTCATTTTAAAATTTTGTTTTATTTTTTCTTGATGTCTTATGAAGTCACTTTGTATGATTCTATTTTTTAAAGGACTTTCTTTCTCTCTTTCTTGATGAGGCAATTGGGTTTAAGTGATTTGCCCAGAGTCACATACAGCTAGGAAGTGTTAAGTGTTTGAGACCAGATTTCAACTCAGGTCCGCCTGCCTTCAGGCCTGGTGCTCTATCCACTACACTACCTAGCTGCCCCCAAGTTATTTTCTTTGGTAAGTTTTTGGATCTTTTTTCCATTTAGCTGACTATTTTCATAATTTTTTTTTGTTTTTCTTGCATTATTCATTTCTTTCCCCAACTTTTCCTCAGTCTCTCTCATTTGATTTTTAAAGACCTTTTAAAGCTTTTCTAATACCTCTTTTTGTTTTGTGACATTTTACATTTTTCTTTGAAGCTTTACAACAAGCTGTTTCTGACTGAAACCTGATTTTCTCTATCACCATAGAAGCTAACTAAGGTCAAGTTTTTCTTCTTGTTTTTACTCATTTTTAATGGTCTATTTCTGGATTCTTAACTTCATGTTAGAATTAGACTCTGTGTCCAATTCTTTTTGTACATCAAAATAACGGTTTGCACACGTATACTTATTTTGTATTTAATTTATACTTTAACATATTTAGCATGTATTGGTCATCCTGCCATCTAGGGGAGGGGGTGGGGGAAAGGAGGGGAAAAATTGGAACAAAAGGTTTGGGAATTGTCAATGCTGTAAAATTACCCATGCATATAACTTGTAAATAAAAAGCTATTAAAATTTTTTTTTAAAAAATTGGACTCTGTTCCAGGGGCAGGGATGTCTCAGGCTTCAGGCTTTTGTACCTGTTGTTTTCTGAGTTGTATCTGGAGTCCTCTGACCTCTTGAATCTTCCAGTGTTGGATAATCCAAGGCCAGGTGTAATCACTGTTCCTCTAACTCGTGCCTTGGTTTTCGAGTGAGCTCAGGCACTCCCTTTCTGAACCCTGACCATGGCCCTCCTCTCATGCTGTCACAAACACTGTCAATTCCCTGTGGTTCTAGTTGTGGCCACAAGCTTCAGTTCATCTCTCTGCCTGAAATCAAAACCAGGGATTTTGTTTTCCTGTGAGTGACCACAGCTGGCAGTCCCCAATCCCTTTGAATGCACCTACCAGCATCCTCCTCACTCACAGCCACACTCTGGGACCCTATCATCACCCTTGGGCCCCCATCTAGTACCAGCAGAAGGAGGCTCTTCAATCTTCCCCTGATCAGCCATCTGACTGAAGCAGAAGTTGCCACCTGCACATCTGCCCTCAGGGCTTGTTGATTATTTAGCCAACTCTGCCCAGAGCTATTTGATCTATCCATCAATCAGACCAAGTCATCACCCAAGGAGGTCAAACCTTCCTAACATACTCCCACTTTGTCTCAGACTAGACAACTGCTTGAGCCTGCCTTTTAATTATTTCTGCCACTCTCATTATTTTAAATTATTTGTGGGGGATTTGGGAGAACCAATTCATTTCCTGCTTTATTCTGCCATCTTCCCACAATTCTTCCCTCAGAATTTTCATAGGCCATTTTGTTTAATTGTCTCTCCAATTTTTCCCCTTGAAAATTAGGTTAGTTTTTTGTAATTTGACACTGTTGTTCATAGAGCTGCAACTAGGATGGGGTGACTAGAATTTTCCCACAAAATATCAAATTTTAGAAGAACATGGACAGCCCTTTCAGTGCTTTAGCAGTACTGAAACTAGGCTGGGCACCTAATTAGCAAGAATAATTAACGAAAATAGGAAGATTCACAAGGTTCTTCCCCTCATTGGCTGCAATCCAGATAAATTCTACCCTCTGTCTCTGCCAGATTTCATTTTGCCCTAGCCACAAAAATGTCTAGTTATAGATCTTGATGACTGATCGATCATTATGCATAGATTAAGTGCCTACTATGTACCAGATACTATGCCAGGGAGAGAGGATACAGAGAGGAAAATCTAATAGTCCTGCCCTCAAGGAGTTTACAGTTATTTTTATTCTTAACTGGACAAGTCATTTTGCTTTTCTGGGGTCCTTTTCTTCTCTGTAAATCAAGAATTTACTAGGACTTTTTGTGTGTTGTGCACTATACTAAGTGCTAGGCTTACCAATCCAAGCAAAAAGAAAGACCCTCTGCCTTCTAGGAGATTTTATTTTAAATGGGGAAATGACACATAATAGGAAGCTGGAAAATGGTAATAGACTGAAGGGAGAGAGAGAAATACACCAATGGGAGGAAGAAACCACTGTGGCAGAGGGATCTTCCAGGCTAAAAATTAGTTGAGGTCAGATGGCAATTTCAGAGCAGTCAGAAGCAGAGCCAGAGGCTAGCATGGACCCTTCCTCAAAATGGAGGCTCTGGGAAGAATTCCTCAAGGAGAAAAGGGTGACCTTTTCCTTTTCTTCCAGGTAGAGGGATCTTCCAGGGTGAGAAAGTCAAAAAAATTAAGATGTTGAACTAGATCTCTATAGTACTTTGCATTTCTAGATTTATGATCGCAATAATATTAGTCATGGCTACATTTTTATCACTAATTACCTATTGAACTCTCTGGGACCTCTTTGTACAAAAATATTTACAGCAATTAGTTTTGTGGTGGTTAAGAATTGGAAATCAAAGGGATGGTCATCATTGGGGAATGGCTAAATATGCTGTGGTATGATTGTGATGGGAAATATTGTGCTATAAGAAATGATAGGCAAAGATGATTTTAGAAAAATCTGGAAAGACCTACATGAATTGGTCCATAGTGAAATGAACAAAGCCAGGAGAACATTGTACATAGTAATAGCAATATTGTACATGAATAACTGTGAATGACTTAATTATTTTGAACAATACACTGATCCAAAAATCCCTAGTGGTGAAGTATACTATCCACCTTCACAGAAAGAACTGATAGTGATTGACTATTGAACGAAGCAAGCTTTTTTTTTCTTTCATTTTCAGTCTTTTTAATTTGAGTATTTCTGTACAAAATGACTAATATGGAAATGTTTTACATAATTACACATGTATAACCTATATCTGATTGTATACTGTCTCAGAGGAGGAAGGGAGGGGAGGGAAGGATAGAAATTGGAATTCAAAACTTTAAATAAAAATGTTTTTAAAAATTTTGGAGAAAAAAGCTCAAAGTAACCCGATATAATTCTTTCATTTTGTAGATCAGGAAACTGTGACCCAAATATGTGATTCAGGGTAGCACAATTAATAAGTTCCAGGATTCCATCTCAGCTGTCCCTGACTCCAAATCCTAACCTCTTTCCTCATATCTCACCTGCTTCTTCTCCTGGCAGTGACTGGTCAGGTTGGGTTCATTCTGTGTTTTTAGTAATTTACATTCTTTAGTTTATTCCGAGGAAGGTATGAGTATCCCCTAGGCTACTTCCTACCAGTTGAACTTGTCCTTTTCTGAAATGTGCCTGGGCTCCAGAGCAATAGTCTCACTGAAAAGGGAAACAGGATACTTCTGATGTATGAGGGAGCTCATTCAGCCACAGGATATAAAACTAGGTATAGATCGAAATGAAAAAGAAAGTTCCTGCCTTCCAAATATGTTGGTAGATCACTCTAGAAAGTTGACTACCATTTCAGCAAGTTAAAAACAAACTAAGGCACTGGTATTCAGAGCCCTTCACAGTCAGCCTCTTTGACCTTCATACCTCTGCAGTGAGATTAAGAAATTATTCTACTCCTGCTAGATGAACAACAGTGAAGCCCCTTCATGTTGACTGATTTTCTATTAATATTCAGTGTTATTTCACTTTAAAACAAGGACATGTAGCTCCATCTCAAATTTAGAGTTGAATCTGAAAGAGATAGCTTTTGTGGATTTAGTTTTCTGTTTAAAAGTACCGGATCTTCTGCCCCTCAGTGAACTCTGGTCCTTCACAGGCCCAATATCTAATGTGATCGAGTCTGCTTTAAACCCTAGTTAAGACCAAAAACATCTTGTGCAAACTGAAGAACAGCCTCTTCAACTGTCTTGTATTTGAGTTCATGTCTCAACAGTTCTGGGACTTTCAGACACTGGCTAAATTGGGAAAGTCAAATTAAACAAAGACTAAATTGGAAATATTCAGCCCGGGTCTATGAATCCACAAAGTAGATTTTTTTTTAAAGAAAAAGAATTTTTATTTCTTTGTTTTCATATCATCTACATTTCTCACTGACTTTCTTCCTATACCCCCTCCCAGAGAGTCATCTTTTATAATAGGGAATAAAAAAGAAGGAAGAGAGGAAATAAAGTTCCATAAAATTAACCAATATATCAAAAAAGCCTGGCATTACTATGCAACAGAATCCCTCCTTTTAAGTAAACTTGAATACAGAATTTCAGACATAAAATAAACAACTTTCTATTTATATTAAATTATAGGGATAAGTAGCCTCATATCAGATAAATAATATGGGCTTTGAAGTCAGGTGAGAACTAAGTTCAGGGATTCTTTAAGGGTCATGGACCTGTTTTTCTTTCTATAAAATAGGAATGATTCTTTATATTTAAATTACAGGGTTGCTTAAGGATACAGCAAGTTAAGATATGTGGGAAAAAATGCTTTATAAACCTTAAATATCTTTATATATGTCATAGTAGAATTTAGAGAATTTTCACAATAGTAATTTTGTGAGAGTGATAAGACCTATTAGTTTTGCTTATCATAGGCCTAATCTATTATCCAACAAAATAATCCATACAAATGGAGAAGATAATAGATAAATTCTGGGGGGGGGGAGATTATCCAGCAGCAAAAGAAAGACCCTCTTCCTATGATCACCCAAGCCATAACTAAAACTGAACAGCAATAAATATATTATACATATTTATATATTTACATATTTCAGAAATATATATGTGGATATGTATTTTTATATATATGCCTATATATATAGCATAATAACACATGCTATATATGAATGCAATATGTATATATCAAAAACAGCTAATGTAGGAATTTGTCTTGCTGTACTATACAGCTATATATTAAGGATTTTATTTTTCTGGGAGCTTTTGGTCATAACAGGAGGATGAAATGGGGGGAATAGATTAATTTAAAATTTTTTAGATTGCTTTCAAACATTGCGCAAGGGAACCCTGGGAAAGGAACTGAAAAAATAAAAATAGTATGTTTTTTTTAAACAATTAGATAGAAAATATAAATCCATACCTTCACTGAAATTTTTGATGAAAACTTTCATTGAAAGATGTTTTTGAAACTCTTATGTTCAACTCAATAGTACTTATTGTTTGCACTCTGCAATATTTCATGTACTTGGGTAGATCTTGACTGCCAGGGTTCAGAAAGGTAAGGCAGGTTTGGGCTTGTGGACTATATATCACACATATGCTGTAGAATAGATAGCACAGTATTGTATAGTACCTAATAGCTGCTCTCAAAAGCCAGAAATGCATGGGTTCAAATATTGTCTCTGAGACATACTAGCTTTGGGCAACTCATTGGACTTTATGGCACTATAGGTAACACTCTAAGACTGTAAGCCTTTCATTGATAGAATATGCTTCTTTATCTAGAAGTTCTGAGCCAATGAAATCATGAGTACAATCTTGATTTCAATTTTGCGGCTCAAAATTTCAGCCACATCTGACTCTTTTTGACCCCATTTGGGGTTTTCTTGGCAGAGGTGCCTCGCCATTTCCTTCCTTCGCCATTTTACAGGTAAGGAAACTGAAGCCAATAGGGTGAAGTAACTTGTCCAGGTCACACAGCTAGTAAGTGTCTGAGTTTGGATTTGAACTCGGGAACACGAATCTTCTTGACTCCAGGCCTGGTGCTCTGTCCACTGTGGTGCCACTTAGCTGCTCCATATATAACTATAATTTCACAAAAATGACAGGATACAGAGGGAAAAAGAGACTGAATAATCCTTTGAACTCATAGTTTCTTAAGGCAAAGGATAAATTAATTATATGGTGTTGATCTATCATACCCAATTATTTGAAATTTTTACGAAAGACTTCAGTTCTATTTTGTTATAAGTTCTTAGAAAACACTTTTGTTTTTTTTTTTTTTATTATTTTGGGTTGTTTAACTGCCTTTGTTAACACCCCTAGCTATTTCTGTGCTTTCCAATCACTGGGCAATGAGACCCTGGGAAGAACTTCAGAGATCATTTATTTCCAATTCCTCATTTTTACACATGAAGAAAATGGAGTCCAGAGAGGCTCAGATCTTCTGGACCTCAGATCTCAAGCCCTTTTCACTGTCCCAAGCCAGGATCATCACAGAGGTTGGTGAACCAGATGCCATATAAGGCTCACTCTGAAATGAAGAGACCATTGGTGGGAACAAAAGAGGGATCCTACATGTCACCAAGTATTTGAATGGCGCTCTTTTGGAAGAGCAGTTAGACTGGCTGGGATTGGCCCCGGCAGGCCACATAGAGACAAGGGCTGGAAAGGGCAGAGAGAGATGAAGGTTTGAGGTATGGAAAAATCTCCCACCAATTGGGAGTCTCCAGAAGTAGAAGGGGATGAGTTTGTCATTAAAGGTCTTCAGGCAAAAGCTGGATGACATGGTGACGCTATGGAGGAAGTCCTGAGTCAGGAGTGGGTTGGATTTGATGACATCCCAGCTCCCTCTAAAGTACCTGTGTTTGTATGGCAACCATGGACAAGGTCCTAGCTTTCTCCCTTACCCTTACTCGCTTCCATTCAAAGGGGGCCATTGGACTCAAATATATTTAGCTAGGGCAGCAAGTTTCTAAACCCTGTCTGATCTGAACTGGGAAAAAACCATCTTCCAGGGACAAAAGCTCTCTCGAATGCTGCAGTTGTGGCTTAATCATAATAAAAGGGGTCACCTTGGGAGCTGGGGGGTGGAGCCAGGCCAAGAACCCTGGTGCTGAGAACCAGTGGAGGGACAGGAGTTTGGCTCAGTCGAGCCCATATTGCTCTTGGAGAAAATGAGGCCAGAGGGCATCATTACGGAGACAATAATATGTTCCTCATAAAAATCTGGACCCCGTTCGTGCTCATAAACAATCAGCCAGCCCTTTGGACCATTTTTCTAAGGTCACTTCCTGGGGCTATTCCTTAAGTTCCCCTGGCTCAGCTCCATCTGTTCATCTGGAATGGTTTTTCAGAAGATGGGCAGAGTGAAGCTCTCTGGGAACAAATATAATACCCCTCCCTGCACCCCTCTCAAAAAAAAAAAAAAAAAGGAAAAATAAAACATAACAAGCTTCTGCTTGTTACAAGAATTCAGCCAAAATTCAGCCAAAGAAAGGATGGGAAAAATGCTTTCAAGGACATATTTCCTGAGCTGATTGATAATTTCCCATCCTGGGGAGGGACGTGGGAAAACAGGCAAGGATTTTCATCAGAATGCAGACAAAACTGGTCTGACAAAAATGGTTCTCCTGAAAAGGTGATGGTTAGGAGACTTATGCACCAAGTGACAGGTTACCACATGGGCTACAAAGTCAGAGAATCAAACCCTGCCTCCGGCATTGACCTTAAAGGGGTCATTCTCCCCAGGGCCTCAGTTCCCTCAACTTTAACCAGAGGGAGTTGGGCTGGATGGGCTCTCCGGCTCTATAAAACCTCAGGGCCTCAGCTGGAATGATGCACTGGTGAGATATCATCTGTGAGCTCAGGGACAAACCGCATGGCTCCAGAGAACTTTTCAATTCCACATTTATATCCTTTCCTCAACTTCTTAAACTCTTCTCAGAAAGGAAAACCCATCAGGCTCCAAAAGTCCCTTGATGAGCTCAAGAAATCAAGGGCAGAGTTAAGACACGTGATAAGGGATTGTCCACCTCAGCTCTCTTTGGGACATTAAGACCTACCTTGCTCTAATGAGTTAAGATTATTACAAGGCAGGTTAGGATATGGAATCCTAAAGAGAGGCAGGGGAACTTGATTGCAAGGTGGGTTCCAAGGGAGAGATGTAATGGAACAGATATCTATTCTTGGTCTTTAGATTAACTGGAATAAATCTGTTCAAAGAAAGCAATAATTCATGAAAATAATAATGAACCTAAAGGTGTCAAAAAAGAAAAACAAAAGAAAACAAAATAAATGACCAATGAAACCAAAGAACAACAAGCGATCTTTGTGTTCCCGAAACACAGCTTGTAGGTAAAAGGGGAGGCAAAATAGAAAAGAAAAGAAGTTATGGGTTCTGTGTATGGAATGCTGATGGACTCCATGACCAATTGAAGAGATTTCCAAATCCCAGAAGCCAATTTAGAGAATAATAATCTTAAAAATCAATATCTCTGTCTGGAAGTTATCAGTTTATGCAATTTGCAAGTTAATATCTTGACAGATCAATAGAAATTACCATGACAACTGATTGGAAAGTGTTTTAAGAAAATTTACATCCAAATGAGCTAAACCACCCATTCTCCAGCTTCCTGTAAGGCAACAGGACTGAGGACCACCACACATAGTAAAGACAGAGCTGATCCCAGGTATAATATCTGGGGACCAAGCAGAACAGAGGAGTAAAAAAGGGAACAGTCCCAGTCAATCCAACCAAGCAACCATTGGGCACAAAACAGATAGCTGTCGATTTCCATTGATTTTATCCATACTTCAAACAAAATGGGAATTTTTCTTTGTTCTGAAACCTACAGAAACCAAGAAATCCCTACTTTAGGTGGGTACCTGAGGCCGAGTGGTCAAGATTTACACAGAGTCAGAGGCAGTGGGTATCAAAGGTAAGACTTGAATCTAGGCCACTATTCATGAGGCTATATTATCTCTCAAAAAAGAGACTAGCCTTGAAAAATGATATGCCTTATTTGAGCTTTGACCTGGACATACTAGTCCATACTGGACATGGACCTCCAGATCTATGCTGTTTAAAAATTCAATTTCTCAACTATTCTATTTTGTTATTGTTTAATCAATTAGTCATAATCCCACTTGGGGTTTCCTTGGCAAAGATATTGGAGTGGTTTGCCATTTCTTTCTCCAATTCATTTTACAAATGAGAAAACTAAAGATAAACAGGGTTAATTGAAGGGCTTGGTCCAGGGTTACTCTAGTAAGAGTCTGAGGTCAAATTTGAACTCAGAAATATGAGTTTCCCTGACTTTACAGCTGGGACTCTGCATTATGGCACCCCCACAGCTGGCTCTCTATTGTTAGCCATTTATTTAACTCTCTTAAGAGTTTAATTTCATAAACATGAAATGAGAAATCTTTCCAATAAAATGTTAGAAATCTCTTTAAATGGATTTTAGGGGGAAAAAATCCTCCAGTGGACCCTTTTTTAAATCATAAATGAGGGTGGGGACCCCAGCCTCTACCATGCATGTCATCAGTAATAGAGTGGTTTAAGCATATAGGTACTTATCCAAAAGCAAAGCCAACAGCAGGAACCTCAGCTCTAATGCCCCCCCTGACCACCAGCACAAGACCTGCATCTTAGTTTCTGTGAGCTAACACGCATCCAGCCTTCTTATGGAGAACACGTGAAGGCAGGTATCACCCATGACTCAGTTGGATTCTCAATTGTTTCATTTTTATCAGTGTCTTTCTGTTACTAGCACAGTATATGGCTGAGAGGTGCTCAGTAAAAGCTTATCAAACCATCAATGGTGAGTCCATGAGGGATTGGAGAACTTGTACATGGTCTAGCTATTACAGTTTGTCCCTGGTTCAGTCTTAGGAAGCTTGACCTCTAATTAGGGGAATTAGGCTCCCCATAACACTGGATTATTAAGAAACCCCACTCAGCATCCCAACAACTTTGGTAATTATAGTATTGGTTTTGGTTTACAAGTCTAAGGAAGTTCCCAAAGAAGGGGCCTAAATTAGGTAATCATTATATAAACATGGGATGTGTAATTTATTCCCACAAAAGAAAAAAGATTGCTAAGATAACTGTATAACTATGTATATATATATATATATATATATATATATATATATATATATATATATATATTGTATTTAACATATACTTTAACATATTTAACATGTATGGGACTGCCTGCCATCTAGAGGAGGGGTGGAGGGAAGGAGGGGAAAAATTGGAACACAAAGTTTTGCAAGGGTCAGTGTTGAAAAATTACCCATGCATATGTTTTGTCATTAAAAAACTATAATAAAAAAAAACAGAAAAAGATTGCTAAGCACACACACATATGCATAAATCATAGAATGCATTAACAAAAAGATTAGGACAGACTTCAATAACTAAACTTCTACATAAAGTTACAATTGGTTGGGAGGCTAATGTTTAAATCTCACCAGAGGATACTACTAATGTATAATTACTATGTTGGGCACTGTCTCATCACACAGCTAAGCCTGGTCTTTTCAGTGACTGACTACTTTGACCAAACCAATCAAAATGTAAATGGCAAGCATTTAACAAAGTAAATAAAAATGCAATAGAACATAGATAATGTTAATTTGTGGTTTTCTAAGTCCATATGCAGTTGGCGGGGACCCTTATGAATGGCCCAGTTCTGTGAGTACCCATGGACCTAATCCATTTCTCTCATTTTAAAGATGACTGAAGATCAGGGGTGTGACTTAATCAAAACTCATCCAAGATTTAAACTCGGTTCTTCTGACTAGAGCAAGGGCTCTCTCCATTACACTCTGATGCTGACATTTTCTATTCAAGAGAGAATTTTGCTTTCCCTTTTCTTGGAGAGCAGAGTTCAGATAAGATCACATATTAAAAGCATTCTCCTCGGACCAGGACCTGAGTTGAAGTCCTGACACGGATGCTACTATCTATGTGAGCTGGGGAAATCACTGACTCTTTGGGTCTCAATTTGCTCCCCTATAAATGGGATTTCGGACTACATGGCCATCTGTCTTTAGCCAAACCATGCTGAGACTCAGTAGGAAGACCCGAGTTTGAATTCTGGTCAGATAATAACGGTTTCGGAACCCGGCTCTCTGAATGGGGATGATGCACCCCTCTCCTCCAGTCCCACCTCAGACAACTGGCAGAGATCAGCAGGAATGACCTGGCGGGTGGCCTCCGGTGGCTGTGCCACGGCTCTGCAGGCTCCAAAATAGAAAGGAAAGGAGCTTCCCCATTGGATAAGGGCTGACCCATGTGTTTGAAAGATTTAACAAATCCCCATCAAGGAATTTTTTTTTTGGCCCGTTGGTGCCAACAAAAATTGCCAAAGAATGACCTCATTTGTGGCCCTGGCCATGGGATGTTTCACAGCTGACTTTAGCTGCATGTTTCTTAAAACTCATTTCCTGCTTTAAATAGCAACAAAACCAGGATATGAACCCACCAGTTACTCATATTCGATATTTTTATGTTCTCAGGACTTATTTATTATATGTATTCACACATGTTGTTTGGGAGTCAATGGGTGAGAAGAGGTAATATGCATAGGGCACTAATTTAGATCCTGGAAGAACCACATTCAAATTCTGCCTGTGTGACCTAAGTCCTTTCCCTTCTTGGGTCCCCAGTGTCTTCATCTGTGAAATGGGGATAATAGTATTGTTGGAAAGATCAAGTGAGAATGAGTCTAAAGTGCTTTACAAACCTTAAAGCCTTACATTTATATACATAGACACACATATACACACACATACCTAGCCCCATTCTGACATACACACACACACACATACATACACACTATATATATCTGCCATAAATATACATATAAATATCTATCATTTAAATATACATATATGTGCAAGAGCATACATACACACTTATAGATACTAGTTATAATGAGGCTGATGATTTCGCATAGCTCTACCTCATTTAAATCCAATTCATGGGCAAGTCAAGACATCAGTGTGTGATGTCATTGGTTCTCTTCAAAAACGAAAGATGAACAATCAATAGCATTTAAGCCAAAGTTCCTCATTAATAGGATGACCATTTTTGACACATCTTCTCTGAGCTTTGTGAATTTTGGAAATTTAATTAAAAAAATTAAAGACTAAAAAAAGAAAAGTTGTGAACTTAACCACATGGAAATGAACAAGGCAAAGTTTCTCCAGGGATATTTTTACCTAATCCAAGATCAAAAACTAGTTGTTGGTACAGGATTTAGGACACAGTGTGGTATATTGCTCTCAGATGGTATTACTAATGAGGGGCTAACTTATCGATAAGATAGGACTGGATTTGGGATTCAATCAGCCTAGGGGAGGAACGTCCCATACTCCCAACTGCCTCGATGGTTGTCACCAAGAGATCAGGAGGCATGTCTAAGATCATAGCCAGTTTGGGTCAGAGGTAACTCCTAAACCCAGACCCTGACCCTGAAGGCAGTTCTCTGTCAACTACTCCACACTCGCCAATAATCCCCAACTCTGGATGACGGTTCTGTAACCCCTCCAAGTTTACAAAGAACTTTACGTTATATTATTCATTCATCCCAACAACTTCTGAGATAAGTTCCACTAGTAATGACTAAGTCAAGTCTCAGAGCCCCAGTACCATAAAAAACCCAGAAGTCAACCCCGGAGATGACAGCTTCTTTGTATGACCGACCATTCACACTGGGCTTGACAGACTCCAAGAGGGGAAGAACCTGCTGCCTCCCCAGTCAGCCCCTTCTGTGTGGGATAGTTCTATTTCTTTTCCATCATCTCACTCGTGATTCTTTATGACTCTAGGTGAGGTTTTCTTGGCAGAACACTGCAGGGGTTGGCCATTTCCTTCCCCAACTCATTTTACAGATGAGGAAACTGAAGCAGACTTGGCCAGGGCTTCACAGCTAGGAAGTGTCTGAAGCCGATTTGAACCCAGGATGATGAGTGCTTTATGCACCGTGGCGTCCCCGAACTGCCCTTAACTTTCAGGAACTAAAATTAGGAAGTTTTTGCCTCCCTCGCATCATAAAGTAGAATTTGTCTCTGCGATGTCATCTTCCTGCTGCTGGTTGTGCCCTCTGGGGCCAAGCAAGAGGAATAGCTAATCTATCCAAATGACGGCCACCAAGGTGTTTTAGTCCAACCCTCTCTTTTTATAGATGAGGGAAGAGGCCAGAAAGCAGAGTGATTTGGCCAAGGTGACATAGCTGATAAATTCAGGACCAGGATTTTGTGAAATAACTATTAAAGTAGATCTTTTATTCCCCCTAAGGCTCATTATGTTCTATTATTTTCTGCGTCACCAATGAAGATGCAGCAACACTTAATCAACAAAGGAGGGGAGATAGTTTGTCTGACAGTTTGTGGAACATTCTGTACCCATAAAGTCGTGCTGTCGGTCATCTGCTTTTTTTTTCTGTTTGTTTTTTTGTTGTTATAAGGGCTATACCCATTGGGAAAAAAGATTCTCATGGGTTAGGGAAGAACGGAGCTGTTAGATGTCAAAATAGAAAAAGAAAGAGTGCTAGGCAATGAATGAGAAAACCAGGGTCTCCTCTCAGATTTCTCATTTACAATTACTGTGAGATCTCCAGCGAACTATTCCCTCTTTCTAGGTCTCAGTTTCCTCGTCTGAGTTGAGGGGACTGGATTAGATAAATCCTATTAAACCTTGACAATTCTTTGAGTCTATCAAGAAAAAATGGTTTTCACCAAAGAAGAAACCATTTGGGACCTCCTTGGAGATATTATCATTCCTTTATGCTTCTAAGCAATAAATAAATAGAAGAATGATTGGCCGCCATTTACAGACACGGGGAAGAGTCCCTCGCACAGTTAGCTGCATTTTAGAAGGCCTAAAGGAAGACTAGACTGGGATAGAAAAGTGAGCAGATGTACAGCTGGCTGGCCCCAGATTTTAATTAAAACCCATCTTTTCTTGGTCAAAACATTAGGAAGATGGCAGCCAAGCCAAGAAAAGAGAGAGAGAGATACGCGCCCACACGCTTCCTCCAATGCAAACATACCCAGCTCTCCAGCCTGTTCCCGGGCTATGTCGCAGCACCAGGATGTGGCTGCTGAATGGATTTCTTGTGTATTTCTCTTGGCATCATAACTGTATTGAACGTAACATCCATTAAAGGAGAATTTTTAATTAAGTTTATAGCCCGACCATCTGTGTTTGTTTGGAATTTCTACCTCTTCAAAGGAAGAATGTGGACCTGGTTTTAGCCCCGGAAATAGCCAACATTACGACCTAAAGCATTGTCAACATCTTGTGGCGGTTTGGGATAAGAGCCCCAGAGACAGGAGGTACAGGTGGTCCAGGCATCTAGCTGGGCATCAGGAGGACCCGCTTCGAGCCGGCTGACCCTGGATCAGTCCCACCGAAACTGGGCAAGGGAGAGTCCTCAACAGCACAGGTACAGTCATCGAACCTAACATGTAAAACAAGATGAAGACTATTTGGGGTCCACCATCCCTCTGAGATTATTTCCAGCTTATTCTTTCATATATGGCTGCTCACACATTGTCTCCTCCATTAGCCTGTGAGTCTCTTAAGGTTAGGGATTTAATTGGGCTTTACATTACAGGCTGGTACATAGTAGGCACTTAATAAATGCTTGTTGACACATAAAACAAGATGAAGACTATTTGAGGTCCTCCATCCCTCTGAGATTATTTCCAGCTTATTCTCTCATATATGGCTGCTTACACATTGCCTCCTCCATTAGCCTGTGAGTCTCTTGAGGTCAGGGACTTAATCTGGCTTTACATTAGTGGCTAGTACACAATAGGCACTTAATAAATGCTTGTTGACATATTCTTATTTTTATAATTAATATTTGCATGATAATTATGGTATTAGTCATTTCTTGGCCTGTGTGAAGGCTCAGAACACAGTATCAAGGAGGCAGCTGCCCTGACCTTCTTGAGATGACCCAGTAAGCCCTTCCTAGCCCATTGGGTCCACTTTGCACCCGAGACCTCAAGCAGCTTACAGTCAGCTCACACGGTCTCAGTGCCTGCACTTTGTTAGTGCTTAATAAATATTTATTAATCGACAGCTCCTTGATGTTAAGACAGACAGAAGGGAAAGGGGAGGGCTGAGGACAAGATGGGCAGATGGTGTCATGGAAACTGTGAACATGAGCTTGGATGGCTTGAGACAGTGGTGGGCAGAAGGACCCAGAGTGCCGTGGTCCATGTATCACAAAGACTTGGATGTGACTGAACGATAACTTCCCAGGGACACAGAAGAACACAAGTGTGGCTGCCCAGAGGAAGCCCTTTGGATCCCCAGAACTTCCCTGTCCCGCCATGAGATCTTCCCTGGCTCTCTTGCTTTTCCTCCTCCCAGGGGATTCATGCCCACCTCAGGACAAAGCCTGGCTCAGGACAACAGGGCTCTTTGCTTTCGATGCTGCCCACAGGCAGCAAAGCTGGGGCCCTTATCGGAACCACTGGCAGCAGGGGCTGCCTCCCTTTGGCCACTCCAAGGCCCGGCCTTCCCGACTGGGCCAACATAGTTCCCCTTCCAAAGCCCTCCTGAGAGAGGATGGCAGCCTTTCTCTGCCCAGGGGCATTCAGTGCAGGGCTGATCCACAATCACCTGGCCATTCCCCCTTCCCAGAATCAGCCGGCACATCATGAGTGGCTCTCATTTCCAGAGCATCTGTCCTTAGCCTGAAGGGCCACTTACTCCAATCCAATTCCCAGCCCTCCCTTGTGCATCCAGGACCTGGCCAAGAGGAACACGCTGATTCTTATCTCCTATTGGCTCTCTGCCACAATGCAGGCCGGAACCGAAAGGGCTTGCCACTAGGGCCATCAGATTTGCTGTCCCTTATTCAAGGCCTCCTGGCTCAACCTGCTGCTCACTGGCAAGAGGATGCTGGGAAACTCTCTCTTATCACTGATGCTGAGTGAAATGAGCAGGACCAGGAGATCATTATACACTTCAACAACAATACTGTCTGAGGATGTATTCTGATGGAAGTGGATTTCTTCGACAAAGAGAAGATCTAATTCAGTTCCAATCGATCAACGATGGACAAAAGCAGCTACACCCAGAGAAAGAACACTGGGAAATGAATATAAACTGTTTGCATTTTTGTTTTTCCTCCCGGGTTATTTTTACCTTCTAAATCCAATTCTCCCTGAGCAACAAGAGAACAGTTCGGTTCTGCACACATAGATTGTACTAGGCTAGACTGTGACATATTTAACATGTATAGATAGGACTGCTTGCCATCTGGAGGAGGGGGTGGAGGGAGGGAGGGGAAAAGTCAGAACAGAAGTGAGTGCAAGGGATAATGTTGTAAAAAATTACTCAGGCGTGGGCTCTGTCAATAAAAAGTTATAATAAAAAAAAAGATACTAAAAAAAAAAAAGAAAAAAGAAAAACTCTCTCTCATCCTAGATCTTGGTCTTCAGAGGCTCACCTTCCATAGGAAACCTTTTGTGCTCAGCACCCTCACCCTGGCACTAGTGTCCCCCCATTACCTTGTACTTACTTCACATGTGTTCTTGTAGGTTCCTTAAATCCAGAGCCGGAAGGAACTTTGGAGGCCACCCAGACCAGCCCTTCACTTCACAGAAGGGGAGACTGAGGTCCAGGGAGCTTAGGTATCTGTCCAAAGGCACAGAAATAGTCCAAACGATGGGACGGAAATCATCAGTAGTTGAGGAAATTTGATGAGGTGGAGCCAATAAGTAGATAAATAGGGCGACCGGAAATAGCTGCCATCATCCAGACAGCTGGTAAATTTTGACCCTCCTGTTCAATGGAAGCCTCCAAGGGCAGGAACCGTTTCCCTTTTGGATTCGTATTGCCAGCCCTCAGCACAGAGCCTGGTATACAGCAGGTGTTGTCTACTGGCCCACCCCCCGAGTGGCCGAGATCAGACTCCTGCTGTGTGATGGGAGATTCCTTTTGCAGCCTCCACTGAAGATGGGGGGTGGCCTGCAATGTTGGTCACCATGGCCCCCCACTGAAGACACGGGCCTTGGCGATCCAGCGTGGTTGCATCAGCCTGGCCGGGCTCAAGGCAGCAGCTCCCCTTTCCTAGCCCTCCTCCTTTCACCCAGCCCCAGCACCACAGAACTGGACGGTTCTTCGGAGGTGATCCGACCCAATTGGCATCGGAACAGGACTCTTCTAGGGAAGGGGAAGCCACCGCCGCCTGTGGTACACTGGGCAAGGGTGGCTGGTGGGAAGCAAGCCTCCCTTGACTTCTTTTTAATCATCCCTTTCAAAGTCCTTTGACTTCTTTGATAATTCTGGAACTAGAAGGACCTCGGGCCATCTCATCCAACCCCCTGGTTTTTTAGAGGAGGAAACTGAGGCACAGAGAGATCATGAGAATTACCCAAAGTGGACTATGGACTCCTGTCCTTCCATACTACCATCCTTGTCTTCAACTCGGGAGCACAGAACAAAGTTGGTCCCATTTCCCTGGAATATAAGTATTCTCAGATACTTTTGCTACCATGTCCTCCTCCTTAAAAAAACAAAAAACAAACCTTCCCCAGCTAAACTCTGGGCCCAGGGCTTAGACTATCCTCAGAATTCTTATTTCCTTCATAAATGTGCATTCCTTCCCTTCCTCCGTCTAGCTAAGCCCACCAGCCCCTCCGGTCAGAACTTACATCCTGGGATCTTAAAGTCCTTTTTGCTCTCCTTTCTTATCAGCATCCTTGATACTAGAAACACATCTCCAAGCCCTGTAATCAAGGACCCCGTGCCTGAAGGCCAGGCCAGGACATATCGAGCCTCCACAACCCTAGGGAGCTTCCATTTCCAGGTACTTAGACTCATGACTTTCTTGCTTACCCAGCTTCACTGAGTTCCAAGTTCATCTCTTCTTTGGGTCTTCCTGGCAACCACCTAGCATCATTACAGAATGTCTGAAGAAGGGGAACTGCTCAACTGGTCCTAAGCTCAGTCGGTCCCTTCTTAAAGGTCTTGTCTACCCTCGTTCCAACATAATGAGTATTATGGCAATTGAATAAAGACCAGCGTGGAGAACCCCAGCCTAAACTGTGACATATTTGCTTTTTATATGCTCCTACAGACAGCTTCAGGTTGGGCAAATCCTCCTGAAAGCTGTGGGCAGCCCCCCGGCCCTTTGAAGTTCTCCGAGCTTGGCTGCCCTGCCTCTCTGGCTAGGGCAACAAGTGGCCACTGGCTTTCTTGATAGAGTTGCCCCAAATTGTGAATTAATGAAGCTCTATTATATCAGGAAAGCGAGAGCTTAGAGCTGTTATAACTCATGAGTGACTCAAATAGTCAGAATGTCCTGTGGGTAATTTAGTTCCACAGAAGACGCCCAACAAGATGGTGGAATCATGTGCAAGATCGCCTGTTGTCATCTCAGAATAGCAAAAAGTGCACTAAAGTAGCCACACACAAAAATTAAAAAGAAAGAAATCTGCTGAAGGAAACAACCTCCTAAACACACAGCTTAATGAAATAAAGAGAGGCTCTAGTATGATGAATAAATTCTGTGGGATAAAAGAAAGGGAAAGGAAGAAGTCATTCTGTCATCACACCAAACAGGACTTTGGAAATGAAAATAGAGCTAGCAAGGATGCTGAGGTGACTGAGAAACTAAAAGAGGAATCAGGGAAGACTTGAGATTTTAGGGCAAGAGACAAAGAGGAAGAGAAAAAGACAGAGACAGAGAGAAAGAAGGAGGAGAGGAAAAAAGAGAAAGGGAGAGGGGGAAAGAGAGAGAGGGAGGGGACAGAGGAAAAGAGAGAGAGGGACAGACAGAAGGAGAGAGAGAGAGAGACAGAGAGAGGGAAAGAGAAAAAGAAGGAAAGCCAAAAACTGAACTAAGCCTTAGTTTCTTTTTATGTAAAATTAGAATTATAAAATTAATTATAATTAGATAGCTATTTAGGTAGGTATTTTAGGTAGGTAATTAGATAAAATAATACAATTAGAATTATAATGTAAAATTAGAATAATAATATAAAATAAAAATATAATGAGACTTATTGAGGCTTCCATGAAACTATGAGATCAGCTGGCCAACAAGCATTTATTAAGTGTTTATTTAAGAGTGCCAGGCATTCTTCCAAGCATCTGGAATACAAAGAAAGGTAAAAACCATAGATGTCCTTATGGGTCATGGATTTAATAGTAAGTGGTCTAAGAAGCCATTTAGTCCCACTCCCTCAAGTTACACACGAGGAAACTGAGTCCCAGAGAGGATGCGTCATTAATACTCTACATTCTCTTGCTACTGGAAAGCATTATATAATTTAACTACAATAGTGACGTGTACCTATGCAATGGGGGTTGATGCACATCTAGACCACGTTAAGGCAGCTTCATCCTTCCCTCATCATACACATAACATAAAACAGCAGCTGGATGGCTCAGTGGGTAGGGGCAGGACTCAGGAAGACTTGAGTTCAAATTCCACAGATGTTTCCTAGCTGGATGGCCCTGGGCAAATGACTTAATCTCTGTTGGTCTCATTTTCCTTATCTGTGAAATGGGGGTGAAAATAGCATCCATTCCTCAAGACTGTCAGGAGAATCAAATGAGACAATAGTTGTAAAGTGCTTGGCACTTAACACAAGTGCTCTATGACATTTCAGCTATTATTATCAAATACAAATAATAATGACTAGTATTTATCTAGCACTCTTAAGGCTAGAGAAGCACAGTATAACAGTATATATATCACCTCATTTGATCCTCACTGTAAGATAGGTGCTACTAATATGCCCATTTTACAGATGAAGAAACAGACTAAGAGAGGTTAAATTACTTATCCAGGGCCCTCCGGCTGGGAAGTATCTGAAGCTTCCTCTTTCCAAGTCCAGTGTCCTTAAGCACTGGACCACCCAACTGCCTCCATAATGATATGTTGTGTGTGTGTGTTTTTTTTTTTTTAACCAGAACTAAGATTTCATCAGCATAGAGAATTCACAGGGAGGAGATGCACCTACTAAATAAAGCCTATTAGCATATTTTCTGCTTCAGTCTTAAAGAGTTCTGGGAACAGTTGAGAAGTTGAGGGATTTCTTTGCTCAGAGTCACAGGAAAATGACTAAATTGTCCATAAACTTTAATGTAGCAATTCCACTGCTAGGTATAAATCCCAAGGAAGTCACTGTGGGGAATAGGGGTGTTCTATGTACCACAAAAGAGATAGCAGCACTTTTTATTACAGCAAAGACCTAGAGTGTGGGGCCTGCCCATCAGGGAATGGCTAAACAGACGATGGGAGATGGGACAGAGCATTGTTGTACTGTGAGATGTGATGAGCTGGATGAAAGCAGAGAAACTTAAGATTTAAATGGACGGATGCAGAATGAAGGAAGCAAAGCAAAATAAGATACACAATGATCACAACAATATAAAAGTAAGATTCACAACCACACAAGATTTTGTACAAATTTTGTATAAAAAATTGTAGAAAATTATGGAGAACAACTTTGGTCCCAAAGGAGACATAAGAGAAGATGATTCTTTGTCGAGGTCAAGGATCGTGGGAATGGAACATTGCATGTATCGAAGATATGTTTTATGTCTTAATTGGTTTTGATGATCTCTTTTCCTCTCTTAAAAAAAGTGTTATTATAAGGGATGTCTCTTTGGGAGAAGGGACACAAGGAAGAACCTAATGTGAATATAAAAGATATAAATACAAATATAAAAAACAAAGAGGGCACTAGGAGTCAGGAACTCTTCCCATCTTTACTCCAGACTTAATAGAGTAAAAGTTTCAGAAATCTAAAGCTGGAAAGGACCCCAGGGTCCAGTGAATTCAACCCCCTCATTTTGCAAATGAGAAAACTGAGGCAGAGGGACATGAAGTGACTTGCCCAAAGCTGTGCAATTAGTAATAATAGGGATAAAATTAATCTCAGATCAACAGATTCCAGACTCAATTCACTTTCCAGTGGGCATTTACAAGGCCAAGAAATACCACCTACCGTGTACATCAGAGACACTACTAGCTTTAAGGGGCCAGGCCTTCCAAATTATATAGAAAGAGAAAGACAGAGAGAATGAGAGAGAGAGAGAGACAGAGAGGGAGACTGAGAAAGAGACAGAGAGGGAGACAGAGAGAAACAGAAAGAAAGACTGAGAGAGACATACACACATAGACACAGAGATACAGAAAAAGATAGAGACAGAGAGAAAGGGGTTTTCCTGCCTAGTTCCCAATCCCCCAGACCTGTGCAAGGTTCCAATTACTGTACAAATGGCACGAGATCCCTGAAAATGAATGTGGTGTCAAGAGACCCAGGTTTGAATCCGGCTCCGTCACAGTACCTCTGTGATCTCAGGCCTACATCTCTTTGGGTTTCAGTTTCCTGATTTGTAAAATTCGTACTTTGGACCAGACAGCTTTTCAGCTCTAAGGTATAAATCCTTTGAACTTGAAAAAAGAAACATCACTGCTTCATGAGAAACCTTTTTAAAAACAAGGTTAAACTTTAGCCCCCGCTCCTTCAGTCATGAACTGCTGTTTGAGCATCTCACTCATCAGGAACACACTGGAAGGGCAGAAAGGGGGAAATGGGGGTGCCTTTCCCAGAATTCTTCACTCCCCTCGTTGATTCCTGACTTAGGGTCACCATCCTCTGTTTGCCACAAAATAATCATTTCCATAGCAACCAAGGGGGGAGTTGCTCAAAGAGAGGATTAGAGTTTGAGGAGAGGAATAAACAAGGGGCAGAGGCAACAGATGAATGACGAAATCATGAGCCTGAGCTCTGGCTCCCAATGAGGAAGGGAAGAAGGGAGCAAGAGGCAGAGGAGCCAGGCTTGGGCTGCCTGTCCAAGGATTTCCATTCCAAGAAACTGCCATGAGACCAGAGGTCTGCTGTAGGGAACAGCTGTTAGCATACAGGAATGGGGCCACCAATAGTTACTCAGGCCCCATAACTCACTGCAGAGCTCTGGCAATGTCCTGCAGCATTACAAGAACAAGAGACAACTTCTTTTTTCTTTCTTAGAGAAAGAACAAAGACAAATTGGCAGTCGGCATGTTTTAAAAGGGTGAGCCACTTAAAGAATCACTTACATGAGGTGAGGATTCATTTGGTTCCTTCTTCCTTGTATGGTCCCCTACCTCCAATAGCTGCAATGTATGGAAAAAAAAAAAAAAGAAAGAATGAATGAAGTTCATTCCATTTCATTCATTCATCAAGCATTTGTAAAGCACCTATTGTGTGACTGTACTCAGAGATGGCTTTGAGGCCATATTCTTCCTGTGTCTTATTGAATTCTCGGGGCCTCAGTTTCCCTGATTGTACAGGGAGGGAGGTCGACCAGATGGCCTCTCAGGTCTCTTCAAATGCTCTTCTTCTATCTGTGCTGTGGACATGGCACCAAGGGCTATTTTGCATTTCCCTTCCCCTCAGGGATTGCCCTGCCCAAAGAATCCATCAGCAAACAAGGAGCCCATCCATAATCAGATGAGCTGGTCCTTGGAAAGTAGATGCTGAGACTACTCAAAGCAGAACCCACCAGAACCTGGAGAACCCACCAGAGCTTGGTCTTTACTGGCAGCACCTCCAAACCCAGAGTCACCCCCTGCCCTGACAAACATCAGAGCTGATCTTTTCTTACTTTGGACTCATTTGAAATCTTTCTCTTCCTTCAAGGCTCAACTCCTAGAAGTGATCCTGATCTCACTCCTAGCTCCAGCTGGTGGGTCTCTGTCCCCCCCAATCTGTCCTGGAATACAGCCCAGTCTCTCCATTGCCCCCCACCCCTTCCTTTGTATTGGACCCATCCGTGTACCTGTCCTAAACTGTAGCTCCCCAAAGACAGATCAGGGTCCTGCTACTAGCAAAGGGCCAAGGCTCTCAGTTACCAAGAAAGTACAGGCTCCCATTGGTGGGCGGCCTTCTTACCCCCCCCCCCAATTCCCTAAGCCGATGTTCTGTCCCTATACCTCTCCTTAGAGAATATTATTTCATGTTTCATGATTTGTAAGGCATTCACTCCACAGGAGGTTAATAAAGTGGTCACGGATCTGGGAGGGCTCTTGAGCGGCACCCACTCCTTTTTACTTTTTACCAATCCTTTTACTTTATAGATGAAGAACACAAGACCCAGAGATATTAGACAATGGGGCTAAAGTCACACAGCAAGTGACCTAAATTTGAACTCAGAACCTCTGACTCCAAATGTCTCTAAAGCCACTACCAGGAACAATCAGAAACCTAAATAACAAAGCAGAAACCTCTCCCTGCATAGTGAGGAAACAGGCCCACAGAATCTAAGTGGTATTTAGACACTGACAGGATATGACCTCAAAGCCACTGCCGAGCACAAGCACACAGTGGGTGCTTTATGAAGGCTTGAGAATGAATGAAACTGCATGGGGTTTTCTTGGCAGAGATACCGGAGTATTTGCCATTTCCTTCTCCAGCTATTTTTACAGATGAGGAAACTGAGGCACACGGGATTAAGTGGCTTGCCCAGGCTCCCACAGCGGAGGATCCCAAGTAGTTGAGACCAGATTTGAACTCAAGAAGATGAGTTTTTCTCACTCCAGGCTCAGAGCTCTATCCACTTCAACATCAAATTGGAGTATAGGATATAAGAAATGTTGAACTCGGAGACTTCAAAGAAGCATGGGAAGGTTAAATGAACTCAAGTAGGAAAAACCAAGAAAATGACATCCACAATGAGTATAAAAACATAACCAGAAAGAACAGTAACAGCAACAAAGCCAAAACCCGAATCCCGTGTAAGTCCAATGAAAAGCTCAACCTTGCAGAAGAAATAAGAACAATGTAATACTACATATACTGATTCAGTTTTGTTATTTTGCTTTGCTTAAAACTGCCCCCCTCTTGCTCTTTTTTATTCTTGCTTACCAGGGCAAGGGAACTGTAGATAAGGGAGCAATACATTCAGAGATTAATAGGATATTAAACTCTTCCTCCTCCTCTTGGAACCCCAGTACCCCTGAGGCTCAGCTCAAAGATCCCTCCTATAAAATGTCTTCCTTCTTTCTCTCTTTCCTCTTGCTGAAATTAATTACTTGTACAAGAGCAGGGGTTGATTGGGTAAATTGGATCACTCTATTTAAGTGATTAAAATGCCCTGTTACCTTAATCAGGTGAGAATCCTTCTCAATCAAGCAATTTGGTCATCCAGGCTGATGGTTGCAAGTGTTCTGATTGGCTGAGGAAACTCATCAACAGCCTGGGGGACTGGTATAAAAGTCACAGGACTCTTCAATGAATTCATCAGAAGTCCAGAGGTTCACTGGCAGAGAAGGAATGGCTTGGGGAGCTGCCACAGAGCCCCGAAACCTCATGCCTGGTCCGTGACTTGAAGGAGACTTTTAATAGCTTTGAAGGGGAGAGGACTTCCAAACCTTGTGTCACCCTCTTAATGTCATCCTCCAATCAACGACGGTGGAGTCCTCCTAGGCCCTGAGAACCACCTGGAAACACTTGCCCAAGCTCTCCCACTCAGTAAGTAAAAGAGGCGCTTTTTTTTGTTTGTTTTTTGTTTTTGTTGTTTTTACTTTTATCATATCCTCCAAAATGTCTGTTAAGTTGAAGTTGAAATTTTACCCTCGCCGACTCCCTAATAATGTTCTTAGTTTAGCTGGGGGGACTCTGTGTCCCTTCCTTGAGCTACTAATGTGTTCCTGTTACATATAGAAATGGCAGCCCTGAGCCATCATCACTTGACCATCATGCTCTGGGAGCTGTTCTCCAGCTGTGGTGATAAATGGGTAGGAATTCAGCAGTATCCTTTCCTTTGGTCTCCCTTCTGACGGGCAGGAAGTCTGCAAAACAGCTGGAAGCAATAGAGCTATAGGACAGAATGCCAATTGACTGGTGAGGTCGGCTCCGGACTCTAACCCCCGAGACGGATGATTCTGTCCATTGCCAGCTCTCCAATTCTAAAATTCATTTATTTGCACTTGAAAAATCAGTTCCTGACAGTTACCAAAGTGAGTAGAGACCCTTGAATTTCCCCAGAATGTCAAGGTCATCATGGGTGAGCATTGGGAGCAGGAGGATTGGGCCCCAGAGCTTACATAACTCACTTTTATTCAGCTCTTGACAAGGCAATAAGATATGATAAAGGAATAGAGATTTGTCTAGCTCAGCTAGATGTTCCCCAGCCTAAGTGACCAAACAGCCCTCTCTTAAAAGAGGCAAATGTGTCAACAAGAGGCAAATAGGTGGGAGTACGAATGTCCTTGGAGACTGGGGAGTGCTTATTTTCCATCCTGGATGCAGATGAGGGGATTTTCTTTGTCATCCACAAAAAAAATCATTTTCCTGATGTCCCCAACCTTTCTATTATTTGGATTTGACTTGTAAACTATAGGGAGAATTTTCAAGAGACTTGAAGTGTGAAATTGAAGGCGTGTGTGTGTGTATATACATACCTATCCAATAGTTTGGGGTTTAGATTATGAATCAAATGAGAGTTTTAGGCTTGCCTCTGAGGTTACACATGGGTCACCTGAGCCTCAGTTTCTCCATATGCAAAATGGAGAGGAGATATAGCTTCAGGAGCTAACCACTCTAGCATTCCTTTTTCAAGGTGTGTGTGTGTGTGTGTGTGTGTGTTTTTTATCTTTATGCCCATTTTACAGATAAACAAATTCTTATTCTGAGAAGTAAAGGGACTTCTGAGTTCTGAACCCAGAATCTTTTACTAGAGAATTTTGAACACTCGGAGCTATTCCTGCTGGGGAAGCAGCCCTCACGGGAGGTTTTCATGGCAAAAATGAATGACCATTTGTTGTGTGTTGTAGGATAGATTCTATTACAAGCATAACTGGATGTTTGCTGGGGAGGCCCCACACAAGTATAAAATTCTGGGAGTCTTGGCTCCTCAGGATTCTGACTCGAGGAAGAAAATAAATTGGGAGCTTGGGGAAAACCTGAACCCCATCTGGTATCCTTCAAGTTCTCAGTTTACCATGGGTTTAACTTGGCTTTCTGCAGCCTCTCTTCTGAGCTCCAGGCCCATATCTCCAATTCTGGATGTCCCTCAGAAAGCTCAAACTTAATTTGTCTAGCGTGGAACTCATGATCTTCAGACACCCCAATAAGCCTTCTGACTATCATCCCTGTTTCTGTTGAGACCACCCCCCATCTTCATCCCCCAGGTTTGAAAGCTTGGAGTCGGCCTGAGCTCTTCATTCTCTCTCCCTCATTTCTCATAGCTGACCATTCACTAAGCCCTGCCAATTCTCCCAAACATCCCTCCCATTGGTCGCCTTCCTTACATTCACATTACTGCTCATTCACCCCCCACTATCCCAGCAGCCTCTTCCCTGGGCTTTCCGCTCTCTAATCCATCCACCACACATCTCTCCTATTGATTTCTGTAAAGCACAGCTTCCTGATCAAGAAGCTCTGATGGCTCGCTTCCCTTTGGGATCAAAAGCCAAGTCTTTTCTGGCATGTGAAGTCCCGAACCATCTGTCCCTAAGTCTATTGAACATTCTTCTACTCCACGTGCTCTGTGCTCTGGCCAAACTGGACAGCTGGCTGTTCCCTACCCGCCTTGCCTGGAATGCCCTCTCTCCTCGCCTGCCTCAATCACAAGAAATAAGATATAAAGTCCTTTGGAAATTTGAAAGGCCTCTACAAATGTCAATTATCATTGCAGATGAGCTCAAAGGTTATTCCCTATCTTAAGCCTCTGATCGATCATCTCTCCCCCCAAAACCACTATGCATACCCACTGTGTCAGAGAATCAGCATGGCAGAGAGTTGGTCTGGCTTCCCGTCACATCCAGTTTCTGTGGGATCCTTAACTTCCTAGTGTCCCAGACACCTCTCATTTGAACAAATCAGACTTTTGGAGGGTGTTTCTTCCCTGGAAGAACCCAATGAAATCATATGTTCACCCTGGTGCACAGTAACCATAATTTTGTTAATAGACTAATTGATCTGATCTTCCAAAACTATTCCAGAGGACAATGAAAAATGTTCTCCATCTCCAGAGAGAACTCGGGTGCTCAATGTCGATTGAAGCAGGTTTCCTCACTTTGATTCTTGCTGCTTCTGCCTTTTTTTTTTTTTTTTTAAACATATCTAAAATACAAATGTTTTACATGACTTAGCAAGTGTAACAGCTATCATATTGCTTGCTTTTTAGTGGGTGGGTAGGGGCTGGAGGAAAGGGGAGAACATAGAACTCCAAAATCTTTAAAATGAATGTTTAAATTTTAAAATATATTTAAAACCTGAAGTTGCAGATTTAATGAGTTTTTCCCAACTGAAAGCAAATTTTGAGGACAGAAAATGTTTTGTTTTTTGCCAAAGTCTTCAGGGTCTAGCACATGAACAACTATTTTCCAATTGTTTAGATCTGACTTTATTTGTATGGGAAGTAATTTGTAATTGTATTCATAGTTCATAGTCTTGGCAGGTAGACCCCTAAGTATTTTTTGTCTACAGTAATTTTAAATGGATTTTCTTCATCTGTTGCTGATGGGCTTTGTCAGTAATGTTAGAAATGCTGATTTTATGTGGTTTTATTTTATATCCTGCGACTTTGCTAAAGCTGAATTGCTTCCTATAGATTTTTGGATGATTTTCTAGGATTCTCTAAGTATATCATTATATCATCTTGAAAGTGAGTTTTATTTCCTCATTGCCTATTCTAGTTCCTTTAATTTTTTTCTTTTATTAAAGTCAACATTTCTAGTACAATGTTGAATAATGATAATGGGCATTTTTGTTTTATTCCTGATCTTGTTAGGAATGTGTTCAGCTTCTCTTCATTATAAATGATACTTGTGTGGGTTTTAGATACTGTTTATTATTTTAAGGAAAGCTCCCTTTATCCCTGTGCTCTCTAGTATTTAATAGAAATGGGTGCTATGTTTTGAAAAACTTTTTCCTGCATCTATTGAGATCATCTGATCTTGTTGGTTTTGTTATTGATATGGTCAATTATGATTTTCCCAATACTGTATCAACCCTGCATTCCTGGTATAAATCCCACTTGGTCATAGTGTATGATCCTATTGGCAAGTTGCTATAATCTCTTTATTTTATTTAAACTTTTTGCATCACTATCCAATAGGAAAATTAGTCTATAATTTTGTTTTGGCTCTTCCTGGTTTAAGTATCAGTTACATACTTGTCATAGAAGTAATTTGGCAGTACTCCTTTTTGCAAATAGTTTACATAGTATTGGAATTATTATTATTTTTTAATGTTTGGTAGAATTCACTTGTGAATCCATCTGGCCTTGAAGATTTCCTTAGAAAGTTCATTAATGACTTGTTCAATTTCTTTTTCTAAAATGGGACTATAAGCATTTTATTTCCTCTTTTGTTAATCTGAGTAATTTATATTTTTTGTAAATATTCATCATTTCAGTTTGTCAGAATGGTTGCCATAGAGCTGGGCAAAATAGTTCCTAATTATTGCTTTAATTTCTTTTTCATTGGTGGTGAGGTCATTCCTTTCATTTTTGATGCTGGTGATTTGGTTTTTCTTTCCCTTTTCTGATTAAATTAACCAAAGATTTTATCCATTTGGTTTTTTTTCATAAAACAACTATTTTATTCAGTTGTTTTCTTAGTTTCTATTATTAATCTCTCCTTTGAGGTTCAGAATTTGTAATTCAGTATATAATTGGGGCTTTGTAACTTGTTCTAGCTTTTTTAGTTGCATGCCTAATTCATTGATTTTTCTCTATTTCCACCAAGAACAACTTTGGCTGCATCCCATAGCTTTTGCTATGTTTCATTTGTAAATGATAATGAAACAGTGGATGAAATCATGGATTGTTTCTGTGATTTCTTGTTTGACCCACTCATTTTTTTAGAATTGGGTTATTTAACTTCAAATTGGTTTTTAGTCTCTCTGGCACTTCATTGAATATAATTTTATCGCATTGTGGTCTGAAAAGGAAGCACTATTTCTTCCTGTTTTGCATTTGATTGTGGTTTTTATGCTCTAATACACGATCAATTTTTATGTAGGAATCATGTTCTGCTGAGAGGTATATTCCTTTCTGTCCCTATTCAGTTTTCTCCAGAAGTCTATGATACCGGCGTTTTGTAGGATCCTATTGACCTCCCTAGTTTCTTTCTTTATTTTATGGTTAGATTTGTCTGATTCTGAGAGGGTAAAGTTGAGGTCCCCCACTAGAATAGCTTCACTATCTATTTCTTCCTATAAGTGGCTTAAAATATTCTCTAGGTATTTGCCTGCTCTATCATTTGGTACACATTCATTTAATAACATTACTTCTTCATTATTTAGGGTACCCTTTATCAAGATACTTTCCTTTCTTATCTTTTTATAAGAGCTATTTTTACTTTTGCTTTATCTGATATTAGAAATTCTACCTCTGCTTTTTTTTTTCTTCAGCATAATTTATGTTCCAGCCTTTTAACTTTATTCTGTATGTTTGTCAAATGTGTTTGCTACAAAATCTTCTTTACAAGATTCTATTTTTTTAATGCACTCTGCTATTCTTTTCCAGTTTATGGAAGAATTCGTTCCATTCACATTCAGTTATGATTACCAGCTCTATATTTCACTCCATTCTATTTTCTCCCCTGTATTTACTTTTTGTCTTTGTCAATACTGCCCTTAGTAATATGTGGTTTTTTTTTTACCCACCCCACACACTTTATCTCCTATTACCCCTTCCCTTTTCTTTCTAGTGCTTTTTTTTTAATCCACCTTACCTTCTATCACTTCTTCCCTCCTCTTACCTTTTCCCCTAGTATTTCTGCCCTTCCTTCAATGCTGTCCCTCCCTTTCCTTTCCCTTTTCTCCTACTTCTTTATAGAGTTAGATACATTTGTATACTCAAGTGAATAATTGTTATTCCCTCTTAGAGCCAAAACTTAGATTGTCAGACAATGTTCACCCCACCTCTTTCCATCAATTCTAATAGGTCTTTTGTACTTTTTCATGTGAACTAATTGTCCCATTATACCTCCCCTTTTCTTTTTCCAGTACAGACTTTTTTCAACCCCTTAATGTCTTTTTCTTTTTCATTACATCTGAGTCCATTCACAACAATACCCTTAGTGTGTGATTACCCTGTCCTATGATAGATGTAGTTGTCAAGAGTTAAATATTGTTTTTCCCATCTAGGGATGTAAACAGTTTAACCTTAAAACAATATATTTTACCCCTGTTTACCTTTTTCTTCTCTTGAATCCTGTGTTTATAGATTAGACTTTGTTTAGTTTAGTTTTTTCAATAGAAATGATTCACTTCATTGAAGTGCCATCTCCTCCCCAGAAAGATGAGTCTCATTGGGTAGTTAATTCTTGGTTGTAACTCCCCATCCTTTGCCTTTTGGAATATGGTATTTCAGGCTCTCCAATTCTTCATTGTAGAAGCTGCCAGAGCCTGAGTAATCCTGGGTGTTGTTCCTTGATATTTGAGCTGCTTTTGTCTGGCAGCTTGCAGTATTTTTTCCTTGAGATTGTAATTTGAGTTTCACAACCATGTTCTTTGGAGTTTCTTGTGGGATCTCTTTTCAGAGGTGACCAATTGATTCTTTCAATGAATATTTCCTCATATGTTTCTAGAATATTGAGGCAATTCTCCTTAATGACCTCTTGTAGAATGCTATCCAGGCTGATTTTTTTTTTTCTTGTCATGGCCTTCAGAAATTCTGTTCATACCTTTGGACACAGCATTGCTTCTACTTGGCTTGCATCCCAAAGATCTTAAAGAAGGGAAAGGGACCCACATTTGCAAAAGTGTTTGTGGCAGCCTTCTTTCCAGTGTCAAGAAACTAGAAAAACTGAGTGGATGCCCATTAATTGGAGAATGGCTGAATAAGTTGTAGTATATGAATGTTATGGAATATTCTTGTTCTGTAAGAAACGACCAGCAGGAGGATTTCAGAAAGGCCTGGAGAGACTTACATGAACTGATGCTGAGTGAAATAAGCAGGACCAGGAGATCATTGTACAAGGCAACAAAAAGATTATATGATAATCAATTCTGATGGACATGGCTCTCTGATAATGAAATGATTCAAACTAGTTCCAGTTCTTCAGTGATGGGGAGAACCAGCTACACTCAGAGGATTGTGGGAACTGAGTATGGAACACAACATAGCATTATCATACTTTCTGTTGATGTTAGCTTGCATTTTATTTTCCTTAGGTTTTTTTTTTCTAGATCCAATTTTTCTTGTGCAACAAGATAACCGTATAAATATTTATACGTATATTGGATTTAACATACATTAATGTATTTAACATGTATTAGACTACCTGCCATCTAGGGGAGGGGGTGGGGGAAAGGAGGGAAAAATTTGGAACAGAAGGTTTCGCAAGGGTTAGTGTTGAAAAATTACCCGTGCATATGTTTTATAAACAAAAAGATTAATAAAAATTAAGGGTGGGGGGGGGAGAAGAATCCAAATCAGATTTGAGATTCCCTTAGTATAGGGAATTCTCTGGCGAGGAGAATCTCATTGCTAATGTGAGTTCCTCTCCTTTGAAATGTCTCAGTTTCCCAGAAAGTTAAGTAGTCAGTTTGGGACAGAATAGAAGTTGGGGAAGAGCTTGGATTCGGGTCTGCTTAGATTTGAGATTCCCATAGGATTGTGGATTCAGACCTTACCGGAACCTGAGACTGAGGTAGCCAGCTGGTTCAGTGGATAGAGCACTAAGCTTGGAGGGCAAGTTCAAATCTGCCTTCAGATACTTACTAGCTGTGTGACCCTGTATCACTTAACCTCTGTTTACCTCAGTTTTCTCTACTATAAAAGGTAGAATAACAATAGCATCTACCCCACCCCTCAAGGCAGTTGTGAGGATGAAATAAAATTTGCAAAGTACTTAATATACTGCCTGAATATTTGTTGTTCAGTTATTTCAGTCATATCTGATACTTCATTATCACATCTGGAGCTTTCTTGGCCAAAATACTAAACTGATTTGCCATTTCCTTTTCTAGTTCATTTTACAGATAAAGAAACTGAGGAAAACAAGGTTAAGTGACTTCCCCAAGGTGGCACACCTAGTATTTGAAACTAGATTTGAACTCATGAACATGAATCTTCCTGATTCCAGGCCTGGTATTCTATGCTACCTGGCCACTCCTGCCTGGAATATAGCAAGCACTTAATAAATTCTTGTTTTGTTTTTTTTCTCCTATCTATTGAATCAAATCCCTTCTTACACATGAGGAAACTGAGGTCCAGACAACTGAAGTGACTTACTCAGGGTCACACAACTAGTAAATGACTGAGACAGGATTTCAATTCCAAGTAATGTCCCTATCCACTATGCCATCCTTTCTCACACTAATTATCTTAATTTAATTTGGTATCTAGCAATCTATCTGTTTCTGCCCGTCTCTCAGTCTTGCTCAGTCTATCTCCCTGAATTTCTGTGTCTATTTGTCTATTTCTCTTTGCTTCTCTGTTTATCCATCTCTGACTATCTGTCTTCCTTTTTAAACAATCCTGCATCCAGCAGTTGGGACTCAAAGCCCTGATGACTTCATACCCTATTTACATTTCAATCCTATGCCCAATACTCCACAGAGCAGGTTACAGAGAGTCTGTGGAATCTCCTTATAAATAGAATAATGTTAAAAATAGAGGCCAAAGTCAGACAAATCAGTTCCCACTGGCTACGTTTTCCTCATGTCTAAACATCATGTAGCAGGGTCAGTTGCTTTGGGACTAGAGCAAGATTGTGTGGTGATCATTTTCTCTTTCTCAAAGCAGGAAAGAAGGGAAATTTCTTCCCTATTAACCTGGATGTTAAAGGCTCCTGCTTCAAAACTTTTCTAAAGTCTTCTTACTAACTTGATTATTTTTTGTAATTTTGTATTTTTTTTTTTGCAAGAAGAGGAGGGAGAAATTTGGAACACAGGGTTTTAGAAGGGGGGATGTTAAACCATCTTTGAAGGTTTTTAGCAGCAGCGGCAGCAGTCCCATTGACTGGCTCCTTTACTGAGCCAGGAATTGGAATCTTATGATTTGCCATGCTGAAGACCCTCTCCCCAGCTTTCCCAGATTCTATCTGACCTGGGCTGAATACTCTTGTCACCCCAGTGAGACTGACTTTTCTTGCAGTTTTTTCAGTTTATCTTGAGCTGGAGAGTGGTTGAATCCCATCAGACTCTATTCAGAAGCTTGGTTTCATGTGGTTTTTGAAACTGTCTTGTTAACACCTTATCCCACTCCCTTAGATCTATTTAGATCTTCTCTTCTCCCCTCAAACCACCCATACCACGTATATCTGTTCTGTCTAAGCACAGGACCCCATCAAAAAGGTTTCACTAAAAAAAACACAAAATGGAGACCGAACATAGAGCTCTCTAATCTCCGTTCTTTAACTTGGATCACTTTAGCATCTTCCCTTATCTCCCCATGTTTGCCAGTCTCTGAAAAAGATGGTCTTCTTCCTGGTTGATGGTCATCCTTCTACTTGGGCTCTTGATTTCATCTCTTCCCATGTCCACAAGATACCCCCCCCCCCACAATCGTCTTGAATGTTCATTTTTTCCTTATCTGCTGCCCTACTGCCTTGGAATAGATGCAGATCTCCATCTTTGGAAGACCTTCCTCTGATGCTGTCATCTTCTACGTCTCTTCTCCTTCAAGGCCAAATAGCCTCTAGAAGCTATTTTGACTTGTTGCCTCCATTTTTTCACTTTGTCTTTCTCAGATACTTTTTTTTTTTTAAATCTACCTTCTAACCTCATCACTAATCAGAAACTTCTTTCCAGATTACCAATGATTGATCAATTGCTAAATCTGAGAGTATTTTCTCAGTCCTGCTTTCTCATTGTAAAAAGGCCAGCTGAAGGGGCAGTTTCAGAAGGATGCTACAGGGGACAGCTGGGTGGTGTAGTAGATAGAGCACCAGCCCTGAAGTCAGGAGGATCCAAGTTCAAATCTGATCTCGGACAATTACAGCTTCCTAGCTATATGACCCTGGGCAAGTCACTTAACCCTAACTGCCTCAGCCAAAAAAAAAGTGGAAGAAGGAGAAACGAGATCAGGCCAGCCAAAGAGGCAGCCTACCTCCTAAAGGAGGTCTGGTTTTTCTGTGTCCTATTTTCTTCTCCTTAGATCACTTGATTTTAGGAACAAATCACAAATATACTCTTCTGGCCTGTTTGTTTTTTGTTTTGTTTTGTGTGTGTGGTTTTTTTTTAATAGCTTTTTATTTACAGGTTATATGTATGGGTAACTTTACAGCATTAACAATTGCCAAACCTCTTGTTCCAATTTTTCACCTCTTACCCCCCACCCCCTCCCCCAGATGGCAGGATGACCAGTAGATGTTAAATATATTAATATATAAATTAGATACACAATAAGTATACATGACCAAACTTATTTTTGCTGTACAAAAAGAATCGGACTCTGAAATATTGTACAATTATCTTGTGAAGGAAATAAAAAATGCAGGTGGGCATGAATATAGGGATTGGGAAATCAATGTAATGGTTTTTAGTCATCTCCCAGAGTTCTTTCTCTGGGCGTAGCTGGTTCGGTTCATTGCTGCTCCATTGGAAATGATTTGGTTGATCTCGTTGCTGAGGATGGCCAGGTCCATCAGAACTGGTCGTCATATAGTATTGTTGTTGAAGTATATAATGATCTCCTGGTCCTGCTCATTTCACTCAGCATCAGTTCGTGTAAGTCTCTCCAGGCCTTTCTGAAATCCTCCTGTTGGTCATATCTTACAGAACAATAATATTCCATAATATTAATATACCATCACTTACCCACCATTCTCCAATTGATGGGCAGCAGTTTCCAGTTTCTGGCCACTACAGAGCTGTCACAAATATTTTGGCACATACAGGTCCCTTTCCCTTCATGATCTCTTTGGGATATAAGCCCAGTAGACACACTGCTGGATCAAAGGGTATGCACAGTTTGATAACTTTTTGAGCATAGTTCCAAACTACTCTCCAGAATGGTTGGATTCGTTCACAACTCCGCCAACAATGCCTCAATGTCCCAGTTTTCCCACATCCCCTCCAACAATCATCATTATTTTTTCCTGTCATCTTAGCCAGTCTGACAGGTGTGTAGTGGTATCTTAGAGTTGTCTTAATTTGCATTTCTCTGATTAATAATGACTAGAAATAGTTTCAATTTCTTCCTCTGAGAATTGTCTCATATCCTTTGACCATTTTTCAACTGGAGAATGGCTTGATTTTTTTTTTTTATAAATTAGAGTTAATTCTCTATATATTTTGGAAATGAGGCCTTTATCAGAACCTTTGACTATAAAAATATTTTCCCAGTTTATTGCTTCCCTTCTAATCTTGTCTGCATTAGTTTTGTTTGTACAAAAACTTTTCAGTTTGGTATAATCGAAATTTTCTATTTTGTGATCAGTAATGATCTCTAGTTCTGCTTTGGTCATAAAGACCTTCCCCTTCCACAGGTCTGAGAGGTAAACTATCCTATGTTCCTCTAATTTATTAATAATTTCATTCTTTATGCCTAGGTCATGAACCCATTTTGACCTTATCTTGGTGTACGGCGTTAAGTATGGATCAATGCCTAGTTTCTGCCATATTAGTTTCCAATTTTCCCAGCAATTTTTATCAAACAGTAAGTTCTTATCCCAAAAGCTGGGATCTTTGGGTTTGTCAAAGACTAGGTTGCTATATTTGTTGACTGTTTTATCCCTTGAATCTAACCTATTCCACTGATCAACTAATCTATTCCTTAGTTCTGGCCTGTTTTAAAAAGCTGCAGGGAATCTGAATTCAAATCCCATTTCTGACCCTTACTAGCTACACGACCAATTTCTTAGATATAGTTTCTTGCTATTAAATGAGGATAAAATTACTTCACAGGCTGTTGGGAGGTCAAATGATAAATTATGGTGGAACTAGGTACCTTCTCCTTGCCTTCTATGCCTCTTGGACAGTGGAAAATGGACTACATTTGTAGCCAGTATGACTTTGGGTAGGTGAATGACCTCTCTGGACCTCAGGCAACAAGGAAGAAGAGTCTTTAGAGGCCTTTTCCTTCATTTTATAGTGAAGTCCAGAAGATATGAAGATTACGCAGTGAAATACTTCTGGTGGGATTTGAACTCATTACTTTCTGATCCCAAGTTCTGTGTCCCTATCAACTACATCATGCTGCCTGTCCACAAGTTGGACTTACTTTGGTGAAAAGTCTCCATATTTTTCGAGTCTTACCTCCATTTGGAGCTGCTAGGTGACTCAATGGATAGAGCACCAGGCCCAAAGTCAGGAAAAGCCTTCAAATCCAGTATCGGACAGTAGTTGTACAAATCCCTGTTATTTACCTCATCTGTAAAATGGAAATAACAGTATCTGACACCCCTGGTTATGAAGAACAAATGAGATAAGTTATTATAAAGCACAATATAGTAAATACTATACAAATTTTAGCTATTATCTTTCCTTTCTATTCTCTGACCCTATAATCATAGTGGAAGACCTCAGTTACTTTAAATTTATTTTCTTCCTCTTTATTCACTATCATAATGATAGTAACAGTAACAACAGAAGTAAATCTGAAATTTTTCAGAACCTGTGATGGTTCCAACTAACCTTAAACAAATGTTCAATTCTCCTAAAGAGAACTAAGTATCACTTAGTCGTACCAAAACAAAAAGTAACTCTTCAGTGGACACAGATAACTAACGTGGTTCCACCAAATTACACTTGATATTTTCTCCATTTGATACTGATCTTCCTCTAATGATATTACAGTGTCATTGAGACCTGATAAGTTAAATGTTTAACGTGGGCCAAGGGAAGGTAAAAAATAAAAACCTCCATTTTGAAGCCAGAAACCATGTGAAACTGATGGGTAAAAGTTACTTTTAAATTCTTTTAGACTCCGCCAAACAAGACACAAGTACAAAACAGAAAGCTATGGATGGGGATGACGAGAGACTTCTTGGTGGCCTGAAATCAAGATGAAATGAGAACACACTTAGAGCATTTAGCATCTGTACAATCCTAGTCAATGCATACTTTCAAATTTTTTTAATGAACTAATTGGATTTGGAAAATGCCCTAACAAAGCTGCCCAACAATAGTGGACCACAGGTTCCTGACTCTAAAGCATCTAGAGAAAGATGAATGGTTCTAGGGTCTTTCAAAGAGGTTCTATAAAGGTTCACGAATATGCTAAACAAATTGGCAATTTACAGAAATAACTTTGAATCAAGTAGATTTCTATAAGAGAATTTAAAGCAGAAGTGTGAAACTTGGTGTGCCTAACCAGATTGCTTTCTTTCTTTTTTTTGTTTTGAAGTGAATAGGAAATTTTATTTAGGCAAGTGTATTTGTTTATTTTTGAGATTTTCTTTTTAAAATTATTATTAATCATAATTTATATTAATTATTACTACTCTTGACAAGCATTTATTTATTTAGATTTGATTTTCTTTTAAAATTATTTAATAATCATTATTTAATTACTTTCATTTAATCACCATATAATGAATTATTTAATTAATAATTATCATTTGTTAATTATCATTTTAATTATTATTTTAATTGTTATTGATTATATTTACAAAGCATATGCTTGGGTAATTTTTCAACATTGACCATTGCAAAACCTTCTGTTCCAAATTTTCCTCCTTTCCCCCCCACCCCCTGCCCTAGATGGCAGGTAGTCAATACATGTTATATGTTAAGTCCAATATATCTGTACATACATACACATACTTACAGTCATCTTGCTGCACAAGAAAAATTGGATCTAGAAAGAGGAAAAAACTGAGAAGGAAAACAAAATGCAAGCAAACAATAACAGAGTGAAAATGCTATCCTAACCAGATTTCAAATAGAATTGGGAAGCATTTTACAAAATAAATAAAAATATTAATAAAACAGAATGTTAATTTAATTCATGGTGTTCTTGTCAATCGGCAGCCTGCCTAGAGTCATTTCTATTTGAATATGCCACTTCCGACCAAAGAATACTTCGGGACAAGTCATTTCATGGACAAAAATAAAATCTGCCAATAGATAATATCACTGGATGTGTCGAATGTAGCTGTAAGTGGTTTACCACATGGATAAAGTCATGGCTAAGATCTAAGTGGAATCAAAAGGCCATCTCTGGGCAATATCCAAATGAACCTAAACGATGTCAAAGGAATATCATGCAAATTGGAGTCATGTGGATTTATTTATAGATATGGAAAGATTTGAGTCATCCAATACTGGGTTATAATGACCAGAAATCAGACATAATTATCCTTAAGAAACTGGGACTTAGTGATTAACAAACAGTAGGTAAGGAAATAATAGAAAATGGGCAAATACATCCCTGAAGGTTATAAAAATTTAGCTTTGGAGAGTACCCATTGCAATTATTGGTACCAATGTAGTGCCAAATACCCAGTAAAGTCTGATCTAGAGGCTGGAACCATATGCCAGAAGCTCTCTAGTGTTAATAAATTAACAGGTAAAATTGGGACTTGTTATAAAATACATTGGCATGTATTTGAGACTTCAGCCTTTAAACTATCCCAGAAACAGATCCATTATCACAGACCAAACTATTTCCCGTAATCACTTTGATATATTACTGAGAGTTTAACTAGAAAACGTATTCTTGGAGTATTTGACATGAAGACAAACATTTATCTCCAAGCTATACAGATTAGAAGTTCAATATACAGGGACTTGGCAGAAAGGGGAATTGTGACAATAGGATGAATTACAGCCCATTCCCATCAGTCTGCCACCTATATACTAAGGATGTTCTTGGTGAACCTATAGAAAATGGATATAACTGTAGAAAGCAGCTGTTTTATCCACCTGTGCATTAGTCTGGAGAACATTAAAAGGAAGAAAATTAATAGCACACAGTGTGGCCCGGGACTATTTCTATTTGAAACCACTGAAACTGGTGAGAATGAGAGGTTAGTGATATCCGCAGTTACGGTCCTTTTCCCTGTAGGAACCAAGGGGCAGCAATGTAGTACAATGGAAAGCTTGTGAGTTCAAAATCTGCCTCAGTCACTTGGCACATATTAGCTGTGTGATCTTGGACGAGTCACTTGGCTATCTTGCCAAAAAAGATTCTTTCCAGCTTTCAATTTCTGATCCTTGCAATGTGATGGTGACATCATGCAAACCCTGAAGTTTTCCAAAAAGGTCCACGGTCTGCTTGGTAGTCATGGCTTAGTACTCACAGAGCAATGTCCTGTTTCCTTTCATTCTCCAGCCCTTCAGCCTCCCCCAGGCTTCTCTAACAGGACTTCTCTTCCCTTAAATAGAAGTTTAGCTACCATTTTTACAATAGACTCCTGATTCCCCCAAATGCTAATGCTTCCCTCTTAAGCTATACTATTTAACTGCTCTGTATATATTGTGTCTATCTCTACATTTGTAATATCTATACTTATGTTGTATATGTGTCTATATATACATGCAAATACATAGAAATATAACTACATATATAAATACATGTACACACATATATCTATGCTTATTACCTATGTCCTTCATTCAGTGTTGTCGTCTTGCAAGTACAGTGTTTCATTTTTTATTATTCTATCCTTAGCTTGGTATACAGTAGGTACTTAATGAATGCTTGTTGGTTGATTAGTTTGCTTCCTGGCTAAATTTTCAATTTCTATTTCTGTATAGAAGAAGGGGAAAGGAAAAAAAAATCCTCAAGTTTTGCAACTGGGGCCTTCTGATTAAAGCAGGCCCTTTGAGATACACATTGGCTCTGATGTGCCCAGGTAGGTGTCCAGTACTTCCTATAGACTTGGGATGCTTTATTTCACCACATCACGGCATGATGTTGCATTTCAGGCCTGGGCCCGCAGTGACAAACCTGATGACCCGTTCCCTGAGGAAACCGTGGGGTGCCCATTTTCAAAGGACAGGATGTTATTCTACATTAACAAAAGCCCTCTTATCTGTACCAGCCATCATGATGCTTGGTGTTTTTTCAATGTTTTGGCAGCAATAGTGAAAACTGGTCTTTCTAAAGAGGTCCACTTGATCTCACTGGAGCTTCCCTGTGACCTGTGAGGAGGTACTAAGTCAGATTCATTTTACAGAAGGGGAAACTGAGGCTCCATGCTATTAACAGACCTGTCCATCACACAACTCAGACCTAGGAAGACTTACTTTCAAATAGTACTTCTGTGTCCATGAAAAGCAAATATTGCCCATTTTAGGAACCAAGAAATAGAGGAAAGGGAAAGGCACAAGGGTAAGGAGGGCAGGGGATAAAGGCTGTTACACGAGGACAGGCTAGAAAAGTTGGGATTCTTTAGATTGAAATATAAGGCTGAGGGAACAGATGGAAGCCTATAAGGGAATGAGCAGTCATCACTTCAACTCTTCAAAAAAAAGGATCTTTTAAAGGATGGGGAGGGCATAGTAGAATCAGGACTTAATAGTTCAAATGTGACCTCAGATCTTTCCTAGCAAGTCACTCACTACACCCTGTCTGCCTCAGTTTCCTCATCTGTAAAATGAGCTGAGAAAGAAATGGTGACCACTCAAGAAAACCCCAAATGGGATTGCCAAGAGGTAGATGTGACTGAAATAAAAAGAAAGAATAGGAAGGAGTAGGAATCTGGAAGAAGTTCATTTCAGATCCATGACTTCCTACCATTCCTTGGAATAGTGTGCATTGGTGGCTAAGACCGGGGGCCTTAGAATGCTCCCTAATGAAACTCAAGCTGCTGTTTCACCAGATCCATGATTCCATTAAAAGGGGGAACTCCCTGGGAGGGGCTGGGAGAAGAATACTTGGGACAACTATAGTGATGGAAGAAACAGATGTCATTGATAAAAACTTTTTTAAAGACAGGAAAGGAAACTTTCTGAGGAAGCTCCCTCCACAAGCCAGTGGGATAAAATGGAAACAAAACTACCTCTACAAGGACCCAGAATCAAATCCTGCCTTTGCTATTTATTACCCAGGTCATCTCAGAGCATCACTTTAGGGTTTCTGGGTCTGTTGGAATGAAGAAGGTGGCATTAGATGGCCTCTTAGGTCCCTATGAAAACTAGGACAGATCTATAGCTTAGTCCTTTGTTTTGGCTTGCAGGTGGTGGGGTTCTCCCCCTCCCCCCTAAGGCAAGTGACTTGTCCAGAATCACACAGCTAGTAAGTCAAGTATCTGACTCTGGCCTAGTGGTCTATCCACCATCACACCCAGCTGTCCTCCCCTTCTTTAATCCTAAAGAATCCTTACTGGTGAGAAAACAAAAGATGCCCAAGACCTGACAGGCCTTCCCTCAAGAAGCTTACATTCTAATGGGGGAAGACAACATCCACAAAGGAGGTAAAAATTGGAAGTGGATGGGGCAACTAGAAATGAAGGTACCTAAGGTACTAGATCAGAAATGGTATGAAAGTCTAGAAAGGAGGTTGGCCTTCCTGGACCCCTCCCCCAAATGGAAACCCTATGAGCAGCTCTTCTATGGCAGAAGGGGGGATGCAGAGCTGAGTGGTCTAAGGTAAGGCCCTAGAGGTAGATGGAGATCCCAGGGTCAGGCTGCAAGCTAAGACATGGAAGTGCAGCCAAGAAGGGGATAAAACTGGCCTAGACCCCTCCCCAAAATGGCAGCCCTGGCAGGAACTCGGGAATGCCAAAAGGGTACCTCCGGGGTTGAGGGATATTCAGAATTGGGAAGGTCCCAGGAGCAAATGGGACTTCCAGAGTAAGGAGTCCCAGGTGATAAGAAGTCCCTGTGTAGGGAATCCCCTCAGGGATCTGGCATAACCGTACATGGAAATCCTAGAGTGGTCTGAAATCCAGAAAGGATCAGCGATTCCAGTCACATAGTTGTCAAGACTGGAAGCCAGATAAACCCAGTACTTACGGGGGAAACGAAGCTGCTCTTCTACAACGAGAGAATTTCATGATTCTGAAGCTCCATCCATCCTTGGAACAGAAAACTGGCCTCCCCTGTGAAGGTTTTTTGGTGGGTCGGGCTGAAGGAACAATCGGAACCCCAATTAGAACTCTAAACATTGGTGGCTAGAAGCCTGGCTGAGCTCGGCCTGCACACTGGAGCAGACACTGGAGCTCCTGAAAGCTGCTGGACAGCAGCCAAGCAGACTCCAGGAAGGACCCAGGAAAGGCTGCTCATTGCAACTGGATGTCCGCAGGTCCGTCCCACCAGCTGCTTGGAAACGGGGAGGAGCTCTTTCCTGAACCCGGCTGGGAGGAGAGCAACCAAAGTGGATGTCAACAGTCAGCTCTGAGGTGAGAACAGGAAGCCGGAGGCGGCCCCAGAGCAGGACTCCTTCACTGAGAAAACAGAAGGTGTTTGAACAGCAGTCACTCGAACTATGGCAGAAAGGAAATGAGGTATCCTCGGGGAGTGGACAACCCAAAAGAGATGTTCCCTCTCCAGAAGCTGGACTTGTTCTTGTGTGATGTGAAGCAGTCACTGAGCGAGACACCTTGACACAGTCTAAAGTTTTTTTTTTTTTTTTTTTTTTTTTTTTATTTAATAGCCTTTAATTTACAGGATATATACATGGGTAACTTTACAGCATTAACAATTGCCAAACCTCTTGTTCCATTTTCACCTCTTACCCCCACCTCCCTACATGGCAGGATGACCAGTAGATGTTAATATATTAAAATATAACTTAGATACAATAGTCATGACCAAAACATTATTTTGCTTACAAAAGAATCAGACTCTGAATTATTGTACATTAGCTTGTGAAGGAAATCAAAGATGGGTGCATAAATATAGGACTGGAATTCAATGTAATGGTTTTAGTCATTCCAGAGTTCTTTTCTGGTATAGTAGTTCAGTTCATTACTGCCCATTAGAAATGATTTGGTTGATCTCGTGCTGAGGATGGCCTGATCCATCAGGACTGGTCATCATCTAGATTGTTGTTGAAGTATAATGATCTCTGTCTGCCATTTCACTAGATCAGTTCGTGTAAGTCTCTCCAGGCCTTTCTGAAATCATCCTGTTGGTCATTTCTTACAGAACAGTAATATTCCATATTTATATACACAATTTATTCAGCATTCTCCAACTGATGGACATCCATTCAGTTTCAGTTTCTAGCACACAAAAGGGCTGCACAAACATTCGTGACATACAGGTCCCTTTCCTTCTTTATAATCTCTTTGGGATATACCAGTATAACACTGTGGATCAAAGGGTATGACAGTTTGATAATTTTTGAGCATAGTTCCAAACTACTCTCAAATGGTTGATTCGTTCACACTCCACCAACAATGAATCAGTGTCCAGTTTTCCCACATCCCTCCAATAATCATCATTATTTTTTCCTGTCATCTTAGCCAATCTGACAGGTGTGTAGTGGTATCTTAGAGTTGTCTTAATTTGCATTTCTCTGATTAATAATGACTTGGAGCATCTTTTCATGACTAGAAATAGTTTCAATTTCTTCATCTGAGAATTGTCTGTTCATATCCTTTGACATTTTTCAATTGGAGAATGGCTTGATTTTTTATAAATTAGAGTTAATTCTTCATATATTTTGAAATGAGGCCTTTATCAGAACCTTGACTGTAAAAAATATTTTCCAGTTTATTGCTTCCCTTCTAATCTTGTCTCATTAGTTTTGTTTGTACAAAAACTTTCAGTTTGATAATCGAAATTTCTATTTTGTGAATGTAATGATCTCTAGTTCTGCTTTGGTCATAAAAACCTTCCTTCACATGTCTGAGAGGTAAACTATCCTATGTTCCTCTATTATTAATATCTTATTTTTATGCCTAGGTCTAGACCATTTTGACCTTATCTTGGTGTACGCGTAAGTATGGATCAATGCTTGTTTTGCATATTAGTTTCAATTTCCAGCAATTTTTATCAAACAGTAAGTTCTTATCCCAAAGCTGGGATCTTTGGCTTGTCAAAGACTAGGTTGCTATATTTTGTTGACTGTTTTATCCTTGAACCTATCTATTCCACTGATCAACAATATTTTAGCCAATACCTAAATAGTTTTGCTAACTGCTGCTCTATAGTATAGTTTTAGATCTGGTAGCTTGGCCACCATCATTTGATTTTTTTTTATTAATTCCTTGAAATTCTTGACCTTTTGTTTTTCCATAGAACTTTGTTGTTATTTTTCTAGGTCATTAAAATAGTTTTTGGAGTCTGATTGGTATAGCGCTAAATAAATAGATTAGTTTAGGTAATATTGTCATCTTTATTATATTTGCTCGCCCTATCCAAGAGCATTTAATATTTTTCAATTGGTTAGATCAGACTTAATTTGTGTGAAAAGTGGTCTGTATTTTGCTCATAAAGTTTCTGATTTTCCTTGGCAGATAGATTCTAAATATTTTATATTATCAGTAGTTACTTTAAATGGAATTTCTTTGTAACTCTGACTGTTGGATTTGTTAGTGATATATAAGAATGCTGATGACTTATGGGTTTATTTTATACACAGCAACTTGCTAAAGTTGTGGATTATTTCTAATAACTTTTAGCAGAATCTCTGGGGTTCTCTATATACCATCATGTATCGGCAAAGAGTGATAATTGGCTTCCTCATTGTCTATTCTATTCCTTTAATCTCTTTCTCAGCTCTTATTATAGCTAGCTGTTTCTAATACATATTAAATAGTAACGGTGATAGTGGCAACCTTGTTTCACTCCAGATCTTTTGGAATGGCTGCAGTTTGTCTCCATTCATATGATGTTACTGATGGTTTTAAATAGATGCCTGATTATTTTAGGAAAGTCCATTATTCTATACTCTCAATGTTTTAATAGGAATGGATGTTGATTTTATCAAATGCTTTTCTGCATCTATTGAGATGATCATATGGTTTTGTTAATTTGGTATTGACATGGCCAATTATATTGATAGTTTTCCTAATATTGAACCAGCCCTGCATTCTGTATAATCTACTTGATCATGTGTATTATCTTGGAGATGATTTTCTGTAGTCTTTTGCTATATCTTATTTAAGATTTTAGCATCAATATTCATTAGGAGATTTCTATAATTTTTTTCTCTGTTTTCAGCCTACCTGGTTTAGGTATCAGTACTATGTCTGTGTCATAGAAGGAATTTGGTAGGACTCTTCATTCCTATTTTATCAAATAATTTATATAATTGGGGCCAATTGTTCTTTAAATGTTTGGTAAATTACATGTAAATCCATCTGGTCCTGGGATTTTTTTCTTAGGGAGTTGTTTAATTGCCTGTTCTATTTCTTTTCTGAAATGGGACTTTCAAGCAATTTACTTTTCCTTGTTAGTCTGGGAAGTCTGTATTTTGAGGTAGTCATCCATTTCACTTAGGTTATCAAATTTATTGGCATAAAGTTGAGCAAAATAACTCATTATTTCTCTAATTTTCTTCATTGGTGGAAAGTTCTCCTTTTCATTTTTAAGACTACTAATCTCATTTTCCTCCCTCCTTTTCTAATCAGATTTACTAAAGGCTTATCTATTTTATTGGCTTTTTCATAGAAACCAACTCTAGTTTTATTAATTAGTTCAATAGTTTTTACTTTCAATATTTTTAATTTCTCCTTTTAATTTTAGAATTTCAATTTAGTATTTGATTGGGGTTTTAATTTGGTCTTTTTAGTTTTTAGTTGCAAGTCCCAATTCATTAATCTTTCTTTCTCTGTTTTATTCAAGTAAGCTCTAAGGATATAAAATTCCCTCTTATTACTGGTTTTGCTGCATCCCACAAATTTTGGTATGATGTCTCATCATTGTCATTATCTTGAGTGAAATTATTAATTGTATCTATAATTTGCTGCTTCACCCAATCATTCTTTAAGATGAGATTGTTTAGTTTCCAATTACTTTTGGTCTATTTCTAACTTTTGTTGAATGTAGTTTTTATTGCATCATGATCTGAAAAGAAAGCATTTACTATTTCTGCTTTCTTGCATTTAATTTTGAGGTCTTTATGTCCTAATATATGGTCAATTTTGAATAGGTTCCATGAACTGCTGAGAAGAAAGTATATTTCTTCTTCTATCTCCATTCTTTCCAAAGATCCAACATACCTAATTTTTCTAATATTATATTTACTTTTTAATTTCTTTCTTATTTGTTTTGTGGTTTGATTTGTTAATTCTGAGAGTGCAAGTTGAGATCTCCTACTATTACAGTTTTGTTGTCTATTTCTTCTTGGCAACTCTCTTAACTTCTCCTTTAGGAAGTGAGTGCCATACCACTTGGTGCATATATGTTTAATATTGATATTGCTTCGTTGTTTATGTTACCTTTAGCAGGATGTAGTTTCCTTCTTATCTCTTTTAATTAGATCAATTTTATTCTTGCTTGATCTGAGATAAGGATGGCTACTCCTGGCTTTTTTGATTCACTAACATATAGATTTTGCTCAGCCTTTTACCTTTACTCTATATGTATCCCCTGCTTTAAATGTGTTTTGTAAACAACATTTGTAGGGTTCTGACTTTTGATCCAGTCTGCTATCTGCCTCTCTTATGGGGAGTTCATCCATTATTTACGTTAGAATTACTAAATCTGTATTTCTGCCATCCTAATAACCCTAGATTGTGCTTTACTTATTCTTGCCTCCCAACCCTCTTTCCCCTTTTAAACTTATGTATCCTCTTGTATACAGATACTTATCCTCTTTAAATCCCTCCCTCCCTTGAGTCTTTCCTTCCTTCCTTCTTACTCTTTTCTTTCCTTTCCTCTCCCCTGTTTTTAGAGGCGAGAGAGATTTTCTAAAACAAATGTCATTATTTTTCCTTGAGCTAACTCTGATGAGAGTAAGATTCACACAATGTTCCTCCCTCTCTAAATTCCTCAGATATGATAAGTTTCTTAGCCTCTTGTGGATGGTTCCTCTTTATCCCTCCTTCCCACCTTATTCTGCCATCATCCTTTCCATATCTACTTCCTTTTATGTTATATCAGTACTATCAAATTTAATGTATTTTTGTATATCACAACAGAAATACAATTTCAAGATTATTTTTACCTTTTCTGCATCTCTTGAGTTCTATTCTTGAGATCAAATTTTGTTTAGTTCTGGTTTTTCTTCAGAAACAAATGGAATTATTTGTTTCTATTAAACTCCATCTTCTTCCTGGAAGAAAATGTCAGCTTAGTGGGTAGTTTATTCTGGCTGCATCCCAAGTTCTTGTGCCTTTCGAATATCATATTCAGGCCCTTTCTTTCCTTTAATGTAGAGGCAGCCAGATCTTGGGTGATCCTTATTGTGGACCTCGGTTTTAAATGGTTTTTTTTGGCTGCTTGTAAAATTTTTTCCTTAATCTGATAGTTCTGAAATTTTGCCACAATATTCCTTGGGGTTTTATTTTAGGTTTTCAGAAGGTGTCGATGAATTCTTTCAATGCCTATTTTACCTTCTGATTCTATTACATCTGGCAGTTCTCTTGATGATTTCTTGTAAAATAGTATCTAGTCTTTTTTCATCATAGTTTTCGAAAGTCCAATAATCCTCAGATTATCTCCCCTGGATCTATTTTCCACGTCTGTCATTTTAGTAGATAATTCATGGTTTTTCCAGTTTGTCATTTTTTGGTTTTGCTTATTGATTTTGCTGTCTCAATGCATCATTAGTTTCAATTTGTTCAGTTCTAATTTTAAAGAATTATTTTCTTTCATTAGCTTTTTTACTTCTTTCTGTATATGTCAATTGAGTTTTGAATGTATTGTTTTGGTCTGTGGAATTTTTTCCATTTCACTAATTTTTTTAGTGTTATTTTTCCAATTCACAGATCCTACTTTCTTGCGTGTTCTTTGTCTTTTCCAATTCACGGATCTCTACTTTCTTTAGAATTTTTGTCTTTTCAATTCATAAATCCTACTTTCTAGTGAATTCTTTATTTTTTCCAATTCACACTTACTTTCCTGAGATTTTTTTATTTTTTCAATTCACCAATTTGTTTCCTGCACTTCCTGGGAATTTTTTAACTTTTCCAATTATTTCAGGAGTTGTTGTCTCTTGTAGGTTCTTCTTTCTTCCCCATTTATTTCTAATCTCTTTGAGACTTTTAATGGTTCTCTTCTATGAGAGCATTATGTAAAGGAGGACAGTCTGATGCATTTTTGCTGTTTGAGGTCTCTTCAGGTTTGCTGACCTGCTCTTTTTCTGTATAGAAGCTGTCGATTGTTCTTTTCATCTTTTATTCATGTTTAAAGCCTTTAGGTAGGTCTCTAGGCAAGGTGGCCCTCTGCAGAGCAGGGAAAGATGTAAACCGATTCGCCCGAGGTATGGGAGTGTCTGGTGAGAGTTTTCCTTCCCCAACAGGAAGTGGATTCAGCACTGGCCGAGCTATCAAACGCTTAGTAGGGCTGAGGGATTATCGATTGCCCTCGGCTAGAGACTAGTGGTGAAAGTGTCACCGCCAGGCCGGAGCCTCTTGTGGGACTGTGAGTATTAGCAGCTGAGCTCAGACTGCAGAACGCAGACAGCCACAAACTCTGCCCATGTCTCTGCCTGATGCAAATCGGCCCTGAAAAGCTTTCTATGGCCCCAAGCCGAGCTCCCCACTCGCGCAGATTGAGGCTAACCCGGCTGCGTCCTCCTGCCGCAGGATCACAACTGCCCCAAGGAAAGCTCCTTACTGGGTTGGGGCTGAGCTTGTGCTGAGATCTGTGCCTCACCCTGGGTTTGAGACTCTCCTGGAACCTACTTTTCTCCCAGTCTCCTGATCTCCCCTGGCCCCGAACCAACCTTTTGGCAGACTGCAGATTTTCTTCGGCCGGTGAGTTGTTTACTTCTATCTTTCCGAATTGTAGCAGTCAAGACTATTTTTGAGGCTCGATATAATATTGATAAAGAGGGTAAGAGAAGAGCTTAGAAAGACGCGTGTGTCTTCTCCGCCATCTTGGCTCCGCCTCCGACACAGTCTAAAGTAGTGTCAGGAGGGAAACTGGCAAGACCAGAGTTCAAATCCCACCTGGGACACTTTCCCAGGATCATATAACATCAGGCATCTGGATGGAGCAAGGGATGGACAATGGACCTGGATTTAGGTTGAAATCCTCTTTCAAACATATACTTGGTCAAATCGTCTAATATCTGTCTGCCTCACTTTCCTCATCTGTACAGTGAGTAATAGCATCTGCTTTCCAAAGGATAAAATGAGAGAATGTGTCAGATGTTTCACAAACATTAAAACATCACGTGAATGCTCACTATTGCTATTATTTAAAATAGGGAAAAATACTCTATTTACCCCAAAGCTTTTATGGCTATAAAGCATTTTTATGAACCAAAGTAGCGATACAGCATCATAATAAAAATAATTATTGTGTGGTCCACTTGGCCAAGAGGCTCTACATACTTGAGTAGGGGGAAAAATGGCATTTAATTACTAAGCCATTATAAGTGACATTTGAAAGATCATGGAGACAGGAATATTTCATAAGATTGGAGGATTTTTTATTTATTTATCTTTAAAGAAAGAGAATAATCAGGAAAACTATAAAGCAGAGTTCTTGATTTCACTTTCTGGGGAAAATCTAGAAAGGGCAGTATTGATTAGAAAAGGTCAAGATGGCCTTGTCAATAAAGGTCCTGCCCCACCAACCTTATTGCTTTATTTGACAGGGTTATTAAACTAGTAGATGAAGGTAATATCACGGCTATGGTTGAGCTAGCTTTTAGGAAAGCTTTTGAAAGAAATCTCTTCTTCTCAGGAAGACATGGAGAGATGGGGATTGGATGATAATACAATCGGAGGAATTCAGAATTGGTTGGCCAAAGCCACTCCAAGAGTGGTGGTTGATGACTCAACGTCACTGAGGTGGAAAGTCTCCAGAAAACTGCCCCAGCGATCTATGGTGTGCCGTGTGCCAACTAACGTTTCTGGGGGATATCTAACACTGTTGCATTGGGCTAAAATCGGGCTCCAAAGTCAGGTTCCAAAAGGATCAGCCGAGCATGAGTAATGATCACTGAGTAGAATCCTGGTCCTGGATTCAGAGACTCTGAGCTCAAATGCAGTCTTGGACACTTCCTAACTCTGTGTCCCTGGGCTCAACCACTTAACCACTATCTGACTTAACTTTCTCACTTGTTTAAAAAATATAATAATATTTTATAATATTAATATATAATATAATAATAATACCACCCATCTCCCATGATTATGAACATAGTGAGATATTATTTGTAAAACTCTTTGCAAACCATAGAGTGCTATAAAAATTCTAACTATTAACTATTTTAATTCTAGTTATTTTAGATAAAATTCTAGGCTATGATTATTAGAGATAATAAATGTAAAATCTTGTACTTGGGTATAAATTAGTTTTACAAGTAAAAGATAAAGGAGACAGTGACATATCAATTGTTCTGGAAAAATATAGTTTTAGGGGACTATAGAGTGAGACACCAGAAAATCTAATACCGTACCATGTGTTCACTTCAGCATCTAGATCAGCAGCCCCAGAAGAATACCAGAATTGTACCACCATCATCCTCTCGTCCCATATCTTTCAGCCATCAGCTTCCCTGTTATTACTGTACAGCTTAGAATATTGATTGTCATAAGAAATGATCCCCTATCTCTAAGAGACCATTTTAATTAAAGTCCTGGTTCCTATATCTTCTCTGGATAAATAGGTAACCACTAGACAGGTGGAGAATTATTCCATTTCCTTTCTTTAAAAAGTCTAGGAGAATAAACTTATTATAAAAAAAAAAACTTTAAAGTACTTTAGGGTTTATCCTATATGAATATAATTATAAATATTGATGGATGACATAGAAATATACTTTGACAGTATATTTCCATATATACATTATATATTTCTTTGTATATACATGACATATCTATGACATAAAATTATATAACAATGATGACTTCTAAAATGCTTCAGAGTTTATTAAATATATTAATATACAACTCACATGTATATTATGAATATTAAAGTTTGATATGTAGCAAAATAACTAAATGTTATTTATATAAATCATGATAAAAGTTGACTTCTAAAGTGCTCAGTTTGTCAAATGCTTTCAAGCATCATTTCTCTTGAGCCGGTAGGATGGATAACTCACGTTCTCTCCCATTTTCCAGATGAGGAAGCAAGCTTAGAATAGTAAGTAAGGAGAATTTCTCATGGACTCTCTATTTTAACCAGGGTGTCTGTCCCAGGCCCTGAACCAGATGATCTCCGGCAGGGGCAGCAGTGGGAGGGAGGTCATTCTAATTCGGTTCAAGTTTAGATTTGGGTGTCTAGAATTGAACCAAAATTTCTCCCACACAGCCTGGCATGGGGGCATTTTCTAGTTCCAGGTAGCCCAGGCTACTCTGATTCTAATTCATAAATATACTTGCTGGAGTGTCTTTTTGTATAGTATAACGGGGTTGAGGAAGATAAATCTGGTTTTAATATCAAAGGGAAAAAAATCTTAAAGGGGGGAAATCTGAAATGTGAATCCTGGGAAATCTGAAATGTCCTTCTCATGAAGGAAGAAAAGAAAATTATCCAGAAAATTAAAGGGAATTAAAAAGCAGCTTTGGGGGCAAGCTTTGTTCTGCTTGGCCCGTGGGGTCAGAGCTAAGAGTTATGGGTAAGGAGATAGGGAGTGGCAAGTTTAGAGTTAACAAACTGAAATGAGGGCCCTTAGGGAGCACTGTAAAGCCCAGAGCACTGGGCTTGGAATTGGGAAGGTTCAACTTCATGAGTTCCAATCTGACTTCAGATACTTCCTAGATGTGTGACCCTGAGAAGTTGCCTTACCCTGTTTCCCTCAGTTTCCTCATCTGTAAAAATGAGCTGGAAAAGGAAACGCCAAAAATTCTAGTCCTTGTCAAGAAAACCCCAAACTGGGTCACTACTAAATGACAAAACTCCAGCTAGTGGAGCTCAAATGCAAACATGTCTCTGTGGCTCCGTGTGTTGATTCAGAAACCACAAATTAACGTTTTCTGCGTGGCACAAATTTGTCCATTTTGTCAGCTATTTCCCAATTACATTTAATCTGGTTCGGGCCGGCTGGGAATTCTGTAGCAAGTTAGGAACCGTAAGGCCTTTTCCCAATCGGGAATGCTTGAGGAGGCAACAGGTTCTCCCCTGACTCCTTCCAGCCAAGGCTGGGTGACCATGTGCTAGGCCAGATGGTCTCTGTGGGCCCTTCCAAGTCCAGGACTCGCATGTCAGTTATGTGAAGAAGCAAAGGACAGCAGGAGGCATCCAACTCCATTTGAATAGGTACGAAGTACCAGTTCTCTCCTCAGAACCGAGGAGACGGGCAGCCCTTGGGGTGGTTATGAATTATTTTTAAGTCTTCATGCCCCCAATGGAGGTTTCCTTGGCAGAGATTCTGGACTGGTGGTTTGCCATTTCCTTCTTTAGCCTATTTTATAGATGAGGAAACCGAGGCAAACAAGGTGAAGTGACTTGGCCAGGATCATACAGCAAGTTTCTGAGACCACACTTACACGCAAATGAATCTTCCTCATCTCAGTCCTGACATTATCTATTGTACCATTCAGACACTTATTAAGCACCCACTGTGTGCAGGATGTTGGAAAAAACAATCCATCAACAAACCTGTATTTGCAACAGACACTAGCTAAGCATCAACCAAGCAAAGATAGGAGCTCCATCTAGATATCCAAGGCATAAGGAGCTCCTTGGTGAGGAAACTCCTATCACTAGTGCTGATTGACAACTTCTCAGCAATGTCAAGTCAGCTAGTTGGTACAGGGGACAATAATCACTGTCATTCCTATAGTGCCTGCCAGGTGCAAGGGTAAGTGCTTTACACTTATTAGATCATTTGATCCTCAATCGCCCTAGGAGGAGGTGCTATTGTTATCACCATTTTACAGGTAGGCAAAGGACCTCAGTGACTTGTCCCAAGCCATATATCTCATAGGTGTTTAAGGCTGGATTTGCATTCGGGTCCACCTGACTTCATGCCTAGCACTTGTTCATTGTGGCTCTTCTTAATCATAAAGACCCGAGTTCATATGCCCAAAGGTCCATCAAACTGTGCGCACCTTTTGGTCCAGCAATGTTTCTACCTGGGTTGTATTTTAGAAAGGAGGGAAAGGGGCCCACATGTGCAAAGCTGTTTGGGCAGCCCTTTGTGTAGTGGCCAGAAACTGGAAACTGAATAGATGCTCATCAGTTTGAGAGTGGCTGAATAAATTGTGGTATATGAATATTATTGTTAAGAAATGACCAACAGGAGGATTTCAGAGGCCTGGAGAGACTTACAGGAACTGATGCTGAGTAAAATGAGCAGGACCAGAAGATCATTATATACTTCAACAACAATACTCGATGATGATCAATTCTGATGGACCTGGCCATCTTCAACAAGGATATAATTCTGGCCAATCCAATGATCTTGTGATGGAGAGAGCCGTTTACCCAGAGAGAGACTGTGGGAGCCGAGTGGTTCACAGCATAGCCCTCTCACTCTTTTTGTTTGCTTGCATTTTTTCTTATCTTTTTCCTTTTTGATCTGATTTCTTTTGCAGCATGATAATTGTGGAAATTTGTAAAGAAGAATTGCCCATGGTTGACCTATATTGGGTCACTGGCTTCTAGGGGAGGGGATGGGTGGAAGGGAGGGAAAAAATTAGAACACAGGGTTTTGTACAGGGGAATATCAAATTATCCATGTACATACTTTGAAAATAAAAAGCTGTAATTAAAAGACCCGAGTTCAAACGTGGTCTCAGAGCCTTGTTGGCTATGAAAGTGATCTGTGATCATATATCCTTCATCCCCAAATAAGATTGTTACCCATTACCCAATCCATCTTGTACATTAAATATGTCCTTGACTTACCTCTTGGGAATCCTAAGAGATGCAGTTCTTGCTATAATTATCACCTTTGCCAAAATGTTGGGGTGGAGGGTAGCAATGGAGCGCACAGAGGACATGGCCGGAGGCAGAAAATGCTGAACTCTACCTCTAGCACCAACTAGCTGGGCGACGCTGGGCAAGTCACTTGGGCCCATTTTACAGATGAAGTAACTGAGACAGGCAAGGTTAATAACATCTACCTCCCCTAGGAGTGCTGTGAAGATCCAGTGAGATAATGATGGTAAAGTAATCACATAGTAAACACCTCCATTAGTGCCTGCTCCCCTGTGGACCCCTGAGATGCCTGGTCATCCCTGGAGATCTGGGACTTCTTGGGACTTGGAGGAACAAGCGCAGTTTTGAGTCATTCACTTCCATTTGTGTAATTCTAATTTTTAGTGTATTAATTTTTTCAGTTCCCATTTTTAGCTCCTTTTGTATTTGGCCAATTGAATAGTTTTGTTCATTGCATTTTTTTTCCTTTTCACAAATTGTTTTTCCAAAAATTAGTATCTTTTCCATATCTATTTTGTAAGGCATTACATGCTTTTTCCATTTCATCAAATCTATTTTGTAAGGAGTTATTCTTGCAAAGATCTCATTTCCTTTGCCCATTTTTCTTCTAACTCTAAGATCCTTTATGCAACTTTCCAAGAAAGCCTTGTGAAATGGGGACCAGCTCACATCTCCCTTTGGGGCTTCATTTGGAGCTGTTTTGCTTTTAAGAACCTTAGGATTTGAGGTCTGTTCTCTCTCTCCATAAAAGCCATCTATGGTGAGTTCTTTTTGGTCTTTTACTCACTTTTTTTTTTTTTTTTAAGGTTTGAGGTCTGCTCAAAGCAAAGTAGCTACAGCTGCTTTAGTTTGGCCTAGGGCAGTTCTGCTGATTAACTTCCTGTGCTGGGTAAACTCGGCCAGGTCCCGTGTTCTTCTGGGGCTCAGTGGTTTACAATTTGCCTTTTATAGCAGATCTGCCAAACCACCTGTTTGCAACCTTGACAGAATAGCCTAAGAGGCTCACAGAAGATTCCCAGGTGCGGGGAAGCGGCAGCCCTCTGAATCCCAGCCCCAGCTTCTTGCCTGGTCTCCCTGTGCTGCTGTCTGGGCTCGGCTGACTGTCCCCCTGCCTGTTTGAAACAGACCTCTTCTGAATTTCTTGCAAGGTATCTCCTTCCGGGAATGTGTTATACTCCAAATATTTGTGGGTTTCTTGACTCAAAGACCAGTTTAGAGGCTTAATCTGCTGTTGGTTTGAGAGAAGGTCAAAGGAGGTCAGAGTCGTGTCTTTCTGCCATCTTGGCTCCACCTCATCTCACAAGCCCAGATTTGAAGAAGGTTCTTTCACACACTCCCTTCCAATCCCAATGAATAAAACTGACAAGTTTCTCTAAGGTGTGATGTCTGTATTGCGCCCAGACACTTCTGTTATTGAGTTTGACTAAGTCACATAATCAATGTGTGAAATAGGAAACATTCTCTAAAAAATTTCTTTACTGATTGCAAGGATCAACTAGGTACGAGCAGTAAAGTTCTTCCACCCATTGGATAAAATCAGAGGATGGAGCATTTTCAGATTTACAGAAGCATTAGTTACCCCCCCACACACACCCCCGTCTATGGATAACAGAAAAGGTGTTAAGCAAAAATATCACAGCAACTGCTTTTAGAGTTGATCTTTAGGAGCCTCTGAGACTAGTGAAAGAACAGGTGGAGAGAGGGAAAGAGCCCAGAGGGAGAGTCACAATGCTCCCCTGCCCCCTCCAGCCCCCATTTTCACTGGCCAGCTCATGAAGGAGACTGGACCTATGACACAGTGCCCCCCAACCAGGTACAGAGAGCAATCTGGCTATACACACAGGAATGGAAAGGTCGGGACATGTGACCTGTTCAGAGAGAAGTGTAGCCTCTCTTTAGATCTGGAAGAAGAGCTCCCAAGAAGGAAGAAAAGACTTCCATCCAATAAGAGCTGTAAGTTTTGTCCCAAGAATTCTCTAAATGAGTCCACAAGCCCCTGACTCCAGATGAACTTGTATGATAGTCTGTCCCAGAGTTCTGGGGAAAATGTTTTGTACCAATGGTACTCATTTTGCCATCTTGGGGAAAAACTAAATAACTATCGGGCTAATTGATAACAAGTGAGTGGTTAATGTGGAGCCCACCAGTGGGGGCTCATGAGCAGCAGTACCAGAAAACTCTCTGATCCTCAGACCCAATTTACCCATACAAGAGAAGGCTGGGAAAATGAGTCCAGAGCAACTGCTACACAAGTCTAACTTTCAAGGGAAAAAAGTCTGAAAGACATAGCTATGGTGTATAAGAAGGGTGCCTTTGAGAGAGGTATCATTAAAGGAAAAGCTTTAGGGAAAATGAGAAGAAACATTTATTTAGTACCTACTGTGAGCTGAGACTTGTAAATTACTGGAAGTTTAAGCACTAGAATGCTATAAAAGTGGGGGAAATAATTCTATGCTAGAGACAGGAAAGACAAATGGGCATTCTCACTAGTCAAAGAAGAGAGTATCAAACTCTCAATGATAGACAAGATCTTAGAGGTCCTTTGGGTAAAACTCAAAATTCTGCATACAACAATAGAGCACCTGCCTGTGCCAGGCAATTTTTACAAATATTATCTCATTTGATCCAGCAAGGTAAGTGCTATTATTAAACTTATTTTACAGTTGAGGAAAATGAGGCAAATAGGTTAAATTATTTACCCAAGGTCACATATCTGATCTGGAGTCAGTGATATCTGAATCAACATCCAACTACAGTTTCTTCTCACTGAACCACCAGTTAACAAACAGAACAAGTCTAACCCCATCAGCACCTGTGTGACAAACTTATCTTCTGAGTCTGTTTTCCCAGTGGGAGTCGGGGTTCTGACTGGATAAGTTCCAAAACTTATTTTGTCTAAATTCCATGAACATATCAACCTGTCAGTCTTGTACGAAGTAGGTACTCAACGTATATATTAAGAGAATGAATCTATTCAGCTGGTTGACCTTATTGGCAAATTTATCAGCTGATCAACAAATGTTAACTACTTCTATTATATGTAAAGCCTAAGGAACTGACTGGACAAATGTAAGATCCTGGACGATGGGTCCAAACCAGAAGCCGATCCCAATCAGTCAATCAACAAATATTTGTTAAAATCTGCTTTGTGCAAGACTCTGATCCATTCTTTGTATCAATAGACCCAAAAATGAAAACAGTCTTTAATGGAAAATAACAGGTGCTCAGTAAATTTGTCAGGGATATTTCACTTGGGGTTTGTAAACTTAGTTTTCAAAATATATATTTTTATTTCAACATAATTAGTTTCTTTTGTAAACTTGTTATTATATAACAATTTTTATTTATAAATATATAATATAAATATGTAAATAATATAACACAATTTTATTTATAATATATAACAAATACATAATATTTATATCATTATTTATATAACAATTCTTATTTACAAAAATATAATGTAAATCTATTATAAATAACATAATATCAACATATATATAATGTATATTATGTAACACAATTCTTTAAATATTCTTCTGAGAGAGGATCCCCAGGCTTCAGCAGACTGATCAACAGGGTGGGGTCTATGGCGTGAAAAAGGTTAAGAACCTTGGTTCATTAGACTGCCTTCTTACATTTACATTCAAGTTTCAGACTGAAGCTGCTTTTCTGAAAGCTCCAGAGTTGAGCCTGGGGCGGGGGGGGGGGGCCTGATTTGGAGCCAACTGTTCCCCTCAGGTAAGGGATGGTGACAAAAATTCCTTCATTGGGGGCTGAGTCAGCACCCAACAGACAGAGTTCCCTCTCTTTTCTAGGGACTTCCAGCAAGGAGACCTGGGAAGAGCCAGATGTTCTTTGAATTATCCGGCCTGAAAGGATAGACACAGACTGGGTAGAGTCCAAAGGAGAAAAGGGTCTCTGCCTCTGGCAAAGGGGGACCGAGGGCTTGAGTTCTCGGGACTGGGACAAGTCCCACATGAGTCTGAATTCCACCTCTGGGAACACCAGACTTTTTTGCAGAAATAAACCTGTAGAAGGTAGAGACTGCTTTGGTCTGTCTCTATTCCGAGGCTTAGTGCAACACCTGGCACAGAGAAGGCCCTTAAATTTGCTCATTGATCGACTGATTGATTGGAAACTGAAGGTCCCTGTTGCAGAAGCAGCCAGCGAGGTCAGAGGGACCCCGTGTCTTAGCATGAAGCCATTCTTGGGGGAAGCTAAGGCAGCGTGTGTGGGTGAATGGGTGGGACCATGGGAATCAAGCTCTGGGAAGCAAATAATGACCATTCATTTCATATCTGGAGAAGAACCAGCATGAAGAGTTCCCTTCATCGCCAGATGAAGACAAAAAATGTCTGGCGATGAGTGGACCCGGAGTTTGAACCACTACCCCTTTCCATGGGTGAGCAGGGGCAGGGCTGGGGACAAAGATTTCCTTAATGGAGCCACCTGACCCTTGTGGAAATCAGATTCTTCTTGAGGCAGCTGATGGGGTGCTGGGTCTGGATTCATCAGGAAGAGTTCAAATCCAACCGCAGATGCTTCCTAGTCAGGCGACCCTGGACAAGTCACTTATCCTGTGTATCTGTTTTCTCATCTGTAAAATGAGCTGGAGAAGGAAACTATCATCTTTGCCAAGAAAACCCCAGATGGTGGCACAGAGCTGGACGTGACTGATAAAACGACTGAACACCTCATAGGACTTCTATAAAAATCAAATGGGATGACATTTGTTTAAAAATCACTCGGTGCAGTGCTTGGCACATAGCAGACTTTATCCCTTTCATTCTAGGACCCTCCTGCCTTCTGTCCTAAGCACTGCTTATAAGCCTTTAATAAATGTTCCTTCAATTTTTATTCTATAAGAAATGATGAGCAGGCCGATTCCAGGAAGGCCTGGAGAGACTTCCATGAGCTGATGCTGAGTGAAGCCAGCAGAGCCAGGAGATCATGGGCATGTGATGATCAACAGTGATAGACTTGGCTCTTCTCAGCAAAGCAGTGATTCAAGACAATTCCAATAGATTTGCCATCGGCAGCTGGAGAGAGCACAATGGAGACTGAATGTGGATCGAAAAATCGTATTTTCACGGTTTTGTTTGTCTTTTCTCAAGGGTTCTTCCCTTTTGTTCTGATTTTTAACACATGACAAATATCGAAATACATTTAAAAGGATTTCACATGTTTCACCTATATCAGATTGGGGAGGAGGGGAGGAAGGAAGGAAGAAAAATTTGGAATACAAAATCTTACAAAAATGAATGTTGTGTATTTGGAAAAATAAAATATTATTGATACTTAAAAAAAAAGAGATGCTCATTCATTACTTGGGTAATCATTACAATGGAGACCCCTAGAAGCCCATATCCCCTAATAAACATCATAGCAAATCCTCATGCTCAAACTCTCTGAACACAACTGGAAACAACTAAGACACAAGCAATAGAGGGGGAATACCAATGGCAGCCCTACTTCCAACTGCCTGCCTTGGTCACCATGGGGCCATGGATACGTGTGCTGTTTCCATCTCCCTAGTTTTAGTAACTAAGTACAGCAGATAGAATTGACCAGGTCATGAATCTAGGAGTTTCTAGAGGTGACTAGAACCAATAAGACACCCATCAAATAGCAACCACAGGGAGCGTGCTGGTGAGGAACCATTGTGTCCCCATAGCACTGAGAGCAGTGCCAGCACACAGTAGGCACTTACTAAGTACTTCTTGACTGACTGGTCTGTATGTCCCAGTCCAGAACTGAAGTTACTGGCTCTGCCATAACAGTAATAAGCACAGTGGTGGAATGGGGTGGGGAACATGTTAATAGAAATCTCTTCAAGTCTCAGTTCATTCTCCTCAAGGATCAAGGCAGTAGAGAAGGATTGAAAACTTGGTTTCAGAGATTTTTGTCCATTTGGTTTTTTTATCTTTTACCAGAAAGATATCATTTTATCTCTTTGGTAAATGTCTTTGGAAATACCAATTGATGTTAATTGGTTAATGAATATTGAAGAGATCACTAGTCAAAATAATATTGATATCATTGCTTAGATATTGAGAAAGCAATTGATCAATTGCTTACATGATGGGGAGAAATTAACAGGTGATGGATATTGGGGAAATCCTATAGATAGGGGTTTGTGAGCTACAGTATCAAAGACCGTCAACCCCCTCCCCCAGGTGCCTCTTAGACACTCTGAGGAAGATGTACCCAGCCACAGTCCAAGGAGGCCCAACCTGTCAGCACAAGGAGTGTTTAAGGGACTAGGAGCAGAGACTCTGTGCTCCATCTTTGCAGGAGTATTGTGGATCCTGCCACCAGGCCCTTCTCTTCCCTTGAAAATGTTTCCTGTGTCCTAACCTGGGAGCATTTTGGGCAAGCAGTTGGAAGTAATGGGTGGGAATGTTTGCTTAAAGATTTGGCTAATGTGGGAAGCTTTAGATTTCTTAATGAACTAGATTTTTATTTTGCTCAATATCGTTATTGATATTGATACCCCAGCTCTCCAAAACAAACATTTTCAAAAGTAGTAGTGAAATCTTTTTAAAAGAGATTGTCACCAGTATATTTGGGGATGAGCCTCTGACTTGTGAGTGATGAAAGGAGAGGGAGGAAGAGAAGAAAAGATAGGAGGGAAGGAAAAAAGGGGGAAACAGAGGAGGCGGAACAGAGATGAAAGGGGAAGGAAGAGCAAGAGAAGGAAAGAGAAGAGTGTGAGAGTGGAGACAGACTCAGAGATAGAAAGAGATGGACGTAGAGAAAGACAAAGGGAGACAGAGAGAGGGAGGGAAGAAAAGAGAGAGAAGTGGGTGGGGGCAGGGAGGAAGAGGAAGAAGTGTTTTAGGGGAATGCTTCCAGGAATTGCCTCCCATGTGCTCAGGGAGATTATCTCTCTGAAGTCATTCTTTACAAAACATTTTTTTGTTTTATTATGAACTTAACAATCATCTACAAACATTTCAAGGTACAAAGAATAACAGGAAAAAGTATTCATGAGAAATTTTGAGCTTGCCACTATAGTTTTCTCAGATTATATATGCATAGTCATGCAAAACATTTCCATATTAGTCATGTTGTAAAAGAAAACATAGATCAAAAGAAAAAACCTCAAGAAAAATTAAATTAAACAAATGTACTTCAATCTGCATTCAGGCACTATCGGCTCTTTCTCTGGGGATGGACAGAATTTTTCAACATAAGTCCTTCAGAGTTGTCTTGGATCATTGTATGGCTAAGAATAGCTAAATCATTCACAGCTGATCCTCTTATAATAGTGCTGTAACTTTGCACACAGTACATATCACCTAGCTTCAGCTCGTATAAAGTCTTTCCGAGTTTTTGTGAACATCCTGCTCATCGTTTCTTATAGCACAATAATATTCCATCATAAGCAAACATCACAATTTGTTCAGCCGTTTCCCAATTGATGGACGGCTCATTTTCCATTTCTTTGTCACCAGAAAAGAGCTGCTATAAAAATTTTTGTACATTTTTCTCCTTTCCCTTTTGTTTTTTATCTCTTTCGGGAGATATATCTAATGGTGATAATGCTAGATCAAAGAGTGTTCATGATTTTAAAGTCCTTTGGACACAGTTCCAAATTTCTCTCTACAGAATAATTGGGTTAGTTTACAACTTTACCAAGAGTCTATTAACGTCTCATTTTCCCCACATCTCCAAAATCGGTTATTTCTCTTTTCTACCGTTAGCTGATCTAACAGGTTTGAGGTACAACCTCAGAATTGCTTTAATCTGCATTTCTCCAGTCAATAGTTAGAATATTTTTTTCATATGGCTAGAGATAGTTTTGATTATTTCATCTGAAAATTGTTGATATCTTTTGATTATTTATCAATTGAGAATTGGCTCTTTAGTGTGGTGTTCTTTTTCCAAAACACAGCTAGGTGATAAAAAGTTCAGATCTTTTATTGTGTCCTCCAATATAGCTCGGTTAGCTCAGAGACCTATCTCTCTGCTTGAGCTCTTGCAGTTTTGTCCTTGGCTTCTGCTTCTGCTTTCTTCAGCCTCCAGCCAGCACCAAGTTGGAAGATGCAATGAATCTCTTGCCTCGAAGATAGGGCTTGTGGGCTTCCTCCCAGAGTCTCCAAATCCAAGTAAACTCCCTCAAGCTCTAAGAGCTTCCTGTATATATGATTTCCCAAAGGTTAATTCCTCCTTCTGGAGAAAGAGGGATTCTGAGTTATCTCCCAGAGTGCTCTCTGGCCCTAAGGGAGGTGTGAATTCGGATATCTCTTTCTAAATCCTGAACTCTCTCAAACGTGTGAACTCCATTGATACTTAGTACTTAGATACTTATGAGCTCTCTAAAGGTGTGAACACAAGCATCATTTCTATCAGTTGTACTTAGGACCTTGTTTCAAGTTCTGGCCCAAAATATCTCCTAAGATCAAATCAATCATATTGAACCATGCCAAATTAGATAATTATTGTCTCTATCAATTCTAATGGCTTAAAACTTTGTAAAGATTACAACACTTTAGTTGTATGAATACTTCTCTATATTTTTGAGAAATAAGTCTTTCATCAGAGAAACTTGCTTCAAGTTTTTTTTTCCCAGATACTTTTGCTAATTCTATTTTTATCCTATTTCCCCCATTTATTCTATTCTGTCTCTCCTTTCACCCTGTCTCTCCTCAAAAGATTCTCACTTTCCCTCATTCACTTCTCTCTTCTTTCCCTCCATTGTAAAAGCTTTTTCTTGCCTCATCTGTGTGAGATCATTTATCCCATTTTCCTTCTCTCTGGCTTTTTTTCCTGCTGCATTCCTTTCTCTTTAATTTTATTTTTCAAGCTATTATACCTTCATATTCAACTCATACCTGTGCCTTGTATCTATATATACTTTTTCTACCTGCCCTAATAATGAGAAAGTTTTTACAAGTGTCAAGGATCATTTTCTCATGTAGGAATATCAATAGTTAAACTTTGAAAGTTTTTACAAGTGTCAAGGATCATTTTCTCATGTAGGAATATCAATAGTTAAATTTTAAGTCCCTTATAATTTCCCTTTTCTGATTACCTTTTTATGCTTTTCTTGAGTCATATTGGAAGTCAAATTTTCTTTTCAGTTCTGTTTTTTTTTTCCATCAAGAAATCTTGAGAGCCCTTTATTTCATTGAATATCCATTTTCCTCCTGAATGATTATACTCAGTTTTGCTGGGTGGGTGAATGTTGGTTGTAATCCTAGCTTCTTTCCCCTCCAGAATATCATATTCTAAGCTTTAATGTGGAAACTGCTAAATCTTGTGTTATCTTGACTACACTTATGCCATACTCGATATTGTTTCTTTTTGGCTGCTTGCAATATTTCCATTTTGCCCTAGGAACTCTGGAATATTGTACTTCTCTTTCAAGAGTTGATTGGTGGATTCTTTCAATTTCTATTTTACTGGTTCTAGAATTCAGGAGAATTTACCTTGATAATTTCTTTTTTTAAATAAAAGCTTTATATTTTCAAAATATATGCAAAGATAATTTGTGGTTGCTATGTACAATGTTCTCTTCACTTAGCATCAGTTCATATAAGATGAAAACATTGTTGTTATGATAGACTTGGCTCTTTCAGCAATGAGGTGATTCAGGCCAATTCCAATAGACTTGTGATGGAGAGAGCATCTGCATCCAGAGAGAGAAGTGTGGGGACTGAATGTGGATCACAGCATAGTATTCATTGTTTTTTGATTTCTCATAAAGTCATTAGTTTCCATTTGCTCAATTCTGCTTTTTAAGGAATTATTTTCTTCAGTGAGTTTTTTTCCTTTTCCATTTGATGGATATTACTTTTTTTTTTTTTAAAGACAAATTGTACTTTGTGTTCTTTTCTTTTAATTATAATTTTTATTGACAGAACATATGCCTGGGTAATTTTTTTACAACATTGTCCCTTGCACTCATTTCTGTTCCAACTTTTCCCTTCCCTTCCTCTACTCCCTCCCCTAGATGGTAGGCAGTCTTATTATACATGTTAAATATGTTAAAATATTGAATACTATTTAAGTAGTTTTTTCGTCACTGAATTTTCATGTCTATTTTTCCATTTAGTTAATTCTGTTTTTTAAACATTCTTCTCATCATTAACTTTTGTACCTCTTTTACCAGTTTGCCTAATCTGTTTTTAAGGAGTTATGTTATTTGTGTGTGTGTGTGTGTGTGTGTCTCATGTACCAAGCTGTTGATTCATTTTTCGTGATTTTCTTCCATTGCTCTTCCTGGCTTTAGTTCTTCGATGGCCTGATGCTAATTTATATTTTTCTTGGAGGCTCTGGATGTTGTAAGAGCTTTGACTTTATCTATTTCTGAGTACATGTTTTGAACTTTTTTTGTCATGATAGTAATTTTCTATGGTCAGAATTTTTTCTTGTTTTTTCCCCCCCAACTTATTCTTTTTGTTCTTTGCTCGTTTTCTTGACTTTTAACTCTTTGTTAAAGTAGGGCTCTGCTTTCAGGATAGATGCAGCTGCTTCAAGGGGTACTTCTAGAAACTTACAAGTTTTCAGTTTTTCCAAGGTGATATGATCTAAGGAAAGGTGTTTCCTATTCTCCTGGCCCGTGAGTGACCACAAACACGCTTTTCTGTGCTGGAATTGTGAGATGGGTCCCTGTTCCACTGTGGCTACAAGCTCTGGCGTCCAGTGCTCCTCCTCATTTTGGGATTACTGCTTAGGACTGCAACCCAGATCCAAGTATGGGAAAGGTGACAGAATCCTTCCTCGGTGCTAGCAAAGAGACCCCTGTAATCTTTCTGACCAGTAGTTTGACCCCTTTACTATCTGTGGTCTGACACTCTTGAATCGGCTGTTGCCTCTGCTGATTCAGCAGCTCCCAATGCCTGCTCCTGGTTTGCAGGAGACAGGGCTGTGGGCCAACACTCGATTTTGCTCAATGCAACAGACTTCTCCTGCCATTGTCTTTGATGGGAAAATTTATTTCATCCCATCTTTTTGTGGATTCTGCTGCTCCAGGAATTATTTTTATGGCATCATTTAAAAAGTGTTTAGAGGGTTTTGGGGAAGAATTCAGGCAATGCACTCCCTTTATTCCACTATTTTGACTCCACTCCCCCTGCATGATTTTTAAAGAAATATATATTTTATATAGTTTAATAATGTAGTAACAAAATTGTTTCTGTTCTGCACTTTGAAGCCATTCTTTACCAAATAATTGTCTATTTCAAAGGAAAGATACCAATCTTCAACTGAGTGTCGAGATAAAGTGATCTGAAATATAAATCTTTGATTCAATTTAAGGCACAGTTCTTTGAAAGATCTTGTGCTAGCTGGAAGGGGGAAGGACAGAAAAATAAGTGTATAAAAATGGTCCTTGTCTTCAAGGACATTACAACCCAACTGAGTTGATAGAAACAGGTTTGTTTTATTTTTGTTTGTTTTAAGGGGGTGGGTGAGCTGGACCTGTGTTTAATTGGTGTACTAATGTAGATTATTATTTGCTCTTTAACTCAACATGATAATAAACCGACTATGGCCATAAAAAGGAGGATTATTCCACCAGTGTGGCAAAGACTAAGCTTGAATCACAGTATTTCTGACTTTGATTCGGCTCTTTCCCTAGAACTCCTACTTTTTTCCACTCCCTCTGGGGCATTAGAGAATGTTGTATTCCTACCTCAATAATTACAGAGACAAGGCTTCTGTGTTGAACCAATCAGAAATTGTACTAGATGTGAATGAAATCTAAATATTTCTATGGGGCCAATCAATAGCTGATAATCTGTCAAAGGCTTTAGCCTAAACTGTAACAGTCTACGATTGTTCATACAGTTCTTGAAAGCCCCTGAATAAAATGGCATCATGTTAGAGTCAGAATATGTTCCCATTGCTGGAGAACCTTGTTCCCACTGGGTGGTTGTGGAATAAACGAATCCACCAACTGAGTGTGATTATCTGTTGTTTAGTGCTGCACGTCTCTGAGAGGGAATCCCTTAGGGGAAAAGCTAGGTCCCCAAGCTTGGCCAACCTTTTCTTCCCCATGTTATCCAGGAAGGGACTTGGTGAACTCTGGATGGTGGGTAATTTGGTACATATTGAGTCAGTACAAACAGGCAACGAGGAAAGGCAGCTTGAAGACTCTACCAGGAGCCCAGCCAAAAAGCTAAGGAGGAACTTCATGAGCTAGCCCAAGAAAGGGAGAAAAGAGCCTCTAGTTACCCTCTCTGCTCCCCAGGTGTGCCGGCAGAAGGCTTCTGGAAGGAGTGTTTTGTAGCTGTTGTGAGAACCACACCATCTTAGTATATAACTTACTATGTAACGAAAAGCTACCCAATGATTGAAAGCAAATGATGATCCATTAAGGGAGAACCCTGGTGGGAGCTCTTTAGCTACAGCTTGACAAACCTCAAACCCCTCAAGGCTATTTTAGACCCCTAAGGGAGGGGACAGAAGGGAAAGTCTGAGCAAGGCTAGTCCCACAGTGCCCTTGCTGCCCAGGCATAAAGAAAACTAAGTTAGAGTCTGAGAAATAGATGGGGAGGGAGGAATCAATCTGTCAGTTCATTGATCCTGCACGTCACCAAAGGCTTTGCAATTTATAGTCTCAGTGAATAGCCTGGGAGCACTGAGAGGTCACAGGCAGGAGGCAGAAAGTCTTCTAATAGATCTTACTTTGATAAAGGCTCTCTTGGATGTGTTCGTTCTCTCTCTCTCTCTCATCTATCAATAATCTATCATCCCTATTCATCTATTATCCCAATATCATATCTATCAAATATATTCATTTATACAGTTAATCTATTATCTGTCTTATCCATCCATCCATCCATTGGTCCATCCATCTGTCCATCCATCCAATCGTAGTCAGCCTTGGTACTGGATTCTAGTCCTGCTAGAACTCCTATAGTGATGGGATTACACATTGGTGGGGTCATTTCAGAGACCAATTTGTAAAAGTCGTAACCGTGTGCCTATTCTGAGTCAATAATTCCACACTGAAAACATAACAAGGTCCATTTCTATATCATGGGACAATCCTGTCAGGTGGTAAGCAGTTTAAATGTTATCACCTTCATTTTACAGATGAGGAAACTGAGCTAGAGGCTTTAGAGACTTGCTATGGGACACACAGCTAGTATTTGGATCTGGATTTGAACTCAGGTCTTCCCTGATTCCAAGACTGACACCACTTAGCTGTCCCCCCCCCCCCCCCCCCCCGCCCAAAGAATAAATTGTGGCATGATTGTGTAACAGAACACTAGGCTGCCATGAATACCCAAAAGCAGGAATATAAGGCTGTTGGGGGCCGTGTTAGGACCAGATTGAAAAAGCAGATTTATTCCATTCAGAATCGGCCTAAAGCTATGAGACTTTAGAGACAACGTCCTCAGTGACAGAGCAGCCAGAATACACCTGGAAGGGGCAGGTGTGGAACAGTCCATGCGATTGACTGGAGTGCTGAGAGTGAGCTTAGGGGGTGGCACTCAGTGGGCAGAGTGAATTCCCTACACCCAAATCCAAATCTCATCTCATGGGCTGGTTTCCCATTTTGAATTCTTCATCCCTGATGAGTTTCGGACTCTCGCCACCCTCTCTCCCCTTAGCCTAATAGTCTTGATGGATTGTCCTGTAGGACCAGATCCTTGTTAGGGGCAATTCCAGAGGGGGAGAAAATCTGACTTTGGTGTCAAGTCTTGAGTGTGATTCTGGGGCTTGGTTTCCTCATTGGTAAAAGGACCGGGCACAGGTCGGGCATATGACCCCTCAAGGGCCTCCCACTACTGGATGGACGGCCCTCTGACTTGCTTCTAGCGTTCCCCTTACCTGCCCAGATAGGAGAGGCCGGAGAGGGTGGTAGGAGCCGCTTTGGCCAGAGAGGCCCTGTTTTGGCCAGAGCCTTAGCCTTGGCCTGGCCCTGCCAGATCTGCATGTGCTGGACTGAAAGCAGTCCCCAGCCTGGATGGCTCAATAGACCCTGCGAGAGCCAAAATTCTAATTCCAGGCTCCTGCTCTTTAGAAACCTTGCCTGGCGCTGGCTCCCTCCGTCTCCTCCAGGGCTGGCTCCTGGCTCATTATCGGTCCTGCCCTGGCCCCGGCTCCCACCCCTCACTCTGCCCTAGAAGCCAGGCTTGGCATCTGTCCTCGGCTCCACCCAACTAAGGCATCTTCTCAGCCCCAGTCACCTCAACCCTGGAGAGGGAGGTGAGCCACTGAAATCCTCGGCCAGGCCCCTCTGCCAGCTCCACAGAGACTCCTCGATTAAGGGAGGGAGGAAAGACTCAGAAACTCGGTGCACTTAATCCGCAATATTTATTGAAGGGTTTGAGAAGTAACTGGGGATCCCCAGCCCTGAGCCTCTGCTACATTCTAGCTGCTGCTGTGAAGCTGGACAAGTCACTTTTTTCACCAGCCCCGAGCAACACAAACTCTGAGTGGAGGGTCCCCACACGGGCAGTCCCCCCCACCAGTGCAGACCCAAATGGAAATGTCCTCCGGAGCTGGTACCCATGGAAAGCAGGCAGCTGCTTTACCTGCCTCCAGGGCTCACGTTCAAAACCAAGTTATTGTGAAGGATGCTTTTTCTGTCTCCCTCCCCAACGGGCAGTATTAGCTTTTCTATTTTATTATAAACTTGAGATTTTAACATGTGAACAAAAAGGCAGATTGTACGTGAAAGTGTGTTTTATTAACAAGACAGCAGAAGTTGCTCCTTGTACCCCTTCTGAACTTTTAAGGATCATCTTCAAACTGTACGTTTTGTGTAAAAGATCCAGTGTCATAAGGTTTGCGAAACGCCTCCTTACCCGTATGTGCATATGGCAGCACTTCCCCCCACATTCTGTCTTGGTATTCCCAGGGCCTGGCGCTCCCCCAACTCGCTTAAGTGTGAGCCAGCAAGGTGAGACCCACAGGCTATTCCGGTGCCAGGTTGAGGATGCTGCTCTTAGAGCGGAAAAACAGGAAACGCTTTTTGCTTCTCAGTGGCTGAAGCTTTGAGGAAGCTCCATTTGTCAGTAGGATGGCTGAGCTCCTCAAGGCACAGAACCCGTCATCCCTGGCGAGGGGCGGGCTTCGGGGCACCTGGTTATAAACATTCACTAACCCCTTTCCTGCCTTCTTGCTCCAGGCGGGGCTGCCCCCGCTTAATAAGCAGACCCAGAAGGATGGAGGGAGGGGTGATGGGCACTCGTGTGGGCTGCTGGGTGCCCTTTTATCCCTTCTAGCTATGGCGCCTCAAGACCGACCTTTGACCTCTAGGACCCTCAGTTTTCCCATCTGTTTAATGGAGATGGTAGCAAGGTTCAGTCTCTCACAGACAGATCACAACTCCCGCTTACACAAGGGTTTGGGGGTTACAAGGCACTTTCCTTGTAGCGGGAAGTTGTGAGGAGCCTAGGAGCTTCTGGGTAGGATGGGGGGGGCGGGGGGAGAACTGCCTGGGAGGAAACTGACTTCCACCGGAATTCACTGGGAGCTCCACAAGAGCAGCGTCTGTGAGTTTCCCTGGTGATGCTGGGCACGTGGGGGGTGTCTGACTGCAGAGCTGGTCCTCAGTGCACTGGGCGGGGCCCTTCCAGTCCCTCGGGTGATCTGAAAAGTGAAAACTACATGAAATCTGAATTAATGTTTTAAAACGATACTGGGAGGAAATAGTCAATTTCTGAGGTTGGTGAAAATCACGGTGTGTGACCCCTCCCCCTCAGCCAAGTTTACAAACCACTTGAAATTGAAATCAATTGAAAGCTTTCCTCCGATTGCTCCCCCCCCCGGCACTTTGCGTCTCTCCTGTGCAAGAGGCTCAGGGGCCAGGCAGCTCAGGCTCAGTTTTCCCCAACGCAGCGGGACGAGCTACTTTTGCAAGTAACAGGAAAATCGCATTTTTTTTTTTTTTAAACATTTAAGTAAAGATAAGACTTTTTTTTTTGCCTAGAGGCAAAAAAAAAAAAAAACCCTTCATTAAAATCACTCCGTTAGGAGGAGTCTCGGGTGAATTTAGCCATTTTTTAGAAAGCCTTAAAGAGTAGGGGAACACAATTACCTTCCCGGGGTCCCCGGGCACTCCGGTGGCACAGTTAGGCGCGCCAACAGGTGACGGGGAAGTGCCCGGAGCCCTGCGATCGGAAGCCCGAGCATTAAATAACCCTGAGTGCGTGCGCGCGCGGGCACACGCAGGCATGCACAGAAACGCGGGCACATGCATGCGCACAGCGGCAAGGGCACTGCACACAGCGCACATTTAGACACGCGTGCACACACATGGACCCCCCCCCCACGGTCGTGCGCGCGCGCGTGCACACACACACACGGGTCCCCCTCTCACGCCCCCGGCCCTCCCCGCTCCAGCTGGCTGCAGCCTCTGCCCCGGGTCCAGGGGCCCGGGACTGCCCAGGTGAGGAGGCCGCCAGCCGGTCCTGGATGAGGCTGGAGCTGGAGCTGGAGCTGGAGCAGGAGCAGGAGGAGGAGGAGGAGGACAGCTGGGGCAGAGCGGCCCGCGCTGGTCCCTCCCTCCTCCCTCCTCCCTCCCTCCTCCCAGCTGCGGCGCTCCCCCAGCCCAGGCCCTCCCCCGGCCGCTCCCTCCCTCCCTCCCCCCTCCCGACGCTGCCTCCGCCGCTGCCGCTCCTCCCGCTCGCGCTGCCGCTCCTCCCGCTCTGCATCCCCGGGCCTGCCCTCGGCGGGGGGTGCCGTCCCCTCCCCCTCCCTCCGCCCCCTCCCCTCCCTCCCTCCCTCCGCCCGCCCTCGCCGTCGCCGGCACCCGCGGAGCTGACGCCAGGGGGGCTCCCGATGTAACACCATGACCGGCATCGCGGCCGCCTCCTTCTTCTCCAATACCTGCCGCTTCGGGGGCTGCGGGCTGCACTTCCCGAGCCTGGCCGACCTCATCGAGCACATCGAGGACAACCACATCGGTACCGCCGCCGCCCCCGCCGCGGGGGGGAGGGGGGGGCGCCCTAACTCCGGGAGGGAGGGGTGCGGGCCCGGGGGCTCCGGGGGACCGGGGCCGCTTCCGCCCCGCCCGGCCCGGCCCGGCCGGAGCTGTCACGGCTCGGCCGCCGCCGCCGCGGGCCGGAGGGAGGGCGGGGCGGGGGCGGCGGCCATTCCGCTTCCTCCTCCCCCGCCCCCACCCCCGGGGCCGCCGCCGCCGCCGCCGCTGCGTCCTGTCAGCGCCCGTTGCTAGGCGTGGCCGGGGGGGGGGAGGAGGACGGGGAGGAAGGACGGGGCGGGCGGGCGCCACGCGTGCCCCGGCCCCCGCGCCTGCACGCGTGCATGCCCGCCTGTGTGCAGGAGAGCTGGCATGCACGCGTGCACGCCCCCGGGACGCAGGCCCGCAGCCGCCCCTGCCCGGCGGGGGACCGTGCCGGGGGCGCGGCCCGTGGCCTGCCCGGGAGACTAGGCCGGCCGCCTGCGTGGAGCGGGCGCGTGGGCCCGGGCCCCCCGGCTGGGGAGCAGCCCTTTAACTCGCCGAGTCGAGTCCCGCTCCCCTCCCCCACCGCCGCCGCCAAAGTCAAGGCCGACCTCCCCGCCCCATCCCGAGCCAAAGTCAAGCCCTCTCCCCTCCCCCAAGGCTCCCTGTCCCGAGTCAAAGTCACGGCCGACCCCTCCGCCCCATCTCCCGCAAAGTCAGGGCCGGCCCTGCGGCCCAGCCAAAGTCAAGGGCGGCCCCCGCCCCCCATTCTGAGCCAGAGTCACGGCCTGCCCCAGTCCCTAGGCAATCCCGGACGACTTCTCCACCCCTCCCCCTCCCGGCCAGAGTCAAGGACGTTCCCGGCCCCACTCCTCGACAAAGTCAAGATCGCCCCCCCCCCCCCCCCCCCCCCCCCCCCCCCCCCGCAGGCCCCAGTCCCTGCTAACGGGCATCGGGAAGCGGAGGGCATTCGGGGACTCCCCCGCCCGCTGGGAGGCGGCCAATCACGTGCCGCAGGTGTGACATTGGGAGGGTGCACAGGTGTGGGCGTGTGCACGTGGGAGAGCGGGGCGGGAGGGCGCCCGGGATGCTCCGCGGGCCTCGGGATGCCCGGCAGGTGGCTCGGGCCCAGGCCCGGGGGCCCGGCGGAGGCCTGCGGGAGGGGGAGCGGGCGGCTGCCGCGGCTTCAGGCGGGAGCCGCTCCTCCGCGGTGGCTTTTTGTCCCCAGGGCCTGGCACGCGCTAGGCACTGAATAAGTCCTCGTTGATGGATTTTTTGTTTCAGTGACATGAAGTAGGAAATCTCTTAGGGAGCCGGGCGGCAGAAATGCCAAACGAGCGGGGACTGGGGCGTTTCCCCGGGCCTGGGCTCAGGGCAGGGCGGTCAAGGCCCGCGGGGGAGGGTCCCCCAGCCTCGAACTAGCCGAGCTCTGGACCTCAGTCCCAGACACCCCGCCCCATTCTGGCCGTTTGCTAACGTGGCTTCCCAAGGGCCTGATCCCCAGCAGGAGCCGGGGGTTCTCCCCCCCCCCCCATCTCTGGCCTCTGCCTCGGTCTGTGACTGCGGGTGTGACTGGGAGCCCCTAACCCCTCTGACCGCTTTTTCAAAATTGGGCCCTTAAGGACCTGGATGAAGGCCTGTCTCTGATGCTTAGCAGTGCCCCTGCCTTTTAAACGGGATCTCTAGGTTGTGGCCTTTGTGGCCCTGGAAATCTTGCTATTAATACTCCCTCATGCAAGGGGTTTCATCCATCCATTGTATTGTCATCCGAGAAAAGGCTTGCCCCAAGGCCCCTGCAGTGCCTGCTCTCCAACCGCACCAACGGGTTGCACATCTGTATCAGTGAAGGGAGTTCCAATGCTGGGAGGCCCCCCTCCTGAGGAAATCGCTGGTCTGGACTCCCCCTCAAAGTGCATTCATTTGTAAAATGTGTGGAAACTCTTGCCCCCCTCCCAAATTAACTTCCTCCATGGAGCAGGTTCTTCCTATTGTTTCCTCCTGCCCCCGATTAAGGCAAAGTTGCCACAAGGATGAGAACTGGAGAAATTTGGGGCAGAATTAAAAAGGAAAGCTTTGTGGTGCGAATGTATCAGCTTATCAAAATATTGTATCAGCTTATCAAAATAAGCCAATGAGTGGATTGCAAGTGCAACGGTTTACCCACACACACACACACACACACACACACACACACACAGGCTGCCATCTCTCCAGTCAAAGGAGAGAGCTGTGGTATCTTGTCCCCACCTTGTCCCCACCTTGTCCCCTCGGCAACTTCCAAACTGGGCCCAGAAATCATACGACTGATGGGTTTCTGCTTTATCCCCATTCTCAGATGTGTCTGTGTAGACTGTTCCTGAGTCAGCTTATTTCCCTGAGACAGTTCTGTAAGTCTCCCTGTGATTTGGAATTCATCTCACTTGCTGCTTTTTATGGTGCCATAATATTCTGTTACGTCCACAGACCACAGTTTGTTTAGTCATTTGCCAATCAATGAACATCTCCTTGATTTCTGGTTCTGGGCATATATCATCTCTGCCTATGGAACAAAAAGGTCTTTCTGGTTTTGACTTTTTGAAGTTTCTGTCACCAGAACTGTGTGATCGATGGGTATGAACACCCGAGTTACTCATCTTTTTAAAAAATGTATATTTGTTTATTTCATTGATTATTCCCCAATTACATGTAAAAAAAAATTTTAGCGTTCATTTAAAAGATTTATTGAGTTCCAAATTCTTCCCTCCCTTTGAAAAGGCAAGTAATCAATTATACAAGTGAAGTCATGCAAAACATATTTCCATATTAGCCAAGTTGCAAAAGAAAACACACCCAAAACAAACAAAAAAAGAACAAACTTAGGAAAAATAAAAGTAAAAAAGGATGCTTCAATCAGTCAGTTACTTATTCTTGTGAATTACTGTTTACTGTGTGAATACTGTTCCCATTAGTGTCAGTTGCTTTCCAGATTAGACCAGTTCACAACTGAGATGACTCAGTCAACAAACTTTTATTTAAGTGCTTCTTAGAGCCAGCTGGGTGATGAAGACAGGGTGAAGGGCCTGGAAGATCCATCTTCCTAAATTCAGATCTGTCTGACCTGGATAAGTCTGCCTCAGTTTCCTCATCTGTAAAATGAGCTGGAGACAAAACTGGCCAAGCCCTCTAGCATCTCTGCTGAGAAAACCCCAAATGGGGTCATGGAGAGCCAGACCCGACTGAAAGACTGAACAGGATAAATAGAGATTTATTCAGGTGCCAGAGTGGCTAAGGAATTGTCATTTTAATGAGGGAAAGAGGTGTGAACATGTAATGTAGCCATGTAGAAGAAGGGTCTCTCTGCAAGGGGGGCCCTGGGAAAGGCCTCCAGAAAGAGAGGCCTGCAGGAGGCCGGAGCATCAGGAGGTGGGGGTTCATTATTCCCGAGGATGCTTGGCCAAGGAAGAAGGCCTGGAGCTTGGAAATTCAGAGCAGGCCTGGGAAGGATCACGGAGTCAGAAAGTTTGTGGTGGGAATCGAGGGGGAATCAGG